>NW_019154085.1:95943817-96278042 GCF_002288905.1 Enhydra lutris kenyoni | reverse complement strand
TTCTTTCTGAACCTCTTTTTATCCCCTTTCTCCCCCCTCACGATTTGGGATCTCTTCTGATTTGGCTAAAGCATATTTTCCTGGGGTTGTTGCCACCCTTTTAGTATTTCACTTGCTCCTTCATATACTCTTATCTGGACAAAATGACAAGGCGGAAAAATTCACCACAAAAAAAAGAACAAGAGGCAGTACCAAAGGCTAGGGACCTAATCAATACAGACATTGGTAATATGTCAGATCTAGAGTTCAGAATGACGATTCTCAAGGTTCTAGCCAGGCTCGAAAAAGGCATGGAAGATATTAGAGAAACCCTCTCCGGAGAGATAAAAGCCCTTTCTGGAGAAATAAAAGAACTAAAATCTAACCAAGTTGAAATCAAAAAAGCTATTAATGAGGTGCAATCAAAAATGGAGGCTCTCACTGCTAGGATAAATGAGGCAGAAGAAAGAATTAGTGATATAGAAGACCAAATGACAGAGAATAAAGAAGCTGAGCAAAAGAGGGACAAACAGCTACCGGACCATGAGGGGAGAATTCGAGAGATAAGCGACACCATAAGACGAAACAACATTAGAATAATTGGGATTCCAGAAGAAGAGGAAACAGAGAGGGGAGCAGAAGGTATATTGGAGAGAATTATTGGAGAGAATTTCCCCAATATGGCAAAGGGAACAAGCATCAAAATCCAGGAGGTTCAGAGAACCCCCCTCAAAATCAATAAGAATAGGTCCACACCCTGTCACCTAATAGTAAAATTTACAAGTCTTAGTGACAAAGAGAAGATCCTGAAAGCAGCCCGGGAAAAGAAGTCTGTAACCTACAATGGTAAAAATATTAGATTGGCAGCAGACTTATCCACAGAGACCTGGCAGGCCAGAAAGAGCTGGCATGATATATTCAGAGTACTAAACGAGAAAAACATGCAGCCAAGAATACTATATCCAGCTAGACTATCGTTGAAAATAGAAGGAGAGATTAAAAGCTTCCAGGACAAACAAAAACTGAAAGAATTTGCAAACACCAAACCGGCTCTACAGGAAATATTGAAAGGGGTCCTCTAAGCAAAGAGAGACCCTAAAAGTAGTAGATCAGAAAGAAACAGAGACAATATACAATAACAGTCACCTTACAGGCAATACAATGGCACTAAATTCATATCTCTCAATACTTACCCTGAATGTAAATGGGCTAAATGCCCCAATCAAAAGACACAGGGTATCAGAATGGATAAAAAAACAAAACCCATCTATATGTTGCCTACAAGAAACTCATCTTAAACCCAAAGACACCTCCAGATTTAAAGTGAGGGGGTGGAAAAGAATTTACCAGGCTAATGGACTATTAGAAAATAGACTCAAAATGGATGAAGGACCTCAATGTGAGAAAGGAATCCATCAAAATCCTTGAGGAGAACACAGGCAGCTACCTCTTCGACCTCAGCCGCAGCAACTTCTTCCTAGGAACATCGCCAAAGGCAAGGGAAGCAACGGCAAAAATGAACTATTGGGATTTCATGAAGATCAAAAGCTTTTGCACAGCAAAGGAAACAGTTAACAAAACCAAAAGACAACTGACAGAATGGGAAAAGATATTTGCAAATGACATATCGGATAAAGGGCTAGTGTCCAAAATCTATAAAGAACTTAGCAAACTCAACACCCAAAGAACAAATAATCCAATCAAGAAATGGGCAGAGGACATGAACAGACATTTCTGCAAAGAAGACATCCAGATGGCCAACAGACACATGAAAAAGTGCTCCACATCACTCGGCATCAGGGAAATACAAATCAAAACCACAATGAGATACCACCTCACACCAGTCAGAATGGCTAAAATTAACAAGTGAGGAAATGACAGATGCTGGCAAGGATGCGGAGAAAGGGGAACCCTCCTACACTGTTGGTGGGAATGCAAGCTGGTGCAACCACTCTGGAAAACAGCATGGAGGTTCCTCAAAATGTTGAAAATAGAACTACCCTATGACCCAGCAATTGCACTGCTGGGTATTTACCCTAAAGATACAAACGTAGTGATCCGAAGGGGCACGTGCACCCGAATGTTTATAGCAGCAATGTCTACAATAGCCAAACTATGGAAAGAACCTAGATGTCCATCAACAGACGACTGGATAAAGAAGATGTGGTATATATACACAATGGAATACTATGCAGCCATCAAAAGAAATGAAATCTTGCCATTTGCGACGACGTGGATGGAACTAGAGGGTATCATGCTTAGCGAAATAAGTCAATCGGAGAAAGACAACTATCATATGATCTCCCTGATATGAGGGAGAGGAGATGCAACATGGGGGGTTAAGGGGGTAGGAGAAGAGTCAATGAAACAAGATGGGATTGGGAGGGAGACAAACCATAAGTGACTCTTAATCTCACAAAACAAACTGAGGGTTGATGGGGGGAGGGGGGTTGGGGAGGTGGGATTATGGACATTGGGGAGGGTATGTGCTATGATGAGTGCTGTGAAGTGTGTAAACCTGGTGATTCACAGACCTGTACCCCTGGGGATAAAAATATATTATATGTTTATAAAAAATAAAATTTAAAAAAAAAAAAAACTCTTGGGACACCTGGGTGGCTCAGTTGGTTGAGCAGCTGCCTTCGGCTCAGGTCATGATCCCAGCGTCCTGGGATCGAGTCCCACATCGGGCTCCTTGTTCTGTGGGGAGCCTGCTTCTCCCTCTGCCTCTGCCTGCCACTCTGTCTGCCTGTGCTCGCTCTCTCTCTCTCTCTCTGACAAATAAATAAATAAAATCTTAAAAAAAAAAAAAAAAAAAACTCTTGCAAGACAAAAAAAAAAAAAAAAAAGAAAAGGAAATTATGTCAACACACACACACACACACACACAAATTCAATCTGATACAGGCACATTTGGGTAGTTCAGACAGTTAAGTAGCAGACCCTTGGTTTAGGCTCAGGTCATGATCTGAGGGTCCTGAGATTGAGCCACGTGACTGGCTCTGACCTCATCATGGAGTCTGCTTCTCCCTCTCCCTCTGCTCCTCCCCCAATTTCCTCACTCTCTCTGTCTCAAATAAATAAATAATGTGTGTGTTTGTGTGCATGCATGTAGGAAGAAGACCTGAACAGACATTAAAAAAAAAAAAAAAGACACACAGGTGGCCAATGACACACATGATCAACATCACTAATTACCAGACAAATGAAAATCTAAACCAGAATGAAATATCACACCAGTCAGAATGGCTGAAGTAAAAAAGACAAAAAAAACAGGTGTTGGTGAGGGTGTAGAGGAAAGGGAACCCTCATGCACTGTTGGTGGGAATGTAAATTGGTGCAGCCACTCTGGAAAACAATATGGAAGTTCCTCAAAATACTAAGAATAAAAATACCATATGATCCAGTAATCCCACTTTTGCATATTTACCTGAAGAAAATGGAAACACTAATTCAAAAAGATTATGCACCTCTGCATTCACTGCACCATTATTTACAATGACCAAGATATGGAAGTAACCCAAGTGTCCACTGATAAATAAATGGATAAAGATGTGGGATGTGTACATACATATATATGTTACATATTATATATTTAATTACATATGTAACATATATAATATTCCATTGTGTGTATATGCATAATATATATAACAGTAAATGTTATGTATATTACACACACACACGCAGGTGTGCACACACCATGAAATAGAACATTACTCAGCCATTTTTTTAAAAAAGAATGAAATGTTGCTACTCATGACAACATGGATGGACCTAGAGGGTGCTATGCAGTATTTATTGAGGGCTTATTTAGTGCCAAGAATCATTATAGGTGCTGGGATGATGTAAAAGCAAACAAGGTTCTTGCCCTCAATTGTGCCTATAATCTAGTGAGGGAGACAGGTATCAGTTAAGCAACAAACATATAAAATTGCTACCATAACAAGAGCTAGAAAGGAGAGGCACATAGGAGGTAGAAAGTTTATAAAAAGAAATTTTAATTATTATATAAATTTTAATTTTTATGTAAAAATAAAATTTAATTAATCACAACTGGGAAGAGACTTCTCAAATGAAATGTTGTTTGAGCTGTGATTGGAAGCAAGAGGTGAGAGGTAAAGGGAAAGAGGTGAAGAGGAGAGAGGGAAGAATATTTGAGGCAGAAGGAACAGCATAAATGAAAATCTTATGGCAGGAGAGAAAAGACAGTAAGAAATAAGACCACTGAGACTGGTGGTGAGAAAGCAAGACATTTTTGGTAAATGTGGTAAGTGGCAAAATCATGTGGGGTCACAGTTCAGCTAAAGAATTTTATCTGTCAAAAAGCAATGAAGTCTAAGTGGGGGAAGACATGACTGGAGTTAAATTTTGAAAAGATCCTTCTGGCTCTAAAACAATACTGCTCACATCCCGAATCTCAAAATTCTCTCGGGAAAATCACTCTTTCAGCCTTTTCTCTCTTTCGTCATCTAATACACAAACTTCCCCAAAATATATCCATAAAAAAAAAAGAATCCCACCACCATCAGATTCCAGAGGACATTGATTCACAGCCATCCAAGCATTTCTCTTCCTTTTACGGTACCCTTCCCCATCTTTTTGACCTCCCCTAAGAAAGAAATCAGATCTGACTCAATTTTTATTATCCAACCAAAAAACATCAACTTATATTCCAGGTAATTAAGATTAACTTAGTGAAAATAAATACCCACTTTGTATTTGCTTAAGAGAAGATTCTAAGGCTTTTTTCCAATCAAATTGAATAAAATTAAATATTTTAAATATAAAACACTGCTCACTTTTATTAAGTACCTAAAATTTTTAGGTTTTTTTTGAAAAGTCAATACATGATTATGTTAGAATAGTTCAAAAAGATCAAATTCAGGGGTGCCTCGGTGGCTCAGTGGGTTAAAGCCTCTGCCTTCAGCTCAGGTCAAGATCCCAGGATGCTGGGATCAGGCTCTCTCTCTGCCTGCCTCTGTGCCTACTTGTGATCTCTCTCTCTCTCTCTCTCTCTCTCTCTGTCAAATAAATAAATCTTAAAAAAAAAAAAGATCAAATTCAACCTATCCCAGAAGGAACCATTTTTACCTATTCTTTTGGATATTCTTGCAAAGATCATCGATGATTATACAAGCACTTACTTGAGCAGATTCCTTTGTTCACTTTACCCAGACAGTGACATCTTGCTTTTTTGGTTTCTACTTAATACCTTGGTGGTCATTCCACATATAAGCTGCCTTCTTTTTATAAGAGTCTATCTTAGTTTGGTAACTTTAGTTTGGATGCATTCTAAAGCTCTACAATTTTAAATTTCTACAAATTTCTATTATTAAATTAGGTATTAAATTTCTACTTAATACCTTGGTGGTCATTCCACATATAAGCTGCCTTCTTTTTATAAGAGTCTATCTTAGTTTGGTAACTTTAGTTTGGATGCATTCTAAAGCTCTACAATTTTAAATCTCTACAAATTTTACATCTTTGATGTCCCAATTTATATCTTTTTATCTGATGTATCCATTAACAAATTATTATAGTTACTGTTAATACTGCTTTTGTCTTTTAACCTTTACACAAGCTTTATAAGTGATTAAATCCACACCTCTGCAACATTAGATTATTTTGTTAGTACATATTTGCCTTTACCAGTGAGATTCACATTTTCCTATGTTTTCCTGTTACTAATTAGTGCCCTTTTATTTTTAGCTTCAAGAAGTCCCTTTAACATTCCTTGTAAGGCCAGTCTAGTGGTAGTGAACTCCTTTAGCTTTTCTTTATCTGGAAAACTTTGTATCTCCCTCAATTCTGAAGGAAACTGCCAGGTATTCTCGGTTGGCAGTTTTCTCTCTTTCAGCATTTTGATGCCTTCTTCTTTTTAATACCTGAACAGTGTTTTGTTGCAGAGAAGTACCAAATCATCCAAGCCTCAATTCAAGGATCCCTTCCACTCTTCTGCAGTGATAAACTACAACTAAGACATAAAATGTTGAATATCTTTGAATACGCTGCTTTATTTCCATCTGCATATATTCCTTGTGAGGTGTGGGTTCAGTTCTTTTACCCAGTTTAAAATTGGGATGTTTTCCTCTCAACAAAGTGGTTTTAGAGGGAACATACCTCAACATAGTAAGAGCCATATAAGAAAAACCCACAGCTAACATCATACTCAATGGTGAAAAACTGAAAGCTTTTCCTCTAAGATCAGGAACAAGACAAGGACCTCCACCACTTCTATTCAACACAGTAGTGAAAGTCCTAGCCACAGCTCAGGCAACAAAAAGTAAAGGGCATGCAAAAATTGGTAAGGAAGAAGTAAAACTGTCACTATTTGTTGATATTATATATAGAAAATCCTGAAGAGTCGACCGAAGGATGCCTGGATGGCTCAGTTGATCCTGATTTTGGCTTAGGTCATGATCTCAGGGTAGTGAGACTGAGCCCCTAGTCTGGCTCCAAGCTCAGCGGGGAGTAGGCTTCCTCCTTCTTCCTCTCCCTCTGCCCTCCCCCAGCTCGCACTCTCTCTCTCTCTTTCTCTCTCTCTCTGTCTTAAGTAAATAAATAAACAAATCTTAAAAAAAAAAAAAAAAAAACTCTACCAAAAAACTTCTGGAACTGATAAATGAATTCAGTAAAGTTGCAGGATACAAAATTAACATAGAAATCTGTTGGCATTCTACACATTAATAATGAAGTAGCAGAAAGAGAAATTAAGATAATTCCATTTATAATTGCACCAGAAAGAATAAAATACCTAGGAATAAACTTTACCAAGAAATGAAAGACCTGTACTCTGAAAGCTATAAAAGATGACCCACACAAATGGAAATATAGTCCATGCTGATGGACTGGAAGAATCAACATTGTTAAAATGTCCATACTACCCAAAACAATCTACACATGTTCAATCCCTAACAAACTGTAACAGCGCTTCAGCCGATCCTAAGGGCTAGTTTGTTTCAAGTTGACACACTCCTTACTTGCTGACCTAAGACCCTGGATTTGTGACAGAACTAACTTATTTTCTTTGAGATATGCAGACCATTGGCCTTGAGGAGTAGAGGACCAGAACTCTACCAGGCTACAGAAGCCAGAAATTCTGTTTGAAGCCAGCTCAGCTTTCTGATTAGCCTAAAATTTTTTTAGCAAAATGATTTTACTGACCTCCCTTTGTGTATCTGTAAACCTGGCCCTCTTTTGCAGAAGGAACAGAGTACTCCTACATATCATGAAACAAGAACCAGACCCCATCACACAGTCCCCAAACACTGAGATAACTTTTATAGCTGGCATCATCAAGTCTTCACGTAATCAAAAAATACTGCAGGCCCCTACACTCCCTTTGCTGATCAGCCACTCTAAATCCCTTTAAAAACCTCTGGGCCAGGCAGAAACCTTGGCATTAGCTTTTGGACAAGAGTCTGCTTTCTTCTCAGGTTGCTGGCCTTCTGAATAAAGCTCAAATTCCTTTGCAATCAAAATTTTCTCTTCAGTAATGGCCTTTTTGGAATGGGCAGCCAAACTTGGATACAGTAACAAAAATACCAACTGTATTTTTCACAGAACTAGACCAAATAATACTACAATTTGTACATAACAACAAAACACCTCGAATAATCAAAGCAAGCTTAAGAAAAGAACAAAGCTGGAGGTATCACGATCCTAGATTTCAAGATATACTATAAAGCTGTAATAATCAGAACAATATAAAAAATAGACACATGGATCAATGAAACAGAATACAGAGCCCAGAAATAAACCCATGCTTACATGGTCAATTAATATATAATAAAGGAGGCAAAAATATGCAATGACAAAAAGACAGTCTCTTCACTAAATGATGCTGGAGAAACTGAACAGCTATATGCCAAAGAGTGAAAGTGCATCACTGGCTTACACCATACACAAAAGTAAATTCAAAATGGATTAAAGATCTGAAACCATAAAACTACTAGGAGAAAATATAAGCAGTAATTTCTTGGACATTGACCTTAGCAACATCTTTCTAGATATGTCTTCTCAGGCAGAAGAAACAAAAGCAAAAATAAATTATTGGGACTACACCAAAATAAAAAGCTTTTGCATGGTGAAGGAAATCATCAACAAAACAAAATGGCAACCTACTGAATGAGAGAGGATATGTGCAAACAATATATCCAATAAGGGATTAATATCCAAAACATATAAAGAACTTATACAAGTCAACACCAATAACAATAATAATCTTTCAATTAAAAATGGGCAGAGGACCTGAATAGACATTTTTCCAAAGAAGACATACAGATGGTGAACAGACATGAAAAGATGCTCAACATCACTCATCATCAAGGAAATGCAAATCAAAACCACAGTGAGATGTCACCTCACACCTGTCAGAACAGATAAAATCAAAAACACAAAAAATAACAAATGTTGGTGAGGATATGGAGAAAAAGGAACCCTCATGCAGTATTGGTGGGAATGGAAACTGCTACAGCCACTATGGAAAACAGTATGGTGATTTCTCAAAAAGTTAAAAATAAAAACACATTATCCAGTAACTCCACTACTGGGTATTTACCCAAAGAAAATGGAAACACTAAGTTGAAAAGATATATGCACCCCTGTGTTAACTGCAACACTATTTACAATAGCCAAGATAAGTGTCCATTGATAGACAAATGGATAAAGAAGCTATTGCATACATGTGTGTGCATCCATGCATGCATGTGTGTGCACACAAACACACAAATATTACTTGGCCATAAAAAAAGAGTGAGAGCTTGCCATTTGTGACAACATAGATGAATATAAAGGGCATTATGCCATGTGAAATACACTGAGAAAAACAAATACAGTATGATTTCTATGTGCAATCTAAAAACAAAATTAATAAAACAGACCTTAAAATACAGAGAACAAACTGTTGGTTGCCAGAGGTGAGTTTGGTGGGAGGGATGAGTGAAATATATAAAGGGGATTAAGAGGTACAAACTTTGAGTTATAAAATAAGTCACTGAGATGAAAACTACGGCATAGGGAATACAGTGAATAACATTGTAATAATCTTGTATGGTAACAGATGATAACTACATTTATTGTGGTCAGCACTGAGTAATTCACAGAATTGTGAATGTACATGTTCACACCTGAAATTAATACAAGATTGTATGTTAATTTTGCTTCAATTTTTAAAAATTGAGATATTTTCTTCCTGTTGAATTCTAAGATTTCTTTTATATTTTGGATACAAGTCCTTTATCAGATATGTGTTTTGCAAAGATTTTCTCCTCATACTTTTACTCTCTTCACAGCAGTCTTTCATAGAACAAAGTTCCTTAATTCTAATGAAATCCAACTTAATCTTTTCTTTCATGGATCATGCTTTTGGTGTTGTGTGTAAAAATAATTGCCAGCAAAAGGTCACCTAGATTTTCTCCTGTTCCATCTTACATGTACATTTAGGGACATGTACATTTACTTTACATTTAGGGACATGATCCATTTAGAGTTAATTTTTGTGAACAGTGAAATGTCTGTACCTAGATTTTTTTTTTTTTTTTAACCTATGGATAGGCAGTTGTTCTAATATCACTTGTTGAAAAGACTTTCCTTCCTCCATTAAATTGCCTTTGCTTCTTTGTCAAAAATCACTTGACCATTTTTGTGGGTCTATTTCTGGGCTCTCTATTCTGTCCCATTGATCTGTCCATTCTTTAGTCAATATATGCTCTCTTTATTACTGGAGCTTTGCACTCAGGTAGTGCTAGTCCAACTTCTTTGGATTGTGTTGGCTATTTGGAGGTCTTTTGCCTTTCCACATAAGCTTTAGAATCAATCTGGTGATATCTACAAAATAACTTGCTAAAACTTTGGGATTGCATTGAATCTATAAATCAAGTTGGGAAGAAATGATCCCAAATGATAATGTCTTCCAACCCATAAACCCACAATATTCTTCCATTTATATCTTTTCTGACTGCCTTAGAGTTTTGTAGTTTTCTACACGTAGATCCTGTACATGTTTTAGATTCATTCCTAAGTACGACTTTTTGTAAATGTCACTATGCTATAAATTTTGAATTTCAATTGTACATTGCTGGTATATAGGAAAGCAAATGATTCCTGTGTATTAATCTTGTATCTTAAGATCTTGCCATAATCACCTGTGCTACATTTTAAGTACTCTCCATGTCCAGCCTGGAGCCCAATGTGGGGCTCAAACCACTCCAAGATCAAACCTGAGCCAGTATAAGGAGTTGGACACTTAACAGACTGAGCTACCCAGGTATGCCTCCACATTTTTAATACTTTGAGACTTTCTACAAAAACAATTATGTCACCCCTGAACAAATACATTTTTTGCCCTTCCCAGTCTATTTTTCATTCTTTTCTTACTGTATTAGCTAGGTTGGACTCCAGCATTCCAGCACAATGTCGAAAGATGTGGAGAAAGGGGATATTCTTGTTAGCAGGAAAGCTTCTAATTTCTCACCATTAAGTATGATACTAACTGGAGGGTTTTTATAAATTTATCAAGCTAAGTTCTCTTCTATTCCTAATTTGTTTAGAGTTTTTATCATAAATGACTGTTAAGGTAAGCACCTTATAAATGCTACTTTAAATAATTCTATCCTATTACTTCTCGAAGCAGGGACAGATGGGAAGCAAGCAAGGGAGATAAATAAAAGTTATGCAGACAGCTATTCCAAACTGCCTATTGCAACCAAATCAATAGCTCTCTATCGAATATGTGAAAAGAGAAGGCAAAACAAAGATACAACAGTACACTGGGCATAGGAGCCCAAAAACAAGGACAAATGCCTGGATTATTAACCAGTAACTCACTTAAAAACATTATCAGTTACCTTTCAGAAATATGTCTGCCTGGGGGCGCCTGGGTGGCGCAGTTTTTAAATGTCTGCCTTCGACTCAGGTCCTGATCCCTGGGTTCTGGGATTGGGCCCTGCATGGGGTTCCCTGCTCCCGGGAAGCTTGTTTCTCCTTCTCCCACTCCCCCTGCCTGCGTTCCCTCTCTCACTGCATCCCTATCAAATAAATAAAATCTTTAAAAAAAGAAAGAAAATTGTCTGCCTGTATTAGGTCTTTGGCAAATAGTTAAAATTTTAAAGATTTTTTTTATTCATTTATTTGACAGAGATCACAAGTAGGCAGAGAAGCAGGCAGAGAGAGAGGAGGAAGCAGGCTCCCCGCTGAGCAGAGAGCCCGATGCGGGGCTTTCTACTTAATACCTTGGTGGTCATTCCACATATAAGCTGCCTTCTTTTTATAAGAGTCTATCTTAGTTTGGTAACTTTAGTTTGGATGCATTCTAAAGCTCTACAATTTTAAATTTCTACAAATTTCTATTATTAAATTAGGTATTAAATTTCTACTTAATACCTTGGTGGTCATTCCACATATAAGCTGCCTTCTTTTTATAAGAGTCTATCTTAGTTTGGTAACTTTAGTTTGGATGCATTCTAAAGCTCTACAATTTTAAATCTCTACAAATTTTACATCTTTGATGTCCCAATTTATATCTTTTTATCTGATGTATCCATTAACAAATTATTATAGTTACTGTTAATACTGCTTTTGTCTTTTAACCTTTACACAAGCTTTATAAGTGATTAAATCCACACCTCTGCAACATTAGATTATTTTGTTAGTACATATTTGCCTTTACCAGTGAGATTCACATTTTCCTATGTTTTCCTGTTACTAATTAGTGCCCTTTTATTTTTAGCTTCAAGAAGTCCCTTTAACATTCCTTGTAAGGCCAGTCTAGTGGTAGTGAACTCCTTTAGCTTTTCTTTATCTGGAAAACTTTGTATCTCCCTCAATTCTGAAGGAAACTGCCAGGTATTCTCGGTTGGCAGTTTTCTCTCTTTCAGCATTTTGATGCCTTCTTCTTTTTAATACCTGAACAGTGTTTTGTTGCAGAGAAGTACCAAATCATCCAAGCCTCAATTCAAGGATCCCTTCCACTCTTCTGCAGTGATAAACTACAACTAAGACATAAAATGTTGAATATCTTTGAATACGCTGCTTTATTTCCATCTGCATATATTCCTTGTGAGGTGTGGGTTCAGTTCTTTTACCCAGTTTAAAATTGGGATGTTTTCCTCTCAACAAAGTGGTTTTAGAGGGAACATACCTCAACATAGTAAGAGCCATATAAGAAAAACCCACAGCTAACATCATACTCAATGGTGAAAAACTGAAAGCTTTTCCTCTAAGATCAGGAACAAGACAAGGACCTCCACCACTTCTATTCAACACAGTAGTGAAAGTCCTAGCCACAGCTCAGGCAACAAAAAGTAAAGGGCATGCAAAAATTGGTAAGGAAGAAGTAAAACTGTCACTATTTGTTGATATTATATATAGAAAATCCTGAAGAGTCGACCGAAGGATGCCTGGATGGCTCAGTTGATCCTGATTTTGGCTTAGGTCATGATCTCAGGGTAGTGAGACTGAGCCCCTAGTCTGGCTCCAAGCTCAGCGGGGAGTAGGCTTCCTCCTTCTTCCTCTCCCTCTGCCCTCCCCCAGCTCGCACTCTCTCTCTCTCTTTCTCTCTCTCTCTGTCTTAAGTAAATAAATAAACAAATCTTAAAAAAAAAAAAAAAAAAACTCTACCAAAAAACTTCTGGAACTGATAAATGAATTCAGTAAAGTTGCAGGATACAAAATTAACATAGAAATCTGTTGGCATTCTACACATTAATAATGAAGTAGCAGAAAGAGAAATTAAGATAATTCCATTTATAATTGCACCAGAAAGAATAAAATACCTAGGAATAAACTTTACCAAGAAATGAAAGACCTGTACTCTGAAAGCTATAAAAGATGACCCACACAAATGGAAATATAGTCCATGCTGATGGACTGGAAGAATCAACATTGTTAAAATGTCCATACTACCCAAAACAATCTACACATGTTCAATCCCTAACAAACTGTAACAGCGCTTCAGCCGATCCTAAGGGCTAGTTTGTTTCAAGTTGACACACTCCTTACTTGCTGACCTAAGACCCTGGATTTGTGACAGAACTAACTTATTTTCTTTGAGATATGCAGACCATTGGCCTTGAGGAGTAGAGGACCAGAACTCTACCAGGCTACAGAAGCCAGAAATTCTGTTTGAAGCCAGCTCAGCTTTCTGATTAGCCTAAAATTTTTTTAGCAAAATGATTTTACTGACCTCCCTTTGTGTATCTGTAAACCTGGCCCTCTTTTGCAGAAGGAACAGAGTACTCCTACATATCATGAAACAAGAACCAGACCCCATCACACAGTCCCCAAACACTGAGATAACTTTTATAGCTGGCATCATCAAGTCTTCACGTAATCAAAAAATACTGCAGGCCCCTACACTCCCTTTGCTGATCAGCCACTCTAAATCCCTTTAAAAACCTCTGGGCCAGGCAGAAACCTTGGCATTAGCTTTTGGACAAGAGTCTGCTTTCTTCTCAGGTTGCTGGCCTTCTGAATAAAGCTCAAATTCCTTTGCAATCAAAATTTTCTCTTCAGTAATGGCCTTTTTGGAATGGGCAGCCAAACTTGGATACAGTAACAAAAATACCAACTGTATTTTTCACAGAACTAGACCAAATAATACTACAATTTGTACATAACAACAAAACACCTCGAATAATCAAAGCAAGCTTAAGAAAAGAACAAAGCTGGAGGTATCACGATCCTAGATTTCAAGATATACTATAAAGCTGTAATAATCAGAACAATATAAAAAATAGACACATGGATCAATGAAACAGAATACAGAGCCCAGAAATAAACCCATGCTTACATGGTCAATTAATATATAATAAAGGAGGCAAAAATATGCAATGACAAAAAGACAGTCTCTTCACTAAATGATGCTGGAGAAACTGAACAGCTATATGCCAAAGAGTGAAAGTGCATCACTGGCTTACACCATACACAAAAGTAAATTCAAAATGGATTAAAGATCTGAAACCATAAAACTACTAGGAGAAAATATAAGCAGTAATTTCTTGGACATTGACCTTAGCAACATCTTTCTAGATATGTCTTCTCAGGCAGAAGAAACAAAAGCAAAAATAAATTATTGGGACTACACCAAAATAAAAAGCTTTTGCATGGTGAAGGAAATCATCAACAAAACAAAATGGCAACCTACTGAATGAGAGAGGATATGTGCAAACAATATATCCAATAAGGGATTAATATCCAAAACATATAAAGAACTTATACAAGTCAACACCAATAACAATAATAATCTTTCAATTAAAAATGGGCAGAGGACCTGAATAGACATTTTTCCAAAGAAGACATACAGATGGTGAACAGACATGAAAAGATGCTCAACATCACTCATCATCAAGGAAATGCAAATCAAAACCACAGTGAGATGTCACCTCACACCTGTCAGAACAGATAAAATCAAAAACACAAAAAATAACAAATGTTGGTGAGGATATGGAGAAAAAGGAACCCTCATGCAGTATTGGTGGGAATGGAAACTGCTACAGCCACTATGGAAAACAGTATGGTGATTTCTCAAAAAGTTAAAAATAAAAACACATTATCCAGTAACTCCACTACTGGGTATTTACCCAAAGAAAATGGAAACACTAAGTTGAAAAGATATATGCACCCCTGTGTTAACTGCAACACTATTTACAATAGCCAAGATAAGTGTCCATTGATAGACAAATGGATAAAGAAGCTATTGCATACATGTGTGTGCATCCATGCATGCATGTGTGTGCACACAAACACACAAATATTACTTGGCCATAAAAAAAGAGTGAGAGCTTGCCATTTGTGACAACATAGATGAATATAAAGGGCATTATGCCATGTGAAATACACTGAGAAAAACAAATACAGTATGATTTCTATGTGCAATCTAAAAACAAAATTAATAAAACAGACCTTAAAATACAGAGAACAAACTGTTGGTTGCCAGAGGTGAGTTTGGTGGGAGGGATGAGTGAAATATATAAAGGGGATTAAGAGGTACAAACTTTGAGTTATAAAATAAGTCACTGAGATGAAAACTACGGCATAGGGAATACAGTGAATAACATTGTAATAATCTTGTATGGTAACAGATGATAACTACATTTATTGTGGTCAGCACTGAGTAATTCACAGAATTGTGAATGTACATGTTCACACCTGAAATTAATACAAGATTGTATGTTAATTTTGCTTCAATTTTTAAAAATTGAGATATTTTCTTCCTGTTGAATTCTAAGATTTCTTTTATATTTTGGATACAAGTCCTTTATCAGATATGTGTTTTGCAAAGATTTTCTCCTCATACTTTTACTCTCTTCACAGCAGTCTTTCATAGAACAAAGTTCCTTAATTCTAATGAAATCCAACTTAATCTTTTCTTTCATGGATCATGCTTTTGGTGTTGTGTGTAAAAATAATTGCCAGCAAAAGGTCACCTAGATTTTCTCCTGTTCCATCTTACATGTACATTTAGGGACATGTACATTTACTTTACATTTAGGGACATGATCCATTTAGAGTTAATTTTTGTGAACAGTGAAATGTCTGTACCTAGATTTTTTTTTTTTTTTTAACCTATGGATAGGCAGTTGTTCTAATATCACTTGTTGAAAAGACTTTCCTTCCTCCATTAAATTGCCTTTGCTTCTTTGTCAAAAATCACTTGACCATTTTTGTGGGTCTATTTCTGGGCTCTCTATTCTGTCCCATTGATCTGTCCATTCTTTAGTCAATATATGCTCTCTTTATTACTGGAGCTTTGCACTCAGGTAGTGCTAGTCCAACTTCTTTGGATTGTGTTGGCTATTTGGAGGTCTTTTGCCTTTCCACATAAGCTTTAGAATCAATCTGGTGATATCTACAAAATAACTTGCTAAAACTTTGGGATTGCATTGAATCTATAAATCAAGTTGGGAAGAAATGATCCCAAATGATAATGTCTTCCAACCCATAAACCCACAATATTCTTCCATTTATATCTTTTCTGACTGCCTTAGAGTTTTGTAGTTTTCTACACGTAGATCCTGTACATGTTTTAGATTCATTCCTAAGTACGACTTTTTGTAAATGTCACTATGCTATAAATTTTGAATTTCAATTGTACATTGCTGGTATATAGGAAAGCAAATGATTCCTGTGTATTAATCTTGTATCTTAAGATCTTGCCATAATCACCTGTGCTACATTTTAAGTACTCTCCATGTCCAGCCTGGAGCCCAATGTGGGGCTCAAACCACTCCAAGATCAAACCTGAGCCAGTATAAGGAGTTGGACACTTAACAGACTGAGCTACCCAGGTATGCCTCCACATTTTTAATACTTTGAGACTTTCTACAAAAACAATTATGTCACCCCTGAACAAATACATTTTTTGCCCTTCCCAGTCTATTTTTCATTCTTTTCTTACTGTATTAGCTAGGTTGGACTCCAGCATTCCAGCACAATGTCGAAAGATGTGGAGAAAGGGGATATTCTTGTTAGCAGGAAAGCTTCTAATTTCTCACCATTAAGTATGATACTAACTGGAGGGTTTTTATAAATTTATCAAGCTAAGTTCTCTTCTATTCCTAATTTGTTTAGAGTTTTTATCATAAATGACTGTTAAGGTAAGCACCTTATAAATGCTACTTTAAATAATTCTATCCTATTACTTCTCGAAGCAGGGACAGATGGGAAGCAAGCAAGGGAGATAAATAAAAGTTATGCAGACAGCTATTCCAAACTGCCTATTGCAACCAAATCAATAGCTCTCTATCGAATATGTGAAAAGAGAAGGCAAAACAAAGATACAACAGTACACTGGGCATAGGAGCCCAAAAACAAGGACAAATGCCTGGATTATTAACCAGTAACTCACTTAAAAACATTATCAGTTACCTTTCAGAAATATGTCTGCCTGGGGGCGCCTGGGTGGCGCAGTTTTTAAATGTCTGCCTTCGACTCAGGTCCTGATCCCTGGGTTCTGGGATTGGGCCCTGCATGGGGTTCCCTGCTCCCGGGAAGCTTGTTTCTCCTTCTCCCACTCCCCCTGCCTGCGTTCCCTCTCTCACTGCATCCCTATCAAATAAATAAAATCTTTAAAAAAAGAAAGAAAATTGTCTGCCTGTATTAGGTCTTTGGCAAATAGTTAAAATTTTAAAGATTTTTTTTATTCATTTATTTGACAGAGATCACAAGTAGGCAGAGAAGCAGGCAGAGAGAGAGGAGGAAGCAGGCTCCCCGCTGAGCAGAGAGCCCGATGCGGGGCTCGATCCCAAAACCCCAGGATCATGACCTGAGCTGAAGGCAGAGGCTTTAACCCGCTGAGCCACCCAGGCGCCCCCAAATAGTTAAAATTTTAAAAGGCAGATTTTATTCACACACAGTAGGCACTGGCTCAGAGCCGGAGACCTATCTACTCCGAGAACGGAGCTCTGCGGTACTCTCTTACAAGGACAGAAGGGGTTAATCATACGTGCGGTCTTACACTTTTAACTGTTAACAAAACAAAGTAAATTCAGGTCCTCTTGTTTATCTGTTCCTCCCTAACCTTGTTTTAAATCATAGCTTGGGGGCGCCTGGGTGGCTCAGGTCATGATCCCGGGATCAAGCCCCGCATTGGGCTCCCTGCTCCCCGCTCCCCGGAAGCCTGCTTCTCCCTCTCCCACGCCCCCTCCCTGTTCGTGTTCCCTCTCTCGCTGTGTCAGTCTGTCAAATAAATAAAATCTTTAAAAATAAATAAAATATTTAAATAAATAAAATCTTTTAAAAAATAAGTAAATAAATCATAGCTTTGTGTAAAAACACAGTAACCAGGGGCTCCTGGGTGGCTCAGTGGGTTAAAGCCTCTGCCTTTGGCTCAAGTCAAGATCCCAAAGTCCTGGGATCTAGCCCAGCATCCAAGTCTCTGCTCAGCAGGGAGCCTGCTTCCCTTCCTCTCTCTCTCTGCCTGCCTCTGTGCCTACTTGTGATCTCTGTCAAATAAATAAATAAAATCTTAAAAAAAAAAAAAGAAGCACAGTAACCATATGGCCTCAAAATTTGGTTTTAAAAATTCACCTCCCCTTTCTAACGTGATAACCTTTGGCCAGAAATCTCAAAAATAAGCCCCACAACCTAAGTGGCTGTGGAATCCAAACTAGACTACGTTGGGGGCGGGGGAAGCATTCAAATCCACCACAAACGTGGAATGCTGTTTCTCCTGCACTCCTCAAGACGCGTCCTTCCTTCCTAGAGCCGCCAGCAGACACAGTCTTTCGTCGCGGACAACTCCTAAGAAAGCCAACAAGACTGCGTGGATTAAAACTGACAGAAAATGGGGGCTGAGCCATGCGCGTGCGACACGGGACAGCTTTTCTCTTCTTAAAGTGCCGCCAGCCACTCGGCCCGAGAACCTGGCCGACTTTAAAGTCCACGCCCAGGTCGCACCACGCAGCCGCCCGCCTGCCTTCCCTCTGCACGCAACCTGGGGCCAGCCCCTTAGTTTTTCTGCCCAACCCTTCGCCCCGCCAATCCTACACCCAGCATGCATCGCTCCGACCTTTTCCTTCCCAGCCGACCCCCACCTTCGGGCGCCTCTAAATGACAAGTGGCGCGGGGCATTGTGGTCCCGAGCGTGAGAGCGAGACCGGGGGCAGGAAAAAGAAAGCAAAAGACGGGGGCGAGCCAGTAGGGCGGCCCCTGCGCACGCGCACGGGTGGCGGTGAGGGTGAAAAGGGGCGGTGCGTGGTCTACGGCGAGCGGAGTGGGGCGGGGTCGCGCGGCCTTGGCCGGGAGTCCGCGAGCCGGGACGGGAGGGGGGTGGGTGAGGGAGCGGGCGCAGGAGGAAGTGTCATGGCGTCGGGCCGTGGAGGTTCTTCTCGCTGGTTCTTTACTCGGGAACAGCTGGAGAACACGCCAAGCCGCCGCTGCGGTATGGAGGCGGATAAAGAGCTCTCATACCGCCAGCAGGCGGCCAACCTCATCCAGGACATGGGACAACGTCTCAATGTGTATCCTTTCCTATTCTTGGCCCTCCGCCGCTCACGCCCTGTCCCTCCTTACTATTCGTCCAGTTGCCTGATTGCTGGGCCTGCTGCCCCGCGAACGTGGCGCCGCCGCCTCGGCCTTCGCTGGGCTTCGACTGCGTTGTAAGGGAAGGCAGGCTCGGGCTCGGGAGGCCGCAAGCGGCCAGTGAAGGAGGGGAGGAGAGGAGTCCGGGAATGCGGGCTGGGAGGCAGCGTTGTGTAATCTGTTTGGGGCCGCGCGTCTGGCGGCGGGGGATGGGAGTGGCGCCGAGACCCGAAGGGAATCTTAGGGATTATCGCAGAAAAGAGGTGGCTACTTCGACTTTTAGTCGGAGAAAGGGTCGAATGGTAGGAGGGTTACCGATGCTGAAAGGCATAAGTGTTCTCCGCGGCCTCTCCCCGCGCTCCTCGCTGGTTTGATGGCGGGTCTCGTACCTTGGGAGCTCACTGGAGGTCTTTATGTTCTTGGCGTGGTTTTGTATGGGTGTGCGCGCGCGCGTTTCAACTGTCTGATGAGCTTAGTCAGTCCTAGCCATTGATAAATCCTTTCCGGCTTACTTAATAGCAATATTGGATGCTCAGCACTTATTATTACTGTTGGCGTCGAGCCTACCACCACCCTGCAAGGTTTTGTGTGTGTGTGTGTGTGTAGTTTTGGGATTGGTTTTGAGTGAACGGTAAGCACTGGAAAAACACCGTAGATCGGGAATTTTCCATCAAAATTGTTCCTGTAAATTAGATACTCTTTTTTCTCGGATATTTCCTAAATGTTACGTTCCAGCTCTCAGCTTACAATAAACACTGCGATTGTTTATATGCACAGGTTTTATATGCACCATTCTTTCACCAAATTCAGTAGAAATGTAAGTACTATTTTATTGTGTTTTACTATAACCATAACCAAATTTTGAGGTAAATGGATACGCAGAAAAGAGTTGGTCGTTGACTTTATTTTTGGACTTAGTGTTGTAAATTAATAGTGAAAGTAAACCGCGTGATAAACGTTTTTGCTTGAAATGCAAAATGTTCCTGGTTTGTTTTTTAATTTGTGATGACAAGCTGCCGGGCACTGTGTTAGGCTCTGCCAGGGTTTTGAGCTAAAAAGTAATAAACGTTTATTTATTCAGTTATTATATCGGTATTCGTTTAAATTTTATACTTTTGGATAATTTCAGATAGTAATGTACAGTATAATTTGGCCTAGTCACTCTGGTGTACATCTTAAATGTGTTGGACTCCTTGTGTTTGAAATACTGAGAACTGGGCTTAATTGTGACATTCTTTTTAAATGACCCTTTGAGAGTTAAATGGTTAGCAGAAATATTTTATTTGCTATTAAAGTTTCTTAAGGTATCAGCGTTCTTCTTTATCACAGCATTAGTTGTCTACTTAAATCTTTGGTGACTTAGACATCAAATTTTCTTGAATTCACACATATATTATCAGAGGTGTGTATATGTATAATCAGTTTTGAAGTAAAATTTATCTTCCAGTACTAAAGAACATAACCTATAAATCTTGAAGAATTAATAGTGTTGGGTTGAAATTTTTATTTTACCTTGTGAAAGGTGTGAGTTTGGTGTCTGTCCTTTTCAGAGTAATATGCATACTGTGTTGCATCTGTTAACAAAATTGCCCAATATTTAACTCTGTCTTAATTGTCACTATTTTTTTTGCTCTTTTTATCACAGCTGTTTTTAGAATGCTATTCAGAAAGGTGTGTATAGAAAAAAAAAATGGATCGTGGAAGACTTTATGCTATTTGTAGTTTGTCATTAAGACCTTTTTGCTAAGAAAACAATCTTTGAAAAGGTCCTTGAAATACTTTTTTCTGATTGGAAGGAACAGCTTCATAGCTTAGATTGATTCGTGTTTTAATCTCTTCTGATCATAAGACGTTTTGGTCTCCTGAAGGCTCCTTTTCTTCTCTTTCTCTTTTAAATCTACATGATTCTTGTTCTATTTCTGTTTTCCTAGTTATTTCTTTGGCACAGAACTTGGGTCAGTGATAGTGTTATGGAAGAGAGAGGAAGCCTTTTTGGCAATAACATTTAGGTTGAGAGAATGAAATTTAAATTGGCTCCAAAGGCAGTGGTAAACTAATGAATACTAATATAAATGTGACTTTCCTTAAGTAGCCCTGAAAAATGCTGGTAGAAATCGTAAGTCAAAATAGTCCTGGAAATTTTCTTGATGTGGCTACAGATGTCCCATTTGCTTAAACAGGTTACTTTACTACTTCCAGTAAATGATCTCACCACAAGACTATACTTCTTTTTGAACCCTCCCTCTTTCATAATTTGTCTCTGCGGCCTGGTTGGTGTGCTTTAAAACAGTTATCTTGCTTATAGCCAAAATTCACAGCTTTAACTTTAAATTGACTAGTGAAGCCCAGGTCCTTTGCATTCTTTAACTAATTTACTTAAATGCCATCATCAATAAAAAGCCAAAGTATTTTTATTACCCCATTTAGTGTCTTATATATGTACAAAGGTAAACTCAGCATTTTACATTAAAATGTTATTAGCAATTGAAATCTGATATTAATTTCTATTTGAAAACGTGGCATTGCACCCTTCATATCTAATTGTTGTCTTTTTTACCTTTGCTGTTATATCAAAAGTGGTTTTAATATTTGTATTGATGCACTTGCATCAGTTGCACAGCCTCACTTTTTTATCTTTTTTTTTTTTTTTCCTATTCTTTTAGGGTGAAGGGGGTGGTCTCAAATTGAATGTGAGTCACTTTTAAATTCATACTCCCCCACATCATTGGGAAAATTTTTCTTGTAGGGTTATAATGGAATGTCATAGTAAACTACAAAAAGCATGAATTTCACCACAAAGTAAACTGAACACCATTCAGTAAATTCCTAACAAGTTTAAATTTGAAGATGCTAGGGACAAACTATAGCTAGTTTTGTAATAAATACCATGCATTAGTTATATTAAAATGTTTAATGATTATGTGGATTCATTGTGTTTTCCTACATTGACTAATTTAAAAGTAAAATGTCCCCTAAATTTTAAATGCTATTGTTTAAGAATAAAATCAGTGTCAACATGTGTTGGTGACCCAGAAACTGTCTTTTATCATTGAGTTTTATTGTCAGTATCTCTTGGAGGGTTGGATCACTATCAGCAGTAAATGACTTTTATATGTAACCTAATTAGTTAAGTCTACCCTTTGCTCACTGGATGCAGTGAGGTTTATGTAATTCGGGTTAGTAATTAAAGAATGACCTTGTAGCATCAAGCTCGAGATAAATCTAGTAAAGTATAAAAGCCCTGGCGCCAAGAGTGCCTCCAAGTTACATACTGTGGGAGAATATCCTCTACGGTGTCAATCTTGGAATAAATATTGACCCAACTTCTAGAAACTCTGTTCATTAATTTGGTTAGTCAAGTTCATGATGCATTTGTTTCTTCTATTAATTCCACGTTTAGTGAATTCTCTTAAGATCAGATCTTAACATACTGTTTTCTCAGTGTTTTTGGTGGTGACGGTCTATTCTCATAGCACCTCTCCAGATCACATGGCCATTTTTATCTTCTCTTAACTTTCCTTAGTTCCATTGTCTCTTTTTTTGATGCAGCATTCAGAACTATATATAATCCACCAGATTTAAATGTATTGAAGTTCTCATTTAATGTACTGTATTTCTGCTAAGGTTCCAAGAGTACACAATTAAGGAGAGTATTCAGGACTGATGATATTAAGGAATGACTATAATGACTTCTAAGAGTGCATCATCTAGGTCATGTCTACATTTTATACATCTAAGTTAGATGATCAGCTGCTACACGTAAGCAAACTTGTATTTTTGCTTGTGCTAAAATTTGTTTACCACTTCTTGCTTAAAATCTTTATAATCTTTATCAGTTGACCTGACTTTTGACTATTAGATGTCATTTTGAAAATCTGCAGATGTTCTTTTTGCATTCCTTTTTCCCCCCATAAAGACTTAATGAGGAAAGCTATTCTTGTATCCATCTACAGAAATGACCGTAGTCCCTGTTCTTTGATAATACAGCATTCTGCCATTATAATTTTTAAGAATAGTCTGCAGTAGAAATTTATTCAAGACTTTTGAAGTAGTTTTTATCTCGTTTATACTGTGCATATTTATACTCAGTCATAAAATTGTCCTACATGATTGCCTTTTCTGAAAGAAAACCAGCATTTTGGGGAACTTGGTTAGCTAAAGGGTTTTGCTTATATTTTTATTGTGAAAGCCCTTAATTTCTCTCAAATATAGTAACATAGATGAAGTTAAGTATAAAAATGTTTCCCGACACATACATTCAGATTAGAAGGTAAACAATGTAAGGGCAGGATTTTGTTGTTTCCTTTCTTTTTTGGTTTTACTGATGGTTGTGTCGCCAGTACTTCACATAAAGTAGATAATAGAGCAGCCATTTGTCAATAAGATGGATCAAATCATGTTTCTCACGATCTGTTGAGTGAAGTCTTATACATTTTCCTCTGTATACATCCTCTCTACAGAGACAAGCTTTAAATATTTCATTTTTGAAAACTAATATAGGCACATAGTAAATGAAAATGGTAGAGAGGGGGATATGATAAACCACCCTCCAATTTGAGTGTGTAAGCCTACTGCCCCAGAACATGTGCTGTTAAGTTTTTGTGTGCCCTTTCAGAAATATTTTCTGCTTGTTCAAGCTTTTATGTATGTATAGCTTTTTAGCCCCCCCAAAAAAAGGGTTGAGTTGGGTTTGGTTTCATAGTTGTTAGAAGTCCCCCTTTGAATTAGGCCCCAGAGTCCCCTGTTAGCCATATATGAGTCTTACCATTTACGCATTGTGCATCCCTCTTTTTCCAGATGGTGCATTCTCTTCTCATGTAACAATGGTCTCTCAGGTTTTAAGACAGGTGAAGTTTAACTCTTCTTGAAGCATTCCCAAGATAACTCCAAACTCCACTCTTTGACTTCTGAATTTCTTTCTTATTCTTTGAGTCCTGTTCACATCCTATTGTATTCCATCTATTTGGTGTCCTTTATTGCTACAGCATAACTGTACATTTATGAGGTGAAATGGGTTTTTTATATAAAGATTTTTATTTACTTATTTGTGAGAGTACACAAGAGAGCACAAGCAGGAGGAGCGGCAGAGGGAGAGAGAGAGGGAGAATCAGGCTCCCCACTGAGCAGGGGGCCCGACACCTGGCTTGATCCCAGGACCCTGGGACCATGACCTGAGCCGAAGGCAGAAGCTTAACCAACTGAGTCACCCAGGTGCCCCAGGGTTTATTTGTTTGTTTACTGTAAAATACAACACAAACATAAAACCACCAACCATGTATAGCTTAGTGAATTACAGTAAGGCCAACAGCCTTGTAACCACCACTCAAGAAAGAGAACTTTGCTAACTATCCTGGAAATGTTTCCATGTGCCCCATCCTTATGTCAACCCCTTCCCTCCCTCCACAAAATAATTATTATAGTTATCAGTTATTACAGTTATCATTCGGTTTTGTATAGTTTTACCACCTAATCCTGCATTCCTAAATGCCTCAGTTTCATCTTGCCCATTATTAAAAATTTGACTGCTTTTTTGAGTCTCTGAATCTACAGTTTCTCCTCCATCCCTTTCTTTCCCTTAAATTTTATCTGTTGAAGAACCTAAGGCAATAGACCTGTAGAGTCTGGATTTTGCTGATTGTATACTCATGGTGCAGTTTATTATGTTCTTTTGTTCTTGAAGTCCCTGCAAATTGCCAGGTAGATATAGAAATTTCATCAAACTCAGGTTAGATGAGTAAGTTTAGTAAGACTACAGGTGTTGAGATGCCTAATTAGGAGCCATTTGATGTCTTTTTATCTCTGTGTTAGCAGCTTTTGATTGATACTCAATATCTAGATCCTTTCGTTCATTGTGATACTCTCATTTCATTAGTAATTGGAATATTTTTGTAATGAAATGCTGTGATTGATCTACTACTTAGACTCCCAGTTGTGTAGTTCTTAAAGAAAAAGCAGGGTAAATATATGATTCTTACCCTACATGTACTACTTTTGTTGAAATGTAATTCATATACTGTATGTTTCATCAGTTGAAAGTGTAGTTTAGTGGAGTTTTTTAAGTGTATTCACAAAGTTGTATGTTAATTTTAGAAATTTTCGTTACCCCAAGAAGAAACCCTACACCAGTTGGCCATCTCTTTACATTCTTCCCCCACCCTATTCTGGACTTTTCCTATAAGTGGAAACATTCAATACGTGGTATTTTCTGACTGGCCTTTTTCCCTTACTGCATAATGTTTTTAAATTTATCTGTATTGTAGCTTATAAGCTTATTGTAGCTTGTAAGTGAAGTGTAAGCTTCACTTAGTTTTCTTGCAGACTATCATTGTACTCCATTTTATATATCCATTTATCAGTTGATGGACATTTGAGTTGTTTCCACTTTTTGGCTATTATACTGCTCCTGTGAACATTTATGTATAAGTTTCTGGGTGGACATATGCTTTGATTTCTCTCAGGTGCAGAAGTTGAATTGCTAGACCATATGGTAACTCTATACCCCAGTAATCTTGTATAGCTTCCTCACTATCTGTTACAGCAAGGTATTCCAGGCTTATCTTGTACATTTTCTTTCCCACAGCTGGAATCGCCATTTCTTTAAGTAATCCTCCTTTGTTTTAGTAGGAAGTGAGCTGGACACTAGGGATACTCATTGCTGTATTTGTCTTGTTTCTAGGGATCTACAATGAACAGAGAGAGGAAATATATAGTACCATAAATACACATTTATTATGCAGATTGGTATATTAAGTGTTTATTATTCATTTACACATTAAATATATGAAATATATTAACCAGATTTTTTTAATAGGTATTTCTTTTAAATGTATATTTTAAATACCTCAGGAGTTTTGCTAATTCAAGATAGCAGCATTTTTTACTTAACCTCTCTTTGTGGTATATTTCTATGACCTTCCACACCAAATAGTTCTTAAGAATGTGGGATTAGTGGGCACCTGAATGGCTCAGTTGGCTAACTGTCTGCCTTTGGCCTATGTCATGATCCCCGGGTCCTGGCCCCACTTCAGGCTCTCTCTCAGCCTGGAGTGGAGCTGCTTCTCCCAACGCCCCCTGCCTGCCACTCCCCCCGCTTGTGCTCTGTCAAGTAAATAAATATATTTTTTTTTAATGTAGAATTAAAGAATTTATCCCATCATCACTCATTAATTTAACCTCACATTACACAAATAAGTGTTGGAATAGCAGTACTATCACCACCAGTATAATTACTGAGAACAATAAAATGTTTTTGTTTGCTTTCCCTCTCAGCCCTGGTGTTTAAAGTCCTGTTAATGGCTACTACATTAGCTTAAATAGCCATTAACAAAACTCTCCCTTTTAATCCTTATTTAATCTTAGTTCTACAAGTAACTATTTTTTGTTCACTGCCAGCTTTTGTTGATGTCTCTGTAATCATTTTGATTGTTTGAAGTTCTCTCGAACATCATGGAAACAAAATTCTCTGAATCTTTGCATATCGATAATAGTTCATCTGTGATATTTATATTCAAGGTCAGTTTTGCTGTGTATAAAATTCTTGACTCATGCTTTCTTTTCTGAGATATCTTAAATATGTAACACCTTTTTTTCCTGGCATAAAGCACTACTACTGGTGATGATCTAGTTTTCTTATGGCTGTAGGACTTTTTTTTTCCTTTGTAATCCAGTAATTTTACTATGGATTATCTTGATGTTGGTTGTTCTCGGTTTATATACTCAAGGGATCTTTCAGTGTGTGACTTCATTATCTTTTTTTTTGTGTGTGTGGGCAGCGGAACAAGGTTTATTGAGTGATATTGAAGCAAAATTTATTGATAGTACAAAGCTATCAAAGAGGGAGGAGACATGAGAGGGTTGCCCGTCTTTTTTACTTATGTTTTGTGTTTTGAATCCTTAGTGTCTGTTAGTTTGGAGGTGTGTTACTCTTTTAATTTTTCTGGGTTTTTGTTGTGATAAAATATACATAGAATGAAATTTATCATTTTAACCATTTTTTTAAGTTTTTTTTTTTTTTAAGATTTTATTTATTTAACAGAGAGAGCGAGAGAGCACAAGCAACGGGAGCAATAAGAAGGAGAGGGAGAAGCAGGCTTCCCACCAAGCAGAAACCCATTGCGGGGCTCAGTCCCAGGACTCTGGGATCATGACCTGAGCCAAAGGCAAATGCTTAACCATCTGAGTCACCCAGGCGCCCCTAAAGGTTTTATTTATTTGTCAGAGAGAGAAAGAGAGACTGAGCAAGCAGGGCGGGTAGCAGGCAGAGGGAGAAGCAGGTTCCCTGCTGAGCAAGGAGCCTGATGTGGGACTTGATCCCAGGACTCTGGGATCATGACCTGAGCCAGAGGCAGGTGCTTAACGGACTGAGCCACCCAGGTGTCTCTTTTTTTCTTTTTAAAGGTCATTTTAACCATTTTTTTTTTAAAGATTTTATTTGTTTATTTGACAGACAGAGATCACAACTAGGCAGAGAGGCAGGCAGAGAGAGAGAGGAGAAAGCAGGCTCCCTGCTGAGCAGAGAGCCCGATGTGGGGCTCAATCCCAGGACCCTGGGATCATGACCCGAGCCGAAGGCAGAGGCTTTAACCCACTGAGCCACCCAGGCGTCCCCATTTTAACCATTTTTAAGAGTACAGTTCAGTGACATTGTTGAGCAAACATCACCACTATCCAGTTCTAGTACTTTTTTTTATCTTTTCAAATGGAAATTCTGCTCATTGAGCAAACTCCACATTCTCCCCTTCCCGCAGACCCTGAAAACCACCTTTCTATTTAGTCTATGAATTTCACTATTGTTTACCTCATATAAGTGGAGTCATACAATATTTGTCCTTTTTTGTGTGTGTTTTATTTCACTTAGCATAGTGCTTTCAGGATTCATCCATGTTGTGGCATGTGTCAGAATTTTCTTCCTTTTTAGGGCTGAATGTTACTCCTTTGCATGAATGAACCACGGTTGGATTCCTTTTACCTTTTGGTTATTGTGAATAATGCTGTGAATGTGGGTTTATAAAAATCTACTTAGGTCCTTGCTTTCAACTCTTTTGAGCCTATACCCAGAAGTGAAATTACTAGATCACATTGTGAGTCCATATTTAATTTTTGAGAAACTGCCATGTTTTCCACAGCAATAGCACTGTCTTAAATTCCCATTAACAATGAATAAGGGTTCCAAGTTCTCCATGTCCTCACCAGCATGAGCTCTTTTCTGATTTTCTGATAATAACCATCCTAATGAATGTGAAGTGGGTATCTCGTTGTAGTTTTAGTTTGCATTTCTCTGGTGGCTACTGGTGTTTAGCATTTCTTCATGTGGTTACCGGCCATTTGTGTATTTTCTTTGGAGAAATGTCTAACTAGTCTTTCATCCTTTTTTTTTTTTTTTTTTTTTTAAGATTTTTTTTTTTTATTTGACAGAGAGAGATCACAAGTAGACAGAGAGGCAGGCAGAGAGAGAGAGAGAGGGAAGCAGGCTCCCTGCTGAGCAGAGAGCCCGACGCGGGACTCGATCCCAGGACCCTGAGATCATGACCTGAGCCGAAGGCAGCGGCCCAACCCACTGAGCCACCCAGGCGCCCTCATCCATTTTTTTAATTGGATTTTTTTCTTAAATTATAGGAGTTCCTTATATACCCTGGATATTATTCTCTTACCAGATACATGATTTGCAAATTTTTTTTTCATTCTGTAAGCTCGTTCACTTTTTTGATGAACAAAAGTTTTTTATTTTGATGAACCCAGTTTACCTGTTTTTTCTTGTGTTGCTTATGCTTTTGGTGTCATTTTTAAGAAATCATTGCCCAACCTTTCATGGAGCTTTTCTTATTTTCTACTAAGAGTTTTACAGGTTTAGTTCTTATATTTAGGTCACTGACCCATTGTGAGTTAATTTTTGTGTGTGGTGTGATGTGAGGGCTTAATTTCATTGTTTTGCATGTGTATATCCAGTTTTCCCAGTACCGTTTGTTGTTTTTTGTCTTTTGTTTTTTTGAGCAGTACTTTCTACTGTGATTTTTGTTGCTTAGGGTTAACTCTTCTGGTTTTTTCTTACAGTATCTTAATATGGCCTAAATACTTTTCATTTACATATACAAAAATATAACAATTTATTTTCTGAGGTTCCCTGGCTATGTTCCCCTCCCTCGTTTTAATTTTCTGTTTACCTTCTCCCTGTCCTGCCAGTTCTGCTTTGGATCTCAAAAGTTCTTTCCAGTGTGGAGTCCTGGAAAAGAGCCTTGGGAGATCTGTTTGAATAGTACGTAAGAAGTTAGCTTTAACCCTTTAAGCCTTTCTCTAGGCCTCTGACATATATCCACTTAATTGAACTTGACAGAATTCCTCTCCAGTTCAGCTGCTGTTCTCTGATTGGTCCACCGTGATTTCCAGTAAATGTCCGTGGGCTATTTTGAGGTTCTTTTATCAAGCCCAGCAAATGGCCCATTACTTTGCTTTGCTTCTTGTTGCATAGATGCTCTTACTGGGTAGGGATTATGCGTAGATGCTGATACTGGGTAGGAATTATGGCTACATATTTGCCAGTTTTGTCCTTTATCCATTTGTATTTTGGAATTTCCTAGGAATGCCTTGCCAGGTAGTTTGGTTATAAATATCCGTGGAGTTTTGCTTTTGTTCTCTTGTTACTCTGCTTTTCTGTGGGGATTTGGTTACCACCTCTGCCCCTATCTTCTCAGAATTCTTCAAGGCAATTCTTCAATTACCTTCTTAAAAGGTAATTGTCAGTCACTTTAAGAGATGATACGCTAATTTCCAAACAAGGGAATAGACTATCATCTAAATGTACTGTTGACCCTTAGGTTTGAACTCTGTAGGTCCACTTAATACAGATTTTTTTCAGTAAATATATTAGGAAATTTTTTAGAGATTTGCAATAATTTCGAAAAAACTCAATGACAAACCATATAGCCTAGAAAAACTGAAAATTTGAGAAAAATGAGGTATTGGGAAAATATGGTATATAATACATATAACATACAAAATGTGTTAATTGATAATCTATAAGGCTTGCAGTTAATAGTAGGTTACTTATAGAGTTTTGGGAGAGTCAGAGTTACATGTGTATTGTGTGTGTAAGGGGGTGGCACTGCTAACACCTACATTGTTCAGGGAACAACTTTAATAGTTTAATAGGTCCCTTAATAGATTTAAGAATGTCTAAGGAGAAAAGGGTAATTTTTTTAGGAATAATTAAGTCACTTGAACTTCTTTCTGTTAAAGAAGAAACATTATGATCCATCTGGAATAGTTTATCAATAGACATAAAAAGCGTATGTGATATTATTGACTGATTTTTTTGCAAATTAATTCTGAAAAGAACTCTAGAATGTTCTCCCACAAAACTTCAATGTTATTTTGAAACATGGAACTCTGCCTGCCTAATTACAGGGTTGTTGACTGATGTAGTGTATTGGGTAGTGTACTATACAAGTCTTTATAAAGTCTTTGTGAAGCAGCTCTTTTTTTCTCCCCCAAAAATTAGGTGATGGTAAAAGGTTCAAATCAAATCATTTTTACATGCGCACACACGCGTATACACACATACACACACTTAATGTGTCTGTTAGTCCTGATAGTTCATGTTCTTATGGTAGCTTTAGCTCATTTGTCTCAAATAAGAAAGCATTTTATACAGTTTGGTAATGTAGCATTTCTAAACTAACTGATGTATAGAATAGAGCAGATTTTTACATTAACAAATGTGTGTCAAGTATTTTTATTACCCAAGACACACAAAGGTCTCTCTAAAGACTGTGTACTTTATAAGTTGACTTTGAAGGCAGTTGGAACAGAAATTCTGAAGATGTTTTTAGTGCATAAGATTGGGTAAAATAATTTTTTTAAGGGAAAATCAGATTGTTACATACTTTACAATGGGGGGAGATGATGGAAATCTAAAATTTTATTCTTAACTAAGTTACTGTTGTAGATGTAAAGTTATTTAGTAAGTAGTCCTGATATCATATTTACAGAAAAACATGTAAAATGAAGGTTTTTTAAAGTTATTTGAGTCTGATACAGAAAAAGAAACAAATGATTGTAGAAGTTCACCTACTTGTTCAGCACTGGAATTTTTAAATATTACAGCTTTAATGGTTTGTACTTTGTTACGTGATGCTATATGTTTATATGACAGTAGTTAGTCCACATAGAGTGCATGTTATGTGACAAGCAGTGTGCAAAGTAGGCGTGATTTTTTTTTTTTTTTTTTTTTTAAATAAGAAATAGTGTTTTTCCTAAGGGATTTACATTCTAGTGAGAGAAAGAAAAAAAATTTGTCTTTCTGCTCTGGGAATAACTAGGAAAAGTAATCAGTTTGAGCTATTTTGAGATGCCAGTGGACATTTAATACATTTCAGTCTGTTTCATATCGTTTTAATGTATTTTTTCTTTAGAATGCCAATTGTGGGTTTAAACCTGTACTAATAATGTAGCCACTAACTAGAAGTGAATTAATTTAACATTTCTTTACTATTTTAACATGGCTGCTAGGAAAATTACACTTGTGGCTCACATTACATTTCTATTTGATGGTGCTGGTTTGGGCTATAAACTCTTAAAAAGTAATACCAGTTAACTAATGAAAAGTATAGACATTTGTATCTGTCAACAAGATTACTGTTGGATCTCACCGTAGTAATTTGTTCTATAGAGAAGTTTGCACATTCAAGCTAATTTTAAATAGAGGGCTCATTCAGAAGTTGAAAAAGTAATGATAATGATTCTTTTCTGGTCAAAAATCTTGAGATCATGAAAACTATAATAGTTTCATGCTTAGGGAAAAAAAATTAGCTTTCAGCAGAGAAAGGAAATTCTGAGGATTTGGGGAAAGTTTTTAAATGATGCATTGATTCAGAGAAGATAATCAAATTTTTACACACTCCCCACATTGTTAAATAGAAGTTTTAGTTTGTATTGCTCTAGCTCAGTGATTGCTGTTTAGAGTGACTAACAGGAGTACCTACTTGAATTAACAGTACAGTTCACTTTATGTAGACCTAAACATCTGTTCCAATTATTTTTTTTTACTTTTTCTAAATTTTTTTTATTTTTTTAATAAACATATAATGTATTATTAGCCCCAGGGGTACAGGTTTGCAAATCACCAGGTTTACACACTTAACAGCCCTCACCACAGCACATACCCTCCCCAATGTCCATAATCCCACCACCTTCTCCCTAACACCACCACCCCCCCACCCCACCCTCCCAACCCCCCCACCCCCTGCAACCCTCAGTTTGTTTTGTGAGATTAAGAGTTTTTATGGTTTGTCTCCCTCCCGATCCCATCTTGTTTCATTTATTCTTTTCCTTTCCCCTCTCAGAAAGCTTTTTAAAAACGATTTTTAAGAAATTGCCACACTTTTGCAAAGTAGCCATACCATTTTACCTTCCCACAAGCAATGTGTTAAGGATTCCAATTTCTCCACATCTTTGCCAACATTTGTAACTGTTACTGTCTGTTTGTCTTTTTTAAATTATTATTGTTATTATTATACCCATCTTACAGGCATCCTAGTGAGTATAAAAAGCATTATCTCTTTGTGGTTTCAATTTGCATTTCTGTAATGATTAGTGTTATTGAGCATCTTTGCATGTGTTTATTGGCCATCTGTAGTATCTTTTGGGGGGAGATATCTACTTATCCCTCCCCTCCCCTTTTTTTTAAGGTAGGCTTCATGCCTGGCAGAGCCTGAACTCATGACCCTGAGATCAAGAGTCAGATGCTTAATCCACTGAGCCATCCAGGCATCCTCCTTCCTATTTTTTTAATTTCATCATCTCTCTATCAAATTGTGAGAGTTGTACATATATTCTAGATACCAATCCCTTACCAGATACAGGATTTGCAAATATTTTCTTTCATTCCGTGGGTTACCTTTTTCACTTTGCTGATATTTCATCCATAATACATGCATTTAATTCACTAGGATTTTTCTTTTGTCACTTGCATTTTGATGTCATATCAAAGAGAACATTGCTTGATGCATGGTCATGAAGATTTATTCCTCTTCTCAGAGTTTTATAATTTTTAGCTCTGTATCTAGGTCTGTGATCCATTTTTAGTAAGTTTTTGTTTATGGTGTAAAGAAGGGGACTAGCTTCTTTTTGTTTTTGTTTGTTTGCATGTGGATATACAGTTGTCCCAGCACTGTTTATTGAAAAGGCTAATTTTTTTTCCCCATTGTATTAAATGTTTATTTCTGGAAACTATTCTATGATCTCTGTGTCTTTCCTTATACTGTTATCACATGGTCTTAATTATTCTAGCTTTGTAGTAAGTTTTGAACTCAGGAAGTATGAGTCTTCTGACTTTGTTCTTCATTTTCAAGATTGTTTTTGCTGTTCTGGGTCCCTTGCATTTCCTTAGGAATTCTAGGATCAGCTGGTCAATTTCTGCAGAGAAGCTGAGATTCTGACAAGGAATGTGTGAATCTGTAGATCAGTATAGGGAATACTATCCACAGTATTAAGTCTTCAGTAATATTAGTTCTTATTTGTTTAGCCATTTGAAGGAAAGTGGAGTTCTAAAGATTTATGTGAAATATTTTAATACCTGTGCAACTTGTTTACCAATAATCTATGACTATTTATTGTTGGCTGGTAGGAGCTGGGTGTCTAAGGGAGAGTAGAGACTTAGCTATGAAATACTCCATGTACTTTGTAAGTTGAAAATTTTTTGTTTTTGTAACAGAGTCGTAATGGTAACATAGGCTCCATAAATAAATTTTTAAATGCCAAGTTACGTTAAGCATTTAAATTCTTTTAAATATCATATATTTACTCTATGGATATCAGGGCCTATTCTCTTAATTATTACTGCTTTTCAGCAATACTGAATACTAGTTAGTCTTTTTTAGATCAGCTCTCTTTTAGATGTAATTAGAAATCCCAAATAACATCCAACCTGAAGATTTTTTTATTTCTCAGTATAAATTTTGTTATGTTGACAGTATTACACTCATGCATAATTATATGGGTAGAAAAACAACTAAAATACCAGACTGAGTTAATGACATTTTCTCTAATCCTGTGATGTCAGTCTTTTCAGTGCATCAAAATTAAGGATATGAACCACTTAAATTTGTACTGGAATTTTGATCTAATTGGTAAAGCTTAGTGATCTTTGTTTTGAACAAATCAACATTTTGACTTAATCTGTTTTCTTCTTTGTTGAGAGCTGTTACCCCCTTATTACATCTAAGTTTCTACTTCCTTTTTCCTATTCTAAGACCTTTCTGGGAGTCTTATAAAGTTGTACCATTACCATTTTTCTTTAACTATAGCCTCAGATGTGTCGTTTCCCAATTCTGAGCTGTGATACCTAGAACTGTGTATTCATTAATGAAGCCTTTTTTTTTTTTTTTAAGATTTTTTTATTTATATATTTGACAGAGAGAGACAGTGAGAGAGGGAACACAAGCCAGAGGAGTTGGAGAGGGAGAAGCAGACTTCTAGCTGAGCAGGGAGCTGAATGCAGGGCTTGATCCCAGGACCCCAGGATTATGACCTGAGCTGAAGGCCAGATGCTTAACGACTGATCCACCCAGGTGCCCCATTAATGAAGCTTCCTGAAGGCACAGGAAAATAGTTATCCTAGTCTTGGTGGAGGGGGTAGTTTGGGAGCAGTTGAGGAACAGGGCAGAAGTGGCTTCACCAGCTTGTAGGGCCTAAAGATGAAACATAAGAAGAGATTAGAACAAGCCTACTGATGACATATTAGCAAAAAAAAAAAAAAAAAAAAAAAGGCATTTTCTTTGCTTCTGTTAGGGAGTCTTTTGGATTAGGAAATTTTAAGTTGAAGAGTAATAAAACAGTTGTAGCTAGTTCTTAAATACAGATGTACACACAAGGTGTATGCACAAAATTAATTACTAAAAGAGTAAAGACCAGAATGATTCATTTGAAACTGACTGGCACACAGCCATCATCAGTGATTTAGAAATTACCCAGGCTTTTGTTAATTCAGACTGACCTTACCTCCAAATATCGAGGTTGAAGCCAGCAGTGGAGAGTGAAGAATGTCAGCAGTGAGGGCATCTTGAGCAGAAAGGGGAGACAGGGGCTAGGAATGGGCAGGAGGAGAAAAGATGGAGAAGGAAGGGAGTCAGATCAGGAGGTAGGAATGGAAACATATAAAGGATTAGAAAAAGAGAAGGGGCTGAAAACAACTGGAGGGAGAAGGGACAAAAGAAATACTGGTGTATTGCAGTGACTGAAGAAATATGTGTCATCATTTTAGTGTGTCTGAATCTGCTTAGTTAGGGCTACCATGGAACCTTTAAAGAATTCAGTTTAACGGTTTAACTGTGAAAGAAAGGAAGAAGAGGAGCAAGAAAGAAGGGGATTTTTAAAAGCATACAAAATCCTTTTTAAGATCAGCAGTAGCAATACACAGTTGTTTAACTTACAACATAATAATGATATTTGAGTCCTGTTACTCTGGGGCACTATACTGAGTGCTTTACATATATTGATTCAATGAATCCTCACCACAGTTTTGTAAGCAGATACTATTTCTCCCATTTTACAGATGCGGAAACTGAGCCACAAAGAATAAGTAATTTGCCTAGGCTAGTCAGATAACAGAGCCAGGATTCCACTGAGGCAGCCTGACTACTGTGCTACAGCTGGCTTCATCACCTCTACCTCCCCCTCTCCATGATTTGTATGGTATATTTCTGTAGAAATTTGTCTTGTTTTGAGAATGTAATATCCCTTTGAAATAGTTATACATCTTCTAGGCTCACAAACTCTGGACACTATTTAAAAATCAGTTTTTATTTCCTGTAGTTAATAGTAATTCGAGAAGCTTTATTAGATAATGGAACACAAAGGTGGATAGTGCATGGTCCCTATCGCCAGTGAACTAAAATCTCAGTTCATAGTTTTTTGCTCACTCAAACCGAGTATCTACTCCAATATTAGTGTGAATTCTTTGACTTTGAACCAAGGTTACGTGCATTAATGTTTATTGCCTTCAAAAGTATGCTCACCTTTAAAAGCCACAGACCAATAATAATATAGCCATTACTTAAAACTTTTGGAATTCTTCTCCTTTCAGTAAGCCACACAACGAATCAGCCTTCTATAAAAAAAACAAAAACATAAGTACCTAACTTGATTACCTTCTTTAGTCATCCTTAAAATTAAAGCCTCACATGGATATTCACAAAGTATTATCTAAAAAGGTGTTTTGTTTTGTTTTGTTTTTACAGCCCTGATGGAGTAAAATGTTTGCAGGCTGTAGAGGAGGAAATGTGAATGGAGTTAGTGGATTTCACCAGGAACTTTGGAAGAGTGTTGGGTATTAGTGTTGCACTGGAAGGAGGATGAGAATTGAGCCCTATTTAGAGGGAACAGAAAGACTTCTGTGAGGAGTGTGGGTAAATAAACCAGGAATCTACCCTGAAGATCATTGATTAGCTCTCTGAACATTTAATTTTTTTAATTATTTGTAGAATTTTAGAACCGTTCTCTAGTACACATACTTTGTTTCCATTGAGACTATCTTGTAAGGAGAAAAGCTGTGTGGTTTGAAAGTACTTCTTGATATTGAGGCTTACAAGAAGTCTGAAGAGAATGAAGCGGTGACTGGGAATCCTAAGAGATTTTACCAAGAAGAACTCATTGAAGACTTTAGAGGTACCTTTTAGGCGAGTAAGAGAAATCCTGGATCATCTGGCAGTTAGGAAGGAAGTTTATGTATTAAGTTCAGTCTAATTTGACATTGGACTTGTGTCTGTATTGCTTCACTCTTTGGTAAATAGTTCTGGCATGTGATGGCTGGCTTAGCCATTCCCCTCTTAGACATGACTTAGGTAAAAAGTGACAGACCATGGGAAACTGAGAGTATCTTTATAGTTTGCTGCATTTCTTACCCCGTGGTATTGGCTCTTAGATTTTTACTGTGGGATTGGGAATACTTGGAATTTAACATCGGTGCCTTTACAATTATATGTGGATTATCCACATATCATTCATTTGGCAAATATATTGAACAGCAGCTGCACAATGGGAGACAATGGGAACATCCATGAATAATTCAATCTCTATATTTAAGCTGCTTCTAGACTAGTAGAGCAGATAAAATTAATAAGCTAGAAGTTAGAATATTTTATATTTCACTGTTGAAAGTAAAATAATAGAGGTATGCAGCTTCCTACTGAATAAAGAAGGGCACTTTACTCTGACTCAGGAATTTTCCCTAGGATGAGGTAAGCCTTTAAATAGAAAAGGAATTAATCAAAAGAAGTAGGTAGCAGGGTAGGAAATTTTCAGTATGTAGAAGAAATAACTGAGCTAGGAAATGATTCTCCATTGTCTTGTACTCTGCATTTCAGAAAACGTCTTGCCTGCATGACTGCTATTTAGCTGGTATTAACTAATTTTAGTGTTGCTTAATTAAATCTGTTATAAAGATAACAGTTTATTCTAAGTCTGTGAAAACTTAAGAATAACTTGCTTTTTTGAGCATTCTCAATTTTTACATCTTGTTTTGTAACTTTAATTCTAAAGGATGGAAATAAATTGAAAGCCCAAGTTGAATTACTCAGTCCTTTTAAGGTAACATTACTGGTAGTTTGGAGGCAAATGCACTTAATTTTAGGTCTGTTTTAAACATGTATACATCAGGAAGAGAATTTCTTAAAGTCATTTTTACTCCATTTATTCATCTGCAAATGCAGTTGGATTAGTGAAGGTCCCTTTCAGATTTAAAATCCAGTGGTTAAATTTCATGGCTCAGCATTATTTATAAGTTGTTTTAAAAGCTCAGAGGAAAGTCATCCTTCTTGTATCAGAAACTTTCTTCTCATGTTAACTACCCAAGTCATGTAGCATGATTCATGCTTTCTCTCCTCCCCTCCCTTTTTTGGCATTGATTGTATGTAGTGATTGATGACCCCCAAGATACAGGGAGACTCAGATGTTCGTCTCTTAAAAAATAATCTGAATCTTGACATTTAGAGATCATCTTCCCATGAGAAGTTTCTTCTGTATAATCTTAGATTATTTGAATTTTGGATGTGCCTATTTTCTGAATCAGCAGTTAATTTGGTTTGTTCCTAATTTCGGGGTAAATTTTGCTCAAAATTGATGTTTCTCTTTCTTAGTGTCTTTGTAGTGCTATGTTCTTGTACTTCAATCCCAAGAACATACAACTTACTAAAGCCAAAAAATATTGCTTATTTCTTGATCTCCAGTTGGCAGTGTTTCTGCTTTATTGATTTATTTTACATATTTATTCCCTGTTATTTTTAAAGCTGCTTTTAGTATTGCTGTAGTGAAGTAATACAGATACTAGGTAATAATACCACATTCAGAATCTTCTCATTTTGCGTTGTAGATCCTTTTTCTGTCCCAAAAGTAATACTATGTAGTTCTTAGCCACACAATGAATTGTTGATTAATCTAAAAAAACTGTAGAAAGTAGTGGCTGTACCTAAAAAGAAGGAAAATCTGGGTATATTTTACTGCCTTCCTTTTTTTTTTTTTTTTTTTTAAGCTGTGGCTTTATTATTTTGCTTGAGGTTTTTTTTTCCCCTTTACATGCATAAATATGATTTAAACTTTCTTTGAGTTAGCCCAAGTAAAAGTCTTTTTCCTTTTTCCCTTTGATAATCTATTTGCAAAACAAGTAAAGCAGGTTTTATAGACTAGGGTAATGAGTTCTATTTAATTAAAACTCTTATATCAGTCTTGTTATAGCCCAACTCACAATTCATACTTTTAATACTACATTCCTTCTTTGCACGCCCCTCCCTTAGAAAATAGGTTTTTCCAAAATTTTTTACTTCTAAATCACCAAATTTTTATCTTTTCTGCAGATAATATCACCTACTGCATTATTTTTGGCTGCAAAAGTGGAAGAACAGGCTCGAAAACTTGAACATGTTATCAAAGTAGCACATGCTTGTCTTCATCCCCTAGAGCCACTGCTGGATACTAAATGTGATGTACGTAATAATAATTCAGTTGGTGTTGCCTTCCAACTGCTGCTTATTCCTTTTACCATTTAGGAAATGTAATACCGGCAAGTGATCTAACATATTTCATGTATGTACATGAGTTTCAGTATTGTTCTGAATCATGTCAAGGCTGTGATTTAAAGGTGGTTATAAGTGTTTCACATTTTGTTTATCCTCACAGCCAACCTATGATATATGTGGAGGGTAAGTCATATCACCTCCATTGTTTGGGTCCATTTGAGACCAGAGATAAATAACTCTTAAATTGTCAACAATGAAAAAAAAAAAAAAGAAAAATCTCTGGACTTGCCTCTAGAGCAGTAAATAGTAATTTTACAGAGTCGTTTCTTTGTTAATGCATTTATACTAATAGTTACTGATCCATAGAGATGCTGTTATACCATGCTTTCATGAAAGGGGTTTTTTTCATATTTTTAACTTTCCTCAAAAGTAATGCTGACTTCTAAGCAACTTGTTCATTATCAGCATTTTAATAGACCTTGTTTGAAAGTGCCATTTTAAAATGTTATGACATCTTAAAACAGAAGGTGGAATTCTAGGCCTTTAAATTCACTTTCCCAGCTCTTGTATTATAGGTGAGTTCCTCTATCAGAAACTTTGTAACTACTGAATGACTGCCAGATTATATTAGTTTACTTTCATTTAGTTAATCTTAAAGTCCAGATTAAGTATATCTGATTTTTTAAAGTATATCTGAGTTTATTAATGACAAGTTTTACCGTAAATGTTGGCTTTAAGGGAGTGAGATACTAATGTTACCATTCAATAATAAAGAATGTGTGATTATTCAGAGATTGTTCTTGTAATTTCTATTAACTTTACAGATTCAGAGTTAATTTTGGTGAATACTTAGGGTATTGTTCAAATAATAGAAATCTGTGTTTTAAAAAATCATCTTGGTGACCTTTTCAAAATGGGACATAAATAAAGGTGCTTTTCACTCTGAGTTTAGCCACACGACCTTACATGAATATTTATGATGTGTTGTTTTTTATACCTTACTCAGTTCTCATAATTTAAGAAATTTGATAATGGTAGAAATTTTTTATACTCTCTATTCCCAGAGTAATTACAATAGGGGAATGATTTGTTGAAGTAAAAGAGAAGACCCTCTATTTCCCCATGGGTGTGTGATACATTCTTTTGGTATTTTATATCTAAAATGTTTTCTTTTAACCTAGAGATTTGAGGGTTTGCTTTGATTTTATTTTGTCTTTTTTGAGGAGAGGAAGTTCAAAAAAAATAACTCATTGACTTACTCTGACCATCAAGGAATTACCACACAAAATATCTTAGAGTGAATTGGTATGTTTTTTTCTTTACAGGCAGGTTTGGATTTGATGTTCTTACTTGAGTTAGTGCTTCCTGTCTTAATGTGTCTTGAAGCACAGTGCCTACATGAAGTTTTATAGTATAGACTGGAGGGTTTGTTGTTTTCATTTAAGCTCTACCTCCTTTCGTATTATTGTTGTCTTTTTAGGGGTTTTTTAACTTGTTGTTTTTTTACCTTGTTTACATATTCTGTATTAGAGGTGAATAAGTTTAGATTGGTTGTAGAAAATGGGATTTCTCTGTCACCCTCAAATTATTTCCTTGGTGTTTCTAAACTACTCTGATTTAATGTATCTGTTAATTTTCATGAGATTTAACGGTCCCATGATCTGGTAGTGTTTATCTTAAGCATTTTAATGTTATTATTTTTACCTGGCAGGCTTACCTTCAACAGACTCAAGAACTGGTTTTACTTGAAACCATAATGCTACAAACCCTAGGTATGTAATATTATTTTTGTGTGTGTTCTTCAGTGTGGTGTCCTAAAAATGGAATAATTTTACGACTGAATAAAGTTTCGTTTTAAAACAAGGTTCGGGGCCAGAATAGTATTACCTGGTTATAAAGAAACCATTTTTTAAAAATTTCATTTACCATTAATTGAACAGTAAACATAGTTTTCATTGTGAAAGGCTGCATGTGATTGTAACATGTACAAATACTCTGACTATAGGGGCGCCTGGGTGGCTCAGTGGGTTAAGCCTCTGCCTTCAGCTCAGGTCATGATCTTGGGGACCTGGGATCGAGCCCCGCATCAGGCTCTCTGCTCAGCGGGGAGCCTGCTTCCCCTTCTCTCTCTGCCTGCCTCTCTGCCAACTTGTGATCTCTCTCTGTGTCAAATAAATAAATAAAATATATTTTAAAAAAAACAAATACTCTGACTACAGTCAGTATTTAATGAATTTATCACATTTTTAATGTGACATAGTAGTTATTTAAACATTGATCATCCTTTTCTGAAAATTACATTGCAAGTTTTTTGCAATTTAAGTGATCTCTTTTTTTTTTTTTAATAGATTTTATTTATTTATTTGACAGATAGAGATCACAAGTAGAGAGAGAGAGGAGGAGGCAGGTTCCCTGCTGAGCAGAGAGCCCAATGTGGGGCTCGATCCCAGGACACTGGGACCATGACCTGAGCCGAAGGCAGAGGCTTTAACCCACTGAGCCACCCAGGCGCCCCAATTTAAGTGATCTCTAAAGATTATTTATTCAAATCTTTCACTATATTGTTGAGGAAATTGAGACTTAACATGGTTTGTCTTGTGTGAAGTCATGTATTACTTCTGGAAGAACTTGGCAGTGTATTATGGGAATAACACAGGCTTTATGGAGCTCTTGGTTTAAAATCCATATGCCTTTGACTTGCTTTTTAAGCTTGGGCAAAGTCGTTTTACCTTTCATACCTCCATTCTATATACGCAGGGTAGAGTCATAATGTCTGCCTTAACATTGTGAATTTGAAGATGAGAGAGAGTGTATAAAAAACATGTACCACATAGTATGTGTGTCGGAAGTCGCTATTATTCATTATGGTAGTTATTTATTACTCCATTCCCAAACTAAAAGAAGTTTAATAATCATAGCCCCCTGTCATGACAGACTTTTTTTTTTTTTTTTTTTTTTTTAAGAAAAGTAGCTTGTTTAAAATAGATGGAACTTGTTTGATACTTCTATAGCATAAAAAGATACAAAAATAAAGTGAAAATCTTATCTCCAAATCCAATAATTTAGCATGTTACTGCTTTATTATATGAGATTATAGAAATATGAAATTTACAAAGATTTGTGTAATGAAGGTTAAAAGAAAAACTATATTAAGGGGAAGTTTGTGTAATAAAGGTTAAAAGGAAAATTATTTTAAGGGGAATTATTTTAAGTTAGAATTTATAAGATACACTTCTATGGCTTTGATTAAAGTATGATTTTGTGGGTTTAATTACAGTAGAAATATAAATAGATCACACAACAGTTTTAAAAATCTGGATTACCTGTTTGTCAGAATGTTATTTGTTTACTGCTCCTGAAGACACTAATGTGACCTCCACTTTTTAAAAAAAGGAAAAACCCTCCCCTCCCTAAGGGTTATTTAGACATGGAAAGCTCTTTCAGCATTTTATCTTTGGTTTTAGAACCTGATTTAAAGAATCTTGAGGGGCGCCTGGGTGGCTCAGTGGGTTAAAGCCTCTGCCTTCAGCTCAGGTCAGGAGATCGAGCCCCACATCTGGGCTCTCTGCTCAGCAGGGAGCCTGCTTCCTCCTCTCTCTCTGCCTGCCTCTCTGCCTACTTGTGATCTCTCTCTGTCAAATAAATAAATTAAATCTTTAAAAAAAAAAAATAAAGAATCTTGAGGCTACAAGTTTCACTTGTCTTAGTAACTTTATCATAAATGTATGTAATTGATATGTATGTACATACATAAATGTATGTACATAAATGAAATGTGATTATAAGCTAACTGGTTGAAACCCTTTCATCTAAGGCATACTAAGAAAATAAGAGGACTCTAAATCATTTAAAAGATTTTTCTCCCACTATGGCCCAGGGATTATATTTATGAAAAGTACTCTTTACATCTTCTGAAAGAGTTGTAATACATTTTTAAAAATACGTTATGTAGTTGAAGTCTTTGCTTTATAGTTGTATTTTCTGTAATTTTAGTTTGTTTTTAATGTGAGGGTAATCTCAAGCTAATCATAATTCAGAATTTTTAATAAATACCACCCCAATCTGCAAATAGCTTTGTTAACCAGTTTTCAGTAAGTGGAACATTGGTTTTAGAAGAAATTATTTCTTGTCATTGAAGGTGTGTAATGAGCATGTTAGTGATAAAAATAACTTTGTCTTTGGATCTTTTTAAAAATGAACAATATATTATACATTTATGGTTGTGCTGATGAATGGCATTTCTCAGGCAAGTATTGTAGTGTGGTAAGTGATTGGGAAAAAAGTGCTTTTCATTTCAGGTTTTGAGATCACCATTGAACATCCACACACAGATGTGGTGAAATGTACCCAGTTAGTAAGAGGTAAGTGATCTTTGAAACTTCTAAATTAAGTGTTAATGCTTTTTATTGTCTAATTGATTTGAATGAGTTTTATCAAAATGGGGAAATGTCATTTTGAAGCAACATCTTTTGGTGTCCTGCATCTGCCTATTCATTTACCTCTGCATGTGGTTCTACCTGGCAAATTAGCAGCCTTTAAACTTACAGGAGAATCTCCTTTCACTGAAAAATTGGAGGGCTTCCAAATATTAAGACTCTCTTCACCTCCCCATTAGGCTAAGCCAGTCCCATTTCACTTAATATTTAAGAAGTTGGCCATTGACACATACACACAGAAAATTTCTGGTCTATCTGAAGCTCTCATTGACTTCTAGAGAAGTTACTACAATTTAAGAATTTGGAAACCATCCTCAGATCTTTCAGATAAAAGTTGTCTTAGCAGATTTGCCATTTTGGAAATACTTTCCCCGTGTTCATTTGAACAAAATTTGACTTAATACATTCTTCAGAGTTCTTTAGTATTACTAAAAATAATTTCCTTTTTGTGTGTAATGGGGAAGTACATAATATGCTACAGACAGCATGTGATGTGCCTATTGACCTTTTAAAACAGGAGTAGGAACTTTTTGTATTATTTGCTTTATGGCTTATAAAGTGTGGTATACATTTTTCTGCTCTTGTTATTGAATCCTACATATCTGTTCTTGTATCCCTAGAAATACTCTTTACACAGTTGCATGTTGTTACACTATTTCTTCTACTTTCCTGTTTCCCATTTGAAGTGTTAATGTACTAAGAGCAACCACTTGGAACTTTCATTGTACCTTTTTCTATTACTTTTTGAAAGTGAAATTTTGCAGTTTCATTCTTTTACCCCCAGACTTCCTTCCTTAGGTTTATTCTAAACAAAATGGGTAAGACTTTTAAAGGCTTTTCTTTGTTTTTTAGTGTTTTACCTGAATATTCTCACATTTTATTCATTCTAAGTTGAATTCCTATACCTGGTAGGATTTTATTATGTTAATAGCTACATTTAAAACAAACAAACCTGTTATTACAGTGTCATTGTTAAGAAATGGACTTCTGAAAGTCCCATTTATATTTTATTATTCTAATAACTAGTGCATGTTATGACTTGTAGAACATACTTAATTATGGTTCCTGTACTTCATGGTTATTGGAATATAATTTAGAGCACATTTTCATCCCAGAATTACAGTATAGTATAGAATTATTTTAGATAACTAGTGTATGTGTTTGAATTAAGGGGAAAAAAGGCTTTAGAGTGGTTTTCCTGAAAACTTGAAAGAATAAGCTATTTTGTGAAAATAATGAGGAGCCATGTAACTTTGCTTCAAGCCTAATGAAAAAAGATAATGAAGAAAGATATTAGGTTAAAATTCATAGAGGTACCTAGTAGGAGATGAAACTGGATTTTCAGCTTAGCATCATTGTGAAATTTGAGTCCTGATCTTTAATCAGAGTTTAGTAGCTTTTGTACATGTTGCTCTATATCTAAAGCTAGAGACATCAAGTCCATTCATTTACAAAGTTGGTTAGTAAGTTTTTAAAAATTCAGAAAAACTACAAATTTGATGTTTTATCCAAAGCAGAATATTTAAATCTAATTTTTTTGTTGTTAATGCTTAAAATGTGACCGATTCTTAAATTTTAATACAAATCTTACATATGTTTAACTTCCATTTTGTCTGACTAACATTTCAGGTAACTGTAGTTTACATCTTACCCCATTTAAAAACATTCTTTTATGTTTGCTGTCTGTTTTTCTTTGCTCTGTTAAAATTTTCAGCTAACAAAAGAAGTTTTCCTACATTCTTCCTCTGTTGTACACCGTTAATAGGTTATTGAATTTAGATATATTCTGAGGTAAAAACCGCTATGGCAATTTAAAATTATTTTTACTTCCTTCTCTACATATTTTGATTCTTTGGGGGTATGGGGGGTGGTAAATGGTTTGGTTTCTTTAAAGTTCTTCCCACCCTCCACCCCCTCTGGAGATGAGAAAGTTGATATTATGCTACTTTGCTGCAGAATTGGCTAATGTCATTTTACAGGGACCTTTCATTTCTGTGATTTCTCCTTCCCTCCCCACCAGGAAAGAATGCCATACATAAGTCACACTGCCTCCAAGACATCTGATGCTTTGACACTCTTCCTTAGCACAACTCTGCTAAGCCCAAATCCCTTTTGTATACCTTATGTTCGTGATCCACATGGGGCAGCAGGGATTACAGGTGCCATGAAAAAAAGAGAGGGCAAATGTGAGGCCTCTTAGAGAGGGGTGAGTTGAGGTGAACTGATCAGATCCTAGGTGAGCAGAGGGGAAAGGTGCATCAATGATTATGAATGTAATTGGGGGAAAAGGGAAATTAAAGCAAAGAATCCCTGATGGGAAGAATAAGAAGAGAGCAGATAAAGTGAGCGGGGGACTGTTTTCAATTTCTATGTCTTAAAAGCTAGTTGTTAAAAATTGCTTTTCCTTTGGGGACCAGTGTTGCAGCATCCTGATTCCCTAGAGTACTTATATCTTTTTCTAAAATTGACAATTGGATTCTGTAAGAAAAATACATGCAGTGGAGTTTTCTATATCTACGCCCTTAGGATGTTTCTAGGTTGTTTATTCCTTGTTGATGCTTAGTAGCATAAAAAACTGAGCAGTTCATGCTCTCTTGAATTTGGGGGGTGGAGGGTTTGTTTTGTTTTCTTTTCTTTGGATGGAAGTACTTAAGCCAACTTAAATATGATGACTGAGGATTAAGTCTGGCAGGCACCTCTTTGTATTTTGTATTAGACTTCAAAATCTTTTCTTCTTCTTCTTCTTCTTTTTTTTTTTTTTTAAATCCAGGAGAATGCTTTATTGCAACTTTTAGCTGACTAGATGCTTAACTTAGTAACAAGTTTAGCCCTTGTAACTGGCTAGCTAAAAGCAAATCGGCTTGTTTCTCAGATCTTTGGGGGATAGCAAGAAACATTTGAGTGAATGTTGTTGAAGATTTTCAGTAGTATAGAAAATGATGGCGCTCTTGTGATATTTGTAAGTAGTAAGTAAAATTTACTTTTTGTGTACAAAACTTTGAAGTTTTTGTTGTGTTGAGAACTTTTTGATGGTAGCACAATAAAGCTGATAGTATTGTCTTCGTTTTTTTTTTCTTTTCTTACAGCAAGCAAGGATTTGGCACAGACATCCTATTTCATGGCTACCAACAGGTTGTTATCCTGACCCTCTTTGTTGCACTGTTGTAGCACACTATAGCTTCCTTTAATGCAGGGCCCCCTCAATGTGTCTCTTACCCTTGTTGCAACAGGAGACTGGACCATCTACTGTGGTGGTACCTTCCTGTCTGCTTTGCGGTGTATTGTACAAGGGACTTCTGGCACAGAGGGGTTAAATGCACATTGTGAAGTGTAGTGGTGCTTTCTGATGACATATTCTCGATTTGTGAGTGCATAAGTCTAAAATTGGTAGCCTGAATAGCAGCTAAAGATTACAAAGAGCTAAACTTAACGTAGAAATTCGAGCAACTTGGTAAGTATAAAGCTATTTCTAGTTTACAATTATAGTTAATTGACAATTTTTTAAAATTTCACATTGATCCAGTCTTAACTTTAAAATAATCATTAAAGTTTTTTTAATAAATAAAATTTATATAACTTGGGTTTTTCTTCCAGATAATACCCACTAGTTGTAAATCAGAAGTAGCCAAGTCCTGTCAGTGCCTAGATTTGACTAAGTACAATTTTTAGTTTAAAAAAATTTACTTCCTTTTCAGTTTATATAAAAAAAAATAATGGGTTTGTGGTTGATAAACATTTTTCATCAATTCTGAACTGAACTGGAAGAATAATTTTTTAAATCCTTTAATACATAATTCTGTTCTGGGTTGATTATATTAATGCTTTCAGTTTGTTTTTTAAATGGGTTGTTTGGGAGGAGGGGACCAAACTAGCATTGTGTGGTCCTTACTTTCTTGTGACACTGTTAAGTTTTATGTAAAGCTTTGGACTGGCAAATACCAATTTACTTTCTTAGGTATATGTTGTTGGGATTTAACCTCTATCCCTAGGAATTTTGAGCAACAAAAAGAAAGTACTAAATATAAAACTTCAGTTAGAAAAGGCTAGCTGTAACATGTTATATGCCCAGTTTGGGGCATATAGTAGAAGGAGAAAGGTAGCATTTTTCTAGTACTTAGCAACATTGGGCCTCGAAGCTGTTCACCAAAAGGTAAGTTTTCTCTGTAGCTTTGCTGAAAAGAAGACAGAGGTTTACGTAGATTAAGTGTTAGATTCTCTTTGATTTACTTGAGAATTCTGTTTATTAACCCATACCAAATGGTAGAATTCCTGATTCTGTAATGTGATGTTGAAATTACTTTGTCAATTTTACAGTCTATTGCTTTTTCTTTACTTTTTTGCCAAGACATTACAAAAGAAACAAAAATACTACCAAAAAAATTAAAATGTTATAGTTGTTTGTGCTGATTATTGGAAATACACTGTCTTCCCCCTTATAAAGAAGTAAATATACTTCAAAATTTAGAAATCTTAATATATTAGTATTAATAAATGCTCTGGGGAGTCAGAATGTGGAGAATGTTCATAATCTATGTGGGTTTTTTAGTATTAGGATTTTATAACTATAGTGCTAGATTTTAATTAAATAAGGTTTTGTACTGTAGACTTAAGAAAACCTTTATGTTTTTGCTCTAATCTTACTGGTAAATATTTTTCTTTGTTTTACATATTTGAATTACTATGGTTCTTCGTTTTCAAACCTGCTCTACAACAGTCTACACCTTACCACCTTCTGTCTTCAGTACAAACCAACAGTGATAGCATGTGTATGTATTCATTTGGCTTGCAAATGGTCCAATTGGGAGATTCCTGTGTCAACTGATGGAAAACATTGGTGGGAATATGTGGATCCTACAGTTACTCTAGAATTACTAGATGGTAAGTAGAGAAAAATAAATATTTTTTTAATGTGGAAAACATTTTTATATTATGAAAAAAGTCTGCCTTCTTTTGTCCAGGTTTGAAAAAAAAGCAAATCCCCTTAGACTCATACTTAAGTGAGTAGTTACCCATTCTGGCTGCTCCACCATTTTCCCCTCCCTCTGTAGTTTTTTTGATATTAATCCCAGATATCTCTTCAACTATTAATATTTTAGTTTGTGTTGCAAGAGATAAGAGACTCCTTTGAAACATAACTGTAATTTCATTTTAACAATTTGGTAATAGAATTTTAAAAAGCGTAATTACACGGGCAAATGAACAGGACAAAAATAAGGATTTATTAGCCTAAAGAAAAGCTAACAAAACAAAACAAAACAAACACTTGAACATGTTTTAACCACCAGTGAATATCTAAAGCCCTTTTAGGACTTTTCAAAAATATATTTATGTCTATATGATTTGTAACGCTATAGGTTGGTAGTTGGTTATAACTTACTGTAGAACGTATGAAGCAGTGAGCTAAAGGTATTTCAGGGTAACATTCCATGTTCTGTAGTTCCACTGACATGTGTCATTATTGCCTTTCATTATTAAATATAAATTGACAAAATTAGGGTACAAATACTATAAATTGTGAACCTGGAACTGGATCTCTCTTAATAAGAAATTTCTCTGGTAACAGATAAGAGAAGCTGACCATAGGTAGGAGAGATTCTTGGGGATTAAGACATTTTAACCAAATACTGTAGATTTCAGAAAGGAAATAGATTACGCTTCTTACTGAAGATACACCTAAACTGGTAAACTGTTATGTTAGATTTTCAGCTTACTGTTCTATGGGTTTTCCCTAACTTCTGTTGCAAAATTGAAGCTAATGGGAAAATAGGATTTGTATCTGTTGCTACTGAGGACATCTGTTACATAGAGACCTCTTTGGGTTTCACATGTGATCTTCCAATAAAATCTCAGCATGTTTCTGTAACCTAGATGTTTGTTTTCTGTGATGGGCCAAAAGTAACTCTTTTTAGGGTTTAGGTACCTTCTGTCTATGCCAGCTACGCAACCCTGCCCCTGTTGCTGCGAAGCCACCAAGGCAATCTGTAAATGAATGGGTATGGCTGTGTTGCAACAAAACTTTGTTTACAAACACAGGGTACAGGTCTATGTGCAATATTGCCTACCTTTCTGGTAAAATAAGCTTCCTCTTTAGATTTCTTGATTTGGGGGTTTTTTCCCCCTCCCTGAAAAATTTCTCAAGAGTATGTAGCTCATGCTATATTACTGCCACATGATTATGCTCTTTTCCTCACATTGCCAGAGGTTGTTTTTTGTTTTTGTTTTAAGTTTAACGAGAGAGGGAGGGGCGCCTGGGTTGCTCAGGCAGTTAAACGTCTGCCTTCAGCTCAGGTCATGATCTCAGGGTCTTGGGATGGAGCCCCACGTCAGGCTCCCTGCTAAGCAGGGAGTCTGCTTCTCTCTCACACTTTCCCTCTGTGTTCTCTCCACCCCTGCCCCAAATAAATACTTAAAATCTTTTTTAAAAAGAGAGAGAGAAGAAAATCTTCAGTGAGTGGAAATGGCATCTTCTAAAAGCCAGTGGGAGCTTTTTTTCATCTATGACTTGAAAATAAAGTTATCTGTGCCACCATCTTACTTTAGCAGTTAACAGATAAGATAAAGTAGATATAATTGGAATAAAAATAATTTATATACATGATCCTAAAATAAAGTTCGCAAAAAGCAGGTAATCTGCCTCTTACACTTCTCTTAAGTTATAGTTAAAGTTGGTTTTTTTGACACAGCATGGGCCACCTAAAAAAATCTCTCTGTTTCCATTCTGAAAAGGCTCAGGTCTGTTACTCTTATGAAGAGCCACTGAGTAGGAATCTGGGGCATTTAAGACATTGACAGTTACAACATTTCGTATAGCATTGTTTCTTTGTGTTTTAATCACAAAAAAATGTAACAGTTTAAAGATATTAAGATACATCTGAATTTAAGCCTGGTGTCTAAGAATCAGTGTTCACTAAAATAATTCATTTTTGGGGACCTGGGTGACTGAGTGGGTTAAAGCCTCTGCCTTCAGCTCAGGTCATGATCCCAGGATCCTGGGATCGAGCCCCGCATCTGGCTCTCTGTTCAGCAGGGACCCTGCTTCCCTCTGCCCTCTTGCCTACTTGTGATCTCTGTCAAATAAATAAAATCTTAAAAGTAGTAATAATAATAATTCATTTAATGACTATTGCAAAAACAGCATTGGCTTGGACTTGGCCTACCTGTAACATTTGTTGTTGTTTTGCAGGGTTTTTTTGTTCTATGATTAATAACAGACCTTCATGTGTTTCTTGCATTTTGAATTTTTTTTTCTGTATACTAGTTTGGAAGGGGAAAATAGCTCTATTTTAAGCATCATCTATGATTGTTGTGCACTTAAGTAATATATTAGCAGTGATTATTTGACAGATTCTTAGTGTCCAAGTATAAAAAGGTGGGGTTTTTTTCAGATTAGGAAGGATAGTAGTCCAGGCATTAGATTGTTTTCACTCAAATTGGATCAAAAAGTTCACGAGCAAGTTTAAGTTCTCACAGCTTATGAACATATAATAAGTGCTGAGTTTTTGCATATTTTTTCTTAAAGAAAAACTTTTTATTGTCTTAATTTTCATTATCAGTCTTGGCATGTTTGCCTAGAATCATTTATAGAGAAACTTACTGTGCATACTAAAAAGTAATAAATGAATCTGTCTACTAAATTGGCATAACTAATATTATGTGATACTGTATTTCATTTGACTGGTATGGATATTTGTCTTGAGTGGTCAATAGCTTTATTAATAGCACTATTTTGGGGTAGGAAAGTAGAGTTCATCATAACCACACTGCCTTGGAAAAGTGAGTCATCTCATTGTAATCCCAAATTTAAGAAAAAAGTGAGGTAAAAATATATGACCAAGGTGGTTTTACTACTGTGTTAATAGTAATAATTACTAGGAGTCTATGAGTATAGATGGAGGAATTTTTTTCATTTAACTTTGAAATAATTCTAAACTTAAACTACATCGTAATACAGTTTCTATGTACTCTTTACCTGGTTTCTCTAATGTTAACATCTTATATACATGGTTATCAAAACCAAGAAATTAACATTGTTACAATACTGTTACCTAACTGCAGGTTTTATTTTATGTCCTGAGTTTTTCTGTTCTAAGATCCCATGTTCCATTTGCTTGAAATGCCCCTTAAATCTCTTCTAAATTAGTCAGTTTTTCTATTCGTTTTCTTTTATGACCTTGACACTTTGAAAAATAATGATGAGGGGCACCTGGGTGGCTCAGTCGGTTAAGGGTCTGCCTTCAGCTCAGGTCATGATTCTCAGGGTCCTGGGATCAAGATCCACATCAGGCTCCCTGCTCAGCAGGGAGCCTGCTTTTCCTCCTCTCTCTGCCACTCCACCTATTTGTGCACATGTGCGCACATGCTCTCTCTCTGTCAAATAAATAAATAAAATCTTCTGAAAAGAAAAAAGAAAAAGAATGGCCAGTTACATTATAGAATGTTCCTCAGTTGGGGTTTGATATTTTTCAATATGAGATTGAAATAATGCATTTTGGGCAGGAATACCACAGAAATGGAAAATGGGTTTACCTTGCCCTGTGCATCTTCTCAAGGGTTGTTTTTTGTTTTGTTTTGTTTTTCTCAAAGGATTTACCTTATTACTGGTAATAACCATGATCAATTAAGGTGGTATCTGCTGGGTTTCTCCATTTTAAAGTTACTGTTCTTCTCTTTGTAATTAAATATCTTGAAGAAGTTATTTTAGGATTATACATATATCTTCTTTTTCCTCCAACTTTGTCCATTAATTTTAAAGAATCTATTGATAGATCTTGCCTGCAATAATTTCTATGATGTTTGCCTAATGAAGGTTTTCTGTTTGGGGGGAATTTTTTAATGCTACTAAATTTTCCAGAGATTCTAAGCATGGGGGTGTGGGGAGAGTGATTTTTTTTTTAAGGGATTAATCTTTGAAAATAGCAGTTCAGATCTATGTCTACATCTATATTTGCTGAAGGTTTAATAGAAGGGTGACAGTGAAGTAGATGAACTCTTGAGGCCCCTTTTTAATATTGCCCACTTGAGAGAAATATGAATCCTAAAGACACCTTCTAAGTTTTAAATTTAAATTTTATTTTTAGAGCTAACACATGAGTTTCTACAAATATTGGAGAAAACACCTAGTAGGTTGAAGAGGATTCGAAACTGGAGGGTAAGAGAATTGGCAGGGTTTAATAGAATATCAGTTTGTCGCTTATCTAACGATTACATAGCTAACCAGTTTGAATTTTTGGTTAAATATCCTTATTTCCAGTATTCCAAAATAATTACAGTGTATTGTAAGCTGCATACCCTCATAGTTTATTCAACTGCTGTGTCCAATGGACTTTGTTAATTAAGTACTTTATAAATTTTGTGTTTAATTTCACGGTGATTATAATGGAAATAGTCTCCTTATTTTACAAATGGGCATACTGAAGCCTAGACAAGTTAAATTACTTTCGCAAATGCTGGGCCAGGATTTAACCTATATCTAACTCCAAAACCAGTGGTTTCCACTTTTTATAGCCTTCTTCTATGCCTCTAAGTGAGACATTTATTTACTGGCAACAAAAAGCCTTAAACCTCAGGTGATTTTGTTTGCATATGTTTAACATAGATTTTTATAAAGTAAGGAAATTTGTATTAAATTCCTTTGCTGTCATTGCTTCTTTTGTGTTTTATTTAAATAGGCTAATCAGGCGGCTAAGAAACCAAAAGTAGATGGACAAGTTTCAGAAACGCCACTTCTTGGTTCATCTTTGGTCCAGAATTCCATTTTAGTAGATAGTGTTACTGGTGTGCCTACAAACCCAAGTTTTCAGAAACCATCTACATCAGCATTCCCTGCACCAGTACCTCTAAATTCAGGAAATATTTCTGTTCAAGACAGCCATACATCTGATAATTTGTCAATGCTAGCAACAGGAATGCCAAGTACCTCCTACGGTTTGTCGTCACACCAAGAATGGCCTCAACATCAAGAGTCAGCACGGACAGAACAGATGTATTCACAGAAACAAGAGACATCTTTGTCTGGTACCCAGTACAACATCAACTTCCAGCAGGGACCTTCCATATCACTGCATTCAGGATTACATCACAGACCTGACAAAATTTCTGATCATTCATCCATGAAGCAAGAATATACTCATAAAGCAGGGAGCAGTAAACACCATGGGCCAATTTCTGCTACTCCTGGAGTAATTCCTCAGAAAATGTCTTTAGATAAATATAGAGAAAAACGTAAGCTAGAAACCCTTGATCTGGATGTAAGAGATCATTATATAGCTGCCCAAGTAGAACAGCAACACAAACATGTGCAGTCACAGTCAGCCAGCAGCAGTTCTGTTACTTCTCCCATTAAAATGAAAATTCCCATCACAAGTACTGAAAAACCTGAAAAATACACAGCAGATAAGAAGGAAAAGAGTGGATCACTGAAATTACGGATTCCAATACCACCCACTGATAAGAGTGCTAGTAAAGAAGAACTGAAAATGAAAATAAAAGTTTCTTCCTCAGAAAGACACAGCTCTTCTGATGAGGGCAGTGGGAAGAGCAAGCATTCGAGCCCACATATTAGCAGAGACCATAAGGAGAAGCACAAGGACCATCCCTCAAACCGCCACCACCTCAGCAGTCACAAGCATTCCCACTCACACAGTGGCAGCAGCAGCGGTGGCAGTAAACACAGTGCTGATGGAATACCACCCACTGTTCTGAGGAGTCCTGTCGGCCTGAGCAGTGATGGCATTTCATCTAGTTCCAGCTCTTCGAGGAAGAAGCTGCATGTCAATGATGCATCTCACAACCATCACTCCAAAATGAGCAAAAGTTCCAAAAGTTCAGGTAGTTCATCTAGTTCTTCCTCCTCTGTTAAGCAGTATATATCCTCTCACAACTCTGTTTTTAACCATCCCTTACCCCCTCCTCCCCCTGTCACATACCAGGTGGGCTACGGACATCTCAGCACCCTCGTGAAACTGGACAAGAAGCCAGTGGAGACCAACGGTCCTGATGTCAATCACGAGTACAGTACAAACAGCCAGCATATGGACTACAAAGACACATTCGACATGCTGGACTCGCTGTTAAGTGCCCAAGGAATGAACATGTAATCATTTGTTTAGGTCAATTTTTCCTTTACTTTTTTAATTTAAAAATTGTTAGAATGGAAAATTTCCTCCTGATCTAGCAGTGGTAACACCTGCTGTTGCTGCCACTGCATCAATATTTGTAAGTGCTGCTTTATTCTTCATTCTGAAAAGAAGAGATGATAGTAAACAAGTCTTTATCTCCACATATGATAGTGTTATAAATACTGTAAAAGCATGGAAGGTGCAAAACTCAGTATTTCTACAATTGCAGCTAAGAACATTAGGATGAATGGCTGGCTGCTTCTAGGAATATAAGATGCCTCAAGCATTCATTATTTATAATTTGAATACTGTAGCTATTTTTTGTTGTTGCTTGGCTTTTTAATGAGTGTAAATTGTTTTCTTTTGTGTATTTATACTTGTATGTATGATTTGCATGTTTCAATGATAAAGGGATAAAACAGTATACTGACAACTGTTTACAAGAAAGTGGAGAAAAATGTACATACATTTTTGTATGTTTAGATATTACCATAAATACTCAGGATTGGAGCTGCTTGTAAGTATAACAATATAACTTTATTTTATCTTGTCAGAGTCCATCACTAATCTAAAACAAAGGTGGCACTTTTTCATGTTAACCTTAAACTCTAGGCCTTACTGGAAGCCACTGAGGGGGGGGACACTTCACTACCAGATGGATATGCAGTGCCACAGACGGTCATTTATTTACACTGTGAGGCACTGAACTTTTGCCTTCAGAGCTTCTGACCAGGTTGGCTGCTGAAATAGCCCCTAATTTTCTGAAGGCTTGAAGAGGAAAAAACAAAGTTTACATACTCTTGATGTGAAGTGCATTTGAAATGTTTGTTGGCTTGTTGCAGTACTATAAACACAGAGCTGTTAATAATGGTTATGTAGATTACTGTGATTTGAAAACTAAATCCACAAAACTTATATAGTGAAGAATTAGTAGGTTTTTTTCTTAATAAGGAACTTTAACACTACATATTTTAACAGTAAACAGGGATTGCTTTTCCTTTAGTGTTCAGAATGACACCATATTCTTAAACATACTCCTCCCATGAAGTGTGTGTGTGTGTGTGATGCCATATTTCTTTTTCAGGTAAATGCAGTCTTCCTTATAGAAATGAAATTAAACCTGTTGTCTCTCAGTTCTTTTATATTCTAAAAATAAATAAAAAGAAAAGATCACTGACTGTGCATTGTACCTGTATTTATAGCTTATGGTTGTAATCAGGAAGCTCTGTGAGAAAAAGGGGTTAGCCTCCAAGTAAACAAACTAGTGGAGGTTTTACATTTGTTTGCACATCTCAGAATATTCCTGTTGAGGTCAAGTTTGCACAGTCATCTAACTTCTGAACAAACAATAGACTTTAACTTGTTTAAAATCTATCTTAAACACCAGTAATGTGGCTCCGGTTTATCAGCTAATCTTGAATTTATTCTGTGGTAAATCTTTGAGCTGTTGAGTGTCTATAGATGGGGTGAATTCAACTTTCGTTGAACTGAAAACTGTCTTAATTTTTTCTTCTATGTATATGAATTATTTTTGTTACAAAGCCACTGATACGTGCACAATTGTAATTTTACTCAAGTATGTTGCAATTGTAAATATTAGAGAGTTTAATCTCGTGCTCTACCTTTATTTAGCAATTACCTAATTTGCCAGTAGCTTTATAATCTTTTTTTAAGATAACTGTTCATTATTTTGTCAATGTTATTTGAACTTAGGATACTAGGAGCCTCTTTCTAGGGACTTCGCCTAGGTAGCATGTCCTAACATTTGTTCTTTGTCTTGCATAACTTTAGTAATCTTTGTCATTACATGTAACTTTGTTGCTCTGTATGGCATATTATTGTATCCATAAACATGGTAATTTTGATACAGTTATACTTTTACAGTGGTACATAATCCGAGGACTAGTATAGAATTAAGATGAGTGCAAGATGAGGGCGGGGAAGGGTTTTGTTCTTGGTAATTTAGATGTGAAACCTCTAAGGAGCTATCATGTGAAACGACATAGGGTGGTCGTGCTACTGTATAATTGGGGATGATAATACCAGGAATTTTATTAAGATTTTGTAAAGAATATCCAAAGTAGTGAACTTATTTTCAGTATGACATAGAAAACAATGTGAATATTTAAGGTCTGTGACTATACTTAAACTTCACTAAGAATTTGAAGAATTGTTTTGAGATGTGGGAATAAAGGTAATTTTGTTGAATCTTTATTGGTGCTAATGATGGACAGTTTAAAAGGTAGCTAGTATATATTGTTATGGGTCAGTACTTATTAGTACTTCCAAAATTGAATTTGAAATGCTATGTATTCACTTTCACTCTGTAAATGTAATTCTTTACAATGACTTTATTTATTAAAGGGCAGCCAGTTGTAATTTGTACAGGATTGTGTGAGCTATTCAAACTCTTTAACCTCTGAACAGGATTATAGGTTCTAAAACCACCATGGGGATGAATATGAAAATCCTTTTACGTTTCATTTCCAGTAAGTGAAAAACCCCTATTACTCATACTGCCATTAATTTGCTTTCCCCATCTCATTTGCATAAAATAGTTCATCGGCCTGGTCCCAATAGGCTCAACCAAAGAAAAAGACTCCAATGAATGGACATTATTTTTGAGTCTTCTTGTAAGTAGCCATAAATAAACCAAAATAGTACATCAAATTTAGGTATGAAATTCCACATGTGCAAAGTACTGTTAAGGTGATTTACATTTTTGATGAGATTTTTTTTAATATTTGAAATATTAAAAAGCATTATCTTTAAACATCCTTTAAAAGAGTGATTCATTTTTCAGTTGTCTTTTCCCTAGATCATAGCTTTGTTACCTTTATGCAGAAGTACATTGCATAGAAAGGCTTTACTTCTACCTCTTTACATAGTTTTCCAATATTGAGCTGTGCCCCCTAAATATATGCCTTAGCTACTTAACAATACGTTTTCAGAACCAAAAAGCAGAAAGAGTGTTTTTTTCACTGAAACATTCTTGGAGGCCTGCTGTACCAAACTGGTACAAACCGGTGTACCAAACTGGAGATAGTATCCTTTAGTGGTAAGACCTTGCAAAATGTCCCAATTCCTTTTTGTTGTTGAACCTGAGGTTCATTTCTTAGGTTTGTCTTTGAAAGCAGTTACAGGTGCATCTTGATCTTTCTCTGTCTGCGCAGGTGCATTCTGATTAGAGTTGTTGACTCCAGATTTCTACCATGATAACATCAGTGGTTTCATGTGGAATGTCATGAGAGGTGCTTGCATGACTTTGTACCAACAGATTATAATTAGGTAGACTACCTTATCTTTTTTTGGTCTGTCTTCCTTGACCTAAGGGAATGACTTCAGAGAACCAAATTTTGAATGTTTTTGTTAGTTACCAATTGCCTTTCCTAGCATTTTAAGCACATTTTTCGGTTATATTTGAGTATTTAAATTGATGGGTTTTATATCTTAACCAGCCTTAGAAATAAACCACTGCATACTTATGCATGACTTGTATACTGTAGAAGTATCTTGGGTGAATTAGATAGGTTAGGGTATTTTGCATTCACTGTGGAAATAAGGAGAGTTTTGTTTTGTTTTGTTTCATTTTAACATGATAGTAGCTCTAAAGGAAGACAGTTATATTCTCAAAATATCACCATTTTCAAATTTTATCTAAACAGTAAGAAGTTGTTTCTTAGCTACTACTATGCTTAAATTGCTGGGTGACTTAAGATCTCTGCTGAGAAAAATTTGAGAGCTCTTGTGAAGAATCTTTGATTTAGCAATCTCGCTCAAGAGGCTTTCTTGGGAGCCAATAGGGTTCACTAACTGTATTTACTCAGATGAAAGATCAGTGAGTCCCCCATCAGGAAACTTGTGTTAACTGAGCTCACAGAATGATACTTGATAATCTTGTGTGCCCTTGTATTTATTTATGGTAGGCTGATTTAGATTGGGAGCTTTGCATTGGAAAACAGCACATTCTGTCTTCTGCCCTCCAAGTTACAATAGCAGCTAATTTGAGAATTACAGTTATTCAAATATCTGAAATTTGATTGCTGTAAACCAGATTAGAAGTGAGCTTGTTTTGTAAGGGAAGTTTGCCTTTGTAATTGAGATGATCTTGCCAGTGGGTCTGGAATGTTCAGTGTTTTAGTCTGATTGACCATGCATCCATGTTTTTATTCCACAATGACAGTTTGGGCAAAGCCAGCTTTTGCTTCTGTGACTCCTTTTTTTCTATTCCATATAATTTTACTAGTATCTATTTTCGCCTGACAGGTTCTTTAGAATAGGCTGATAAGCAAGGTACATTGAAGGTTGTATGGCTAGGAGTAATTCTGTTTTCATAAAGGTGAGTTTACCCATTCACTGTGATCCTTTAACCCCAAAGGAAATTCTGAGGGCTAATTTCCCTTATTTCCAACTTTTGGGAGGAAGCCGCACTTAAAACCTGTTTAGTAGTTGGTTTGATTTGCCTGTTGTTTAATAATGAGTACATTCTTACTTTTAAGGTGTGTTTTTCCAGCAGCTTCACTTGGTTTGACAAACTTCACCTGACTCATTTGTTGTCTGCTATGATTAGGATTTTGTTTTCTGAATATACTCAGAACCCCCAAGGACTATTGAATAGGATGTTTGCTGATAGAAAATCCAAAATCGGAACGTGTGTGTGTGGCATGAATTTGATTAGTTACTGAATTTCAGTGCAGTATCTGTTACGAGGAATTATTAATAAAATTTGTTTATTGAAAATGTAAATCCAAGATTCTAGTATGTGTTGTTAATGTGAATCAGAAGTAACTTTCAGGCCCTGGGAAATACAGGAAATAAGGTCTTAATGTGTTTCTCTTTATCTGAGTAACTTCATAAATCTTCACGGAGTGTGGCCTTTGAGTTCATTCAGGTTGTCTGTATTCCACTCTCAGACTCACCACTTGGTAGCTGATGTTCTTGGGTGAATTACTTGACTTTGTGCCTTGATTATCTTACCTGCAAAATGTACACATTCATAGGGTTGTGAGGTTTAAGGTTTGAACGATCACGTAAGGCTAAATAGAATAGATGGCATTAACGAGATTCTTGATAGTGGTATACTCTAGCTATTAGAGGGCATGATGGAACCCAGTCCAGGTGCATTAAACTGGGGTGTGTATTAAACTGCATGCCTACTGTTTTCCAGAATTTAAGTTGTTCATTCTAATTCATACTTTGGGATTTTCTTGGTTAAACTGTTGCATCACCTCCCCAAAAAGCAAAGAGAAATTGCAATTATCTGAAAGGGGAATTATTCATGAAAAAATATTTAATCATAAACTGCTTTATTATTGCTGCTCTCCAACCCTTGCCTTCTCCACCGATTTGCCCGTACCTTCCACTTGAAAGAAAATTGAAGCCATGCAGTGGCTTTAATAAAATAAAATTAGGATAGAAAAGTTGCTTTCTCTAAAATGCATCTTAAGCCTAAATGTAAAATAAATGTTTTGAAATCAATTACAAGAGAGTTGTCTTCATCTTCTGTTGATAACACCAATAAGGGCGTGTTGTGTTAGCAAATAATAAATCGCATGAGTTTTATTTAGGAATATTACAAGGTCTGTCAGTTCCACTTAAAGTTAGTAATTCTGTTTTGTAATCCATCCTACTCCCTTGTTTCTTCCCTCTTTTTTTGCCCTGCTATTCTCAATATAATGGAAATAATTGTACATTTTTGTTTTAGCTCTGCTGCATGAACTGCCTTGTTCCCTCTCCCCAGTAGTACCTCCCAAAGCAGTGGAGAGCCTCACTGATGAAAGGGTTTTTACCTTTATTGCCATAGAAGTTAAGAGCTTTTAGACCTTACAGGTGTCAGGGCATACACTCCAGATTAGTTTTTGGTTCTGGTTTTGTTTTAGTCTTTCACGTCATAATCCATTAAGAGCAATTACTCTACGGATGAATTCAGCCATAGTTTTGCAAAGGTGTGAGAAGTGATTGCAGTAGGACAAAGTATTTGATCCTTTCTTCACAATTGTTTGCTAGTGGAAAGAGTTTTCCACTCTTTCTCTTGTTAATTGTATTGATCACCAGTGAAGGTAGGGGCTGCCTACATTGGGTACTTCAGTGTTGACAATTTCCTGAAGAGCTCTTTTAAATGCAAGTTTCTACATAGTGGCTTCAAGCTGAATTAACACTGGCAAGTGCAACACGTAGGAGAAATAAAGATGAACTGGTAGGGGATGGAGGGTTTTGACTGCTCATTGAGCAGATTTAGAGGTTTTTTTATCTTGGAGCTCTTCTCTTTTTTTTTTTTTTTTTTTTTTATAATTTTTTTTTTTTTTTGTTAGTAAATAAAACAAGGAAGCAGAGAGGGGGGGGGGGGGAACAGGCTCCCCCCGGCGTGGGGAGCCTGATGTGGGGCTTGATCCCAGGACCCTGGGATCATGACCTGAGCCCAAGGCAGAGGCTTTAACCCACTGAGCCACCCAGGTGCCCCAATCTTGGAGCTCTTCTTTCCAGTATAGAACGGACTGCTGTAGCAGTCATGCTGGAGGAGGTGGGTGATGGAGCCTTGTACACCCTAATCCCATACTCCAGAGCTTGCTTTTTTCCACTCTGGCAGCTCTCTTCACCCAGCCACTGGGAAATGTCTGCCATACAAAGTCTAAAGTGGGTTCAAGTTAGGGAAGTGCTGTAGCGTAACTACTGTGGGGAGTTAGATTTCCTTTGGTGGAGCATACAGGCAGATTCAGTACATAATGAAGTATACCTTTGAATATAATTAAAAACAGGCCTTGCGTGTGGTAAAAAGGGAGCTGTTGTTAAGTGAAAAAGGAAAAACTTTTCACACCATTCATTAAAGTAATCAAAGTCACTAACCGGACTGGTGGAATTTAATAAGCGTCCCAGTGGGGTTTTGTTTGGGTAAAACCTAACAATGTAATTTTACTTATAAAGCACACATCTGAGAGGCAGGAGGCTGTAAAGTCACACAAATTACTGAGTGATGGTCCCAACTTCCACCTACCCGTCAGAAGGCCTTTGAGAAAGTCACTTAGCTCTCAACCCTATCACTCATTAATAAAATGAGAGTAATACTACCAACCTAAACAAGAGAATTAAATGAGGTGCTTTTTAGATTACGAGCTCAGTAAATTCTAGTACTTCCAGCCACCACTTATCTGCATTCCCCATCCCCTCTCAGAGGCTCCTCCTCCCAAAGGAAGATAAAAAGGGAGCAAGCCGCTGGTCAATGATAAGAGCAGAATTCCTGCCTGTTCTGTCTTAACACAATGAATAACAAAACAACTGACCTCTGTTGTTTTGTCAAGGGTCACCTACTTAAAACAAAATTTTTGAAGGTTCTGTTTAATGTTCCAAAGTTGTGTTCAGTATTCTATAGACAGAAGAGGGTTAGAGTTGTTAACACCAACCTCATGTGTCCATTGCTGCGATACCCATGTGTAGAATATGCTGTTTTCCCTAGCCTTTGCCATAGGTAGTTTCTCTGCTCCTAAATCAGATAAAACTACCCAGATTTTAGGGTCGCCTGGGTGGCTCAGTTGTTAAGCATCTTCTTCCAGCTCAGGTAATGATCCCAGGGTCTTGGGATTGAACCCCACCTCGGGCTCCCAGCTCCGCGAGAAGCTTGCTTCCTCTCTCACTCCCCCTGAGTGTGTTCCCTCTCTCGCTGTATCTCTCTATCAAATAAACAAAATCTTTAAAAAAAAAAAAAAAGAAAGAAAAACTACCCAGATTTTAAAGGATGCTTAAGAGTCCAACTAAAATTTTTTAAAAAGCACTTTAATAAAATTATTTCATTTTGTCAGGTTATGCTGATACACAAGTAAATGAGGGGTGTATCTCTTAAATTACCATCAAATATGAGAAAAAGAACTGTACAAATTGGAGACAAGGAAGGTACATCCACAAAGATGTATCTAAAAATGTTGGCTAAAGTAAAATCTTTTATCTCAGTTTGACTACATTTCAGTTATTTCTCAAAAACTTAACGAAGAACCAGCTTGATTTTGACAAAGTCTGACAACCAGTGTTGGAATACACCTGAAGTTAATTTGTAATTGTGCCACTTTTGAAATGATAGTGGCCAATTAAAAGATTCTATAGAAATAGCTCAAAACAATAGATGTCAGTGAAATTTCGATGAGTAGAGTCAGGGCAGTAAAAACCTTATCAACAATGCTGCTTCTACCAACATAAAACAAGGACTTGTAATAATTCTGACAATTTGTCCACTTTTTCTGGTGAGGTTTTTCAATGTTCTAGAAATGGAAATGATGATTGATCTCGGGGGTACCTGGGTGACTCAGTCAATTGGGCGGCTGGCTTGATTTTGGTTCAGGTCATGATCTCAGAATCCTGGTATTGGGCTTCAGTTCCACTCCCCTTGATCAGATCTAGCTTTTGTCATACTAGCAGGCTTAGGTTTACGTAGTTCTAGATGTGCCATGACCTAATTCACCCTACAAATAAGTGAAATCTTCAAGTCATACTATAAATTACAGGGAAAGCAGCCTGAGGCGTATGGAGTCACCTTGAACAATGCAGGTTCTTACAGGTAGAAACTTTGGAGTTAGGGGACCCTCTGATAATGAAATGCCAAGGCCCTTAGCTCTTCCTGTTAACTTTGAGGCTCCTGTAGTCTGCCAGATTAAAATTGCTGCCAAAGTAAACAACCTAGCATCTCTCTCGTTTTTCATTTCTCACCTTCCTGTAGTTTCCCTTCCAAGAAATAAAAGTTTTTACCCACCAAGTCGAAACAAACAATTTTCTTTTTGTTTTTACAATTTATTTTAAGTTAAGGACATTGAAGTTGACAAGCCAAAAAGAAAAGGTAAAATCCTATATAGCAATAGAGGTGGTAATTCCTGCACAGTCAAGCTGTAAACACTGGAATAGGTTTTTTGTTGTTACCGATGAAGAAAATTTTCCCATATACATGTGTAACCATGCCTGAAGCATGAAGAGACTAATATGTAAAACTTTTTAGTTAGCAACACTGCAGGATCTGGTTAAATTGGGTTGATGGGACTTAACAGTAAAAAAACAAAGGTCCCTTAGCCATCATTCCCACAATGAAGCAATCACAGAGTGCCTATAAAGGAACTGGAGGGAGAAGTTGATGGACATTCAGTGATTTCTCATCAAGAAGGAGTGCTTCAGGAGCTGGGCAGCAGAAGGTCGCTCATGCTGGTCCCTAGGAAGGGAAAAACAATTTAGAAACAGCACCCCATAAGTGCCTCCCAACTGGATGTACTTGACTCAAAATGCCAACTTTTTTTTTTTTTAAGATTTTATTTATTTATTTGACAGAGAGAGATCACAAGCAGACAGAGAGGCAGGCAAAGAGAGGGAGAAAAGCAGGCTCCCCGCTGAGCAGAGGGCCCGATGTGGGACTCGATCCCAGGACCCTGAGATCATGACCTGAGCCGAAGGCAGTGGCCTAAACCACTGAGCCACCCAGGCGCCCAAAAATGCCAACTTTAAAAATGGAAGTAGAAGGGCACCTGGGTAGTTCAGTTGGTTAAATAACTAACTTGATTTTGGCTCAGGTCATGATCTCAGGGTCCTGGGACTGAGCCCTGGGTCAGACTCTGCGCTTAGTGGGGAGTTTGCTTGAGGATTCTCTCTCTCCCTCTCCCTCTGCCTCTCCCCACTCCCACCACTTGTGTGCACACTCCTTCTCTAGAATAAATGTTTTTAAAACTTTTTAAAAATAAAAATGGATGGGGGCACCTGGGTGGCTCAGGGGGTTAAAGCCTCTGCCTTCGGCTCAGGTCATGATCTCAGGGTTCTGGGATCGAGCCCCACATGGGGCTCTCTGCTCAGTGGGGAGCCTGCTTCCCTTCCTCTCTCTCTGCCTGCCTCTCTGCCTACTTGTGATGTCTATCTGTCAAATAAATAAATAAATAAATCTTAAAATAAAAATAAAAATAAAAATAAAAATGGATGTACAATCTTGGCCAACCAGATTTGAGTCCACCCTTAAGATTTTAGCTGTGTGAGCTTAGGTCAGGGACACAAACTCATCAGTAAAACAGGGATAACAGTAACACCTAACTCACTGGGAGAATTAAATAACGTATAAATGGGTTTTAAACAGTGTTTGGCACATAGTGATAGTCCAAAAAGTAGTCACTATTGTGATTAAAAACTGGGCGTTGCTTTCCAGTTGTACTTCTTTGTTCAGTTTGAGGTGTAATTTATACACAGTAAAAGCCACATTTTCAGATGTACAGTTTAAAGCACTTTTAACTAGCATTAAATTTACTTCTAAAATTTAGAGGCATTGGAATCCAGAATTGAAAAGCCTGTAAGAGGGTGCCTGTGCTTGTGCTCGTGCTTGCTCTCTCTCTCTCTCTTTCTCAAATAAGTAAATAAAAACTTAAAAAAAAAAAACAAGTAGACATTCAAATGTGTTTTGATGATTAATTGAAATAATTCCATTTGGGGCACTCAGGTGAGCATAAAATAACAGGAAACATATATTTAGTACTATTTTGGTTTAGGTTATTTTTCCTCAAATTAAACTTTTGCCAATAAACTAGTCAATGAAGCAGTGAACCAGTTGATAGTTACCTGCAATGATCTATTCCAGAGACATTATTTTTGGCTAAACATTTGATAATATGGGTGCCAGGGAGCAGGGCAGGTGTTGGGGGACAGTTGCAGGGGATAACTACCAAGAATAGCCCAGGTGGAAATGATCATAAAAATAAAGGGACCATAAATTATTTTGAAACAAAACCTCCCCTTCTGGAGGCCCTTTCTCCTGTCTTCAAAATACGCAGAAATCTCTCCTCTCCAAAAATCCTTTCCTTAATATAGCCAAACCTAGTGACTTTTTTTTCAATGTTCATTATCCCAACTCCTTACCTTTTGGCCCATTCTTCTCTATAGAAGTTCCCCTCGTATAATTAACCATAATCTTCTCATTGCCAAATGTGATGAGTTCATCCTACTTGTCATCTTGGCAGTCGCATTTGAAGCATTCACTACCCCCTCCTTTCAAAACAATCTCTTCATAGACTTGGAAGAAACTTTTCTTGGTTCTTTTCCCACCTTGGGACAACTCCTCTCCCTCCTTCCGTCCTTTCCTTTGCCATGTGCTAGACTTGATGCTATGTCTGTTGTTACTTCTCCTCTGAGCATTTTCAAAAACATTTTCCTCAACCCTCTTAAGTTGTTAACAACTATAGCCACCGAACTTTGGATTTCTAAAACGTTCCTCCAATCTCATTTGCTTTCCTGAGCTTTCCCATAGCTTTGAAAGTTTCCTTAAATGGTGGGCCCCCTCTGCTTGACTTATTTCACTCAGCATAATCTCCTCCAGTCCCATCCATGTTGATACAAAAAGTTGGGTATTCATCCTTTCTGATGGAGGGATAATACTCCATTTTATATATGGACCATTTCTTCTTTATCCATTTGTCTGTTGAAGGACATCTTGGTTCTTTCCACAGTTTGGCAGCTGGGGCATTGCTGCTATGAACATTGGGGTACAGGTGGCCTTTCTTTTCACTACATCTGTATCTTTGGGGTAAATACCCAGTAGTGCAATTGCAGGGTCATAGGGTAGTTCTATTTTTAATTTCTTAAGGAATCTCTACACTGCTTTCCAAAGTGGCTGCACCAACTTGCATTACCACCAACAGTGTAAGAGGGTTCCCCTTTCTCCACTTCCTCTCCAACACTTGCTGTTTACTGTCTTGTTGATTTTGGCCATTCTAACTTGTGCAAGGTGGTATCTCAATGTGGTTTTGATTTGAATCTCCCTGATGGCTAATGATGATGAACATTTTTTCATGTGTCTGTTAGCCATTTGTATGTCTTCTTTGGAGAAATGTCTGTACATGTCTTCTGCCCATTTTTTGACGTGATTATCTGTTTTGTGTGTGTTGAGTTTGAGGAGTTCTTTATAGATCTTGGATATCAGCCCTTTGTCTGTAGTGTCATTTGCGAATATCTTCTCCCATTCCGTGGGTTGCCTCTTTGTTTTGTTGACTGTTTCCTTTGCTGTGCAGAAACTTTTGATCTTGATGAAGTTCCAAAAGTTCATTTTCGCTTTTGTTTGCTTTGCCTTTGGGGACATGTCTTGAAAGAAGCTGCTGTGGCCAGTGTCGAAGAGGTTACTGCCTATGTTCTCCTCTATGATTTTGATAGATTCCTGCCTCACGTTGAGGTCTTTAGAGTCAATTATCATATGGTTTCACTTACTTGTGGAGCATAAATGATAACACAGAGGACATTGGGAGATGGAAAGGAGAAGTGAGTTGGGGGAAACGGGAGGGGGAGACAAACCATGAGAGACTGTGGACTCTGAGAAACAAACTGAGGGTTTTGGAGGGGAAGGGGGTGGGGGGTTGGGTGAGCCTGGTGGTTGGTATTAAGGAGGGCACGTATTGCATGGAGCACTAGGTGTGGTACATAAACAATGAATTTTGAAACACACACAAAAAAAGTTTAAAAAAGTAAATTTTAAAAAAAAAAGTAAATTTTAAAAAGAAGGTAAGGGAAAAAATTTTTAAATTTTTAAAAATGGTGGGCCCTCCCTTGCTCCTCTTTCAAAACTTTCTATTATTTCTTCCATTATGCATACTCAAAACCATGCAGTCCTATCATGCCCCCATCACCAAGTGCTGATTCACCTTCCCCTGGAATGTTTAGGAACCCTTCTCTTGACAGTCCCACTGCTTCCACCACCATCCAAGTCCAAGCTCTGGATTTCTGCTTGGCCTTCTAGTCCGACCAGCCTCCATTTGAAGCTCTTCGGTGCACTGCCATCTGACTTGCTTTCCCAAAGGCCAATTTCTTTACGGTATGATCTGCCCCAAATTCTTTGCAGTCCCCTGCTCTTCGCTGCCTATTGCATAAAGCTAACTTCCTTTGGCCTGACTTCCCAGAACTGTCTTTTTGTTTTGTTTTGTTTTTTAAGATTTTATTTATTTATTCTCTCACTTATTTATTCATTTTCTCTTCAGAGAGAGAGCACAGGCAGGGGGACCGGGAGAGGGAGCAGCAGGCTCCTCACTGACCAAGGAGCCCAATGCAGGACTCCATTCCAGGACCCTGGGATCATGACCTGAGCTGAAGGCAGATGCTTAACAGACTGAGCCACACAGGTGCCCCTTCCCAGAATTTTCAAATTGCCCATAGCAGTACCCCCAACTCACACATCCTATTGCTCCCCAAAGTTCATTTCTGTTCTACTCAGTCCTTGTTCCTGGTCAATACCTAGTCATCTGTACTTCTGAATCTTTAGGAGTGCCTCCCACCCAACTTTATTTCTGACTATTCACACCTCCAGGGAATATTGTCATAAGGCAAGACTCTAGAGTCCTTAGGATCTTTGCCTTTGAATTTCAAGAGATAATCTTATGCTTGTATGTGACACTAATTAGGTCATATATATTAATATTCTCCCAAACATTTAATAACTACAGAGCCCTAATTATGTGCCCCATACTCTGCAACTCTATTAATTGATCATTAGTGGTATGAGTTCTGTATTGCTTAGTTTATGAAGCCATGTTTCAAAAGGAGAGCCATAAAAAAGATTTCACCCTTTCTCTTTAAAGCTGTGTGTGTGTGTGTGTGTGTGTGTGTGTGTGTGTATGAGTAGTGACAACTTGAAAGAAAATGAAAATAGCATGTAGTTTCTGTGGATCAATAATAGATAATTGTTCCACCAGAACAAGGCAACTATAGTAGTCTTAAGAGCTAAGTCCAATTCCAAAACTAGTACTGGTTCATATATTTTAACACCTTTATGTCTCTTGTGTGAGGTTTTTGCAGAGAGGGAGCAAGGGGCAGCTCTGTGCCTGGGGCTCTGTCCACAAAATCCATGCTGGAATGCTTATGGTGTCTACATCTAGGGATGCCCAAAACTGGAGTGTGGAGTACGTGTTCCTGCCTTATCCTGTGTGATCCCCTGAAATCAACCAGGACACTGATACACACGCTGGCCACGAGAGAGTCTGAAAGAGAAAGGCACATTTGTCAGCAGGAAGGGAGAACTGTGGGTTTTGAGAATCATTAAGAAAGAAAAAATGAATCCCTTCTGAGAGTTGGAGGTTGGCATGTACACTTGTTGAAAGCTGGAGCACTAGAATTTTTCATGTAGGAATAGGAATGCACACTCCTTTGAAAGCAAGAAAGCCTTCCTCGTCCTGAATGTGCAACTAAAGGTTGAGCCTCACTAGGTGGATAGAGGCCAGGCGGGTGGGCGCCAGCACCCCACCCTACACTTTACCTCTCCCTCACCATACACATACACACATACTTTACTCAGAGCCATCTCTCTGCTCTTATGTTTTATTCTCTGAATTAAAATTTCATATGAGGGGCACCTGGGTGGCTCAGTTAGTGAAGCATCTGACTCCTCATCTCAGGCTTGTGAGTTCAAGCCCCACACTGGGCTCCACTCTGGGTGTGAAGTCTACTTAAAAAAAAAAAAAAATTCGTATGAGCAGAAAGTGCTTGGCTAAGAGAAGTTTGAAAACCACACAAGTGGGTAATCTCTAAGGTCCCTTCTAACATTTTTCCCCCAACATTTTATTCCATAGATAGTAGGGAGCATTGGAACAGGAAAAAATAGGCAATCTTCACTACTTTTCTGCTTCCCCACTTATTCCCCACACTTGATGCATGAAATGCTTCAGTTAGAGATTTGTATCTTCGATCAAAAGCTCAAATGTTTCCCCTCACTTTGAATACAAGCACTTCTGGGAGGACCAATACGTTAGAGCTGTCGGTCATCAATCAGTCAATTCATAACAATCCCTCAACATGAATGAATTTCTCACATACTTTCCCAAGAGCCAGTTTTAGGAAGAAGGTAAGAACACTGGTTGCTTGAGAGGAAAGGCATCTCAGGAAAGGGGAACCTATGCACAGCTGATGTCATTGCACCATGACAAGTCCATTGGAAGACATCCCACTCATAAATAAGTAGACCTGTGGTAAAGTTTGCCCACCCATTGATTTGCCTGTCCCTGATTAGACATTTAATTGAGACACTTGCTACTTGAACCATTACCCCCCTACCCTGACACAACGAGGAGCACAATCACCCAAGGTGGCTAATCATGATTCCTTTCGGTACAAAATCACTCTCTGCTTGATTTTTATTTTTGTGGGCCATAAATTGCAGGGGAAATGTCAGCAATCTTGGACTCTCTGGGGATTTCTCCTCCTCCTGTGTTTAATTTCTTACCTGGTTAGGCACACACGCACAAAGTCTGCTGCATTTTCCGAGAAGTGTTCTGGTAACGGAGGCATCAGCCCTCGGTGCGCTCCAATGTAAAACATGGCTGCCATCCTGTCCATGGAAGCCAATGGGGGCTTCCCTGTGGCCATCTCAAACACGGTACAGCCAACGCTCCAGATGTCTGACTTCCTTCCATAGCCAGACTCATTGATGACTTCTGGGGCCATCCAATATGGAGTCCCATGCATGGACTTCAGCATGTCACTGTGGGTGCCATTTAAGCCAGCCCACGCCAAACGCTTGGCACAGCCAAAGTCAATTAGCTTTATTATTCCGGTTGGCATGAGCATGACATTATTTCCTTTGATATCTCGATGCACCACACAGTTCTCATGAAGATAAGCAACACCTTGCAGAATTTGTCTTGTATATTTACAGAACACCATCTCAGGCAATGGCCCAAAACGGTTTATAATACTAGAAATAGAGCCACCAGGGACAAACTCCATGAAAATGCTTACAATGTTCTCTTCCAAGCATGTCCCCAAATAGGCCACGATGTTGACATGTTTCAGTGCTTTGAGCAAATCTACTTCTTCCTGCAGTTTCCGGTATTCTTTTTCGGTAGCTAATTTATCAGAGGTATCCAAAGCCACCTGTTTTACAGCTATCAGCTGTCCTTGGCTAGTAAGACCACAATATACCTAGAAGCAAACATTATTATTAGATATAAATGATATAACTTGTTCACAAAATGCCTCAGGTGACCATTGTCTTTCCCTTCTCCTCCCAAACCCTTCTCCTTTTCTAAGTCGATACATCCCTACGTAAGAGCAAAGTACTTAAGCAAATTCAATGTTTCAGTGAGGCCAAAATGGGGAGGAGTAGCATGGCGAATGGATATTATACTGGGTTGGATTGGGTAGAATCTTGGCTTCGCCATTCCCCAGCTGTGTAACTTTGGGTGAGTTGCATAATCTTTTTGACTTAAGTTTTTCTCATCTATAACACTGAGATAAGAATTCTTACCTCATAGATATCTACATGACTACATTGGGAAAACTCCTCACCAGATAAGTGAAATGCCTATTTCAGTGCTAAAGCTCTAAGGAGAAAGGGGAACCCAGGTCCTGGGGTAATTTGGCAGTGACCTGTCATGCGTTTTCAGTGGTTTCATGTCTTTCCAGATTCTCACTGATATGTCCCCAGCTAGAAAATAACCTGTCTCATCTGGGGATCAGTCTTCTTTTTACCAATCTGTGTAAACACTATCTAATGTGCTAGGATTTTAGATGGTCTTTCATGCCATTCAAAAAATGTAAGGAACATTTTTTTTTTTTTTATGCCACTCAACAATGATTCTCCCAACTTCTTGTAACATCTTGAGGTGTCGAACAATGAGACATCTCTCCCACTGGACTTGGACCCGGGAGAATGAAAGGCTAGAAATACATTGGCCATCGCCCCTGAGAATGAGACCCATTAGGAGAGATACCAAGAGGCCAGACTTTAGTGACATTGTCTGACCCCTGAAATCAGCTATGCCCAGAGCCACACCTATTCCGCACCCTTCAGTTACATAAGCCTGTGAACATCCTTTCCCCCAGGCCAGTTTGGGTTGGGTTTCCTATTACTTCCAACTGAAAAAGTTCCATGTAAAAGAGTTTACAGAGTGGGGAGGGCAGAAGAGGATTAGGGAGAAAAGGGTGGGTCAAGGAGGAGTGGGGAATTGGGGTTTCATCATGTTTCCCACTTAACTTACTGTGCCATAGGCTCCCTTCCCAAGGATCTCTCCCTTTGTCCACAGGATAGATTCTTCATACTTCAAACTATTTTCAGAAAATGTCTTCTTTTCATTTGAGTTGAGAAATTTCTCCTCCTTGTTGTATATCCTGAACCCATTACTATATCTCTGGGACAATGAGACAAAAAGAAAAGTCACCATTAAATTCTGAGTCATTGGGATAGAGGGAGGGCAGGAAAGTCGTCTTCCTTTCTTCTAACTTGGGACCAACTAGAGAAGCCAAATATGCACACCCTGACTAGTCACATAGGATGCTGCTTGTTAGCCCACCGGCAGTTTCCCCATCCCAAGAGCCTCCAATCAGGGCACACTGAAGCCTGCCGTTTTTCCCTCTAAGGTTTCCCACTCCTCTGCCTGTCTTTGAGTCTCTGCCAAACACAGTGTTAGTGGCTGACTCCATTGTTATAGCAAGCTATGAATAGCTTTTGTCTGTTCTTCAGTTATTTCCACAACATAAACATACACTCAAACACACGCATATATACATAAACCTATATACATATACACAGAGACACTCTCTCTCCCTTGTGCACAGCCACAATGCATAAATAGAGTGAAGATCCATGGTCCTCTAGACCCTTGGTACTCAAAGGAGAATCTGTTAGGAGCTTGTTAGACATGCAGAATCTTGGGCCCCAAGCATACTGAATTAGTGCCTACATTTTTTTTTTTTTTTTTTTTTTTTTTTTTTTTTTTTTTTTTGTCAGAGAGAGAGGGAGAGAGAGCGAGCACGGGCAGACAGAATGGCAGGCAGAGGCAGAGGGAGAAGCAGGCTCCCCGCCAAGCAAGGAGCCCGATGTGGGACTCGATCCCAGGACGCTGGGATCATGACCTGAGCCGAAGGCAACTGCTTAACCAACTGAGCCACCCAAGCGTCCCAGTGCCTACATTTTAACATGATCTCCAAGTGATTTGCATTCACAATAAATTTGGAGAAGTCTTGCCCTAGAAGTCAGAGAACAAGAATCTCTGTAGAATGTAGACCATGTTTTCCAACTGGTTGACAGGGCCAAAAATGCTTTGTTTTGATCTCCTCCACAAGTTCTTAAAAACAAACGATAGTGACACAGACACATGGTGAAGCCTATTAGGAGCAAGACTTTCTTGCAAGCTTACCTTCCTCAGGAATGAAAAGACCATTTGGGTTCCTCCTCCCCCATCCTTTCATGTTTCTACCCAAACTAAACTTAAGGACTGCTTGGGAAGGAAAAGGCTGCAAATAGTCGGTTTTGACTCCATCACTACAGGATGGGGTTACAGGCTGAGGATTTTACTAGCTTTATAGCTTTGCTTGAATTTAAAATGGCAGAGTTGTGCGGCACCTTCATGGCTCAATCAGTGGAGGCATCGACTCTTGGTTTTGGCTCTTGGTTATGATCTCATGGGTCATGATGTCATCTGTCTTGACATCATACCCCAAGTCAGACTCCGGGATCAGCAGGGAGTCTGCATGAAGATCTCTCCCTTTCCCCCTCCTTCTGCATGCACATGTGTGCACATTCTCTCTCTCTGTCAGATAAATAAGTGTTAAAAAAAAAAAAAAAACTAAAATGGCAGAGTTCTAAACTCATCTCAGACACACAGATGTGCACACTCATATCCCCATTTCCTACCCCAGCCTGGAGGCCTTCCTGAACCACTCTCTACTCCCAACAGAAATTAAATTCACCATGAGGGCAGAGCTGGCATTTCGGGACAAGGAGTAATCTCACTGTGTAGTGATTAAAGGTGTGGGCTGGAATCAGAATGCGTGGCTCCGCCACTCACTGACTGTCTTAACTTCCTAAGCCTCACTATTCTCACCTGCCAAATGGGGACTTGTTATGTCATAGACCTGTTATGAAGCATATAAAGAAGACAACATAACATATCTCACTCCTACGTGGTAAGTTCTCAGTAAACCCAGCTATGATAAAACGATTTGCCTTGTGTATCCTTTGATCAGCTGACTACAATGATTGTTCCTAATCTGGAGATGGTGTGATAGAGCCCCAGTCAGTGCTCAATAAATACTTCAGGCAAACCTACAGTTTCTGCCTTTACAATCTGAGTAGAACAAGAGGCTCATGTAATTCAGTGAGAATTGAAACAGACAAAACAAAACCCAGTGATCTGTTGGTATTCCTCTTCCCCACCCGCACTCCAACACCAAACAAAAAAATTTTTTTTTTAATTTTTCAGGATTGTTACTTATTTTCCCTGAGAACAATGGCTAAGTCTTGTATCACAACATGTCTCTAGTTCTTAGCCGAGTGCCAAAAACACAGGAAGCACCAATAATATTTCTGTGTTAAAGTTTTCATATTTCATGTCTTCGTTTCCGTTTTGGAATTAGCTGGTGAGCTACTTCAGGGGCTATGTGCATTTCTTTCCATTTCACATACCACCCAGAGCAATGTTTTACCCATAATTATCTCTCTGCTATTTGTTGATTGAAAACATCTTCACTGAATAAAATATTGACCTACTTTAAATAAATAGTTTTGCTATATTAATGTGCCCAAAGTGATGCCACAGCAGTGTTGGGCTAGCTGAATTCCAGAAGTAAGGCAGTATAACGAAAACATCTTAGCCTGGCAGTCAGGGGATCTGGATGCCAAACTTGCAACCAAACAGGGAGACCTTGACAAACTGTTTAGTTGTTCCGGGTTTCTGATTCCTCAATTGAAAATAAGGAGTCTGAACCAGACTGTTTCTGAGGTCTCTTCCTGCCTCAATGGATTACTGATTCTAATTATACCAACCTGTATTTTAACGTTTGTTGTCTCTCTGCCCAATTCTGCCGTGGTTTTTCCTCTCCTACTGAACACAAGATTTAGGTTTTCAGGATCTGTTTCATTTGCCATTATCTGGCAAGAGGTGTTCTCTCTCTCATCCAGAGCTAAGAGTTCTGCAGCTAGGCACCCCAATAGTTCATCTGTCAATTCTTCACTCTTCACAGAATCCAGAATTTCTTGTGAAATTGAATTTGCCTCCTTTAAAGTGTCTTCAAATGTGTGATATGTAACCGACTCATCAGCTAAACTATCCTGATCCCAAGAACGTGCCCAATGCTGATATGCTTGGGAAGAAGCCCTCTGTTGTTTCTCTTGGAAAGAGAAACTCTTAAGTGTTTCAGACTTATCTAAAACCCTCTCGAACCCTATATCATTAGTTAAAATTTGGTTGGCATTTATTTTACCAAGAGAGGGTGTATTCTGCTTTTTTTGCTGTACACGCTTGTTGGAACCCTTGTCACCGGGCACTGCCCAGCTATTTTCAGAAAGGACAAGTGGGGTCTGGTGATGTAGCTCTTCCAGTTCATGCAGATCTCTGAGGCTTGTGGCAAGTATTTGATTGTTAGAAGTGTCTCCTTCATCACCAGACTCTTCCATAGAGACTTCTTCAACAGTGGACAAATCTGTAACAGGAAGTTCATTCTGTTCAGGGGACCACTTGTGTGGCAGAGCCAAGTTCAAGGGCTGAACTTCATCCCTGGAAGAGAGAAAGTCACTTCCCGAAGACTTTACCTGCCACTCTGGATCTGAAATATCATCACCATTTCCAATGCCTTGTAAGTTGCTACCTACGGCCCTGTAACCCTTTTCTTTAGAAATTAAACTTTTGTTCTTTTGTTTAATGTCAAGTGAAGCCTTTGCAGGCTTAATATGTGGTCTTTTCTGAGAAAATCTTGTTCTGCCACTGCTGCTCCTCTCACTGTGTGAAGATCGACATTTGCTGGCAATACTTCTCCCAGATGGAGTTGAGGATATCTCTCGGTAGTATTTGTTCTCATGACGTTCAGCCTCTCTCATGTGACAATAAACAGGAGTCCCAAACATTTCATAGATTCCAGGCCCATTAGCAGTTGAATTGATTTCTTTGAACATGTCACTATACTTAAGATCTAAGTAATTGAGTCTCGGCTCTGTTGGTTGAGCAGAGAGGGGAACAGAAGACTTTTTCATTCCTGGATTCTTACAGAGGCAAGGAAAAGATTGCTTTTTGGGTTTTAGAGCCCGGTGACTTGATTGCTTCTTTTCTACCTGTGGCATTTGCCTTTGAAACTTGGGTGACTGCCGAGGTCTGGGGTCAACAAGCCCCAAGGCAGGGAAAACTTGAGTTTTAATGCTGTTTTTATGCATGGTAGGCTTGATGGAACCTTCAATGGAAATCATGAAATTCTGGGGTGTCTTGTTACTGCTCTTGGTCTTTGATTCCAACTTATTTCTGTGGGTTTTCCTCTTATGCCCATCAGTTTCTGGGTGTGCGAGTATGTTGAAGCTATTGTTTTGAGGAGTGCCTTTTCTTTTTGGGAGGCTCGGTTTGGCTCTTGCCGGTTCCCTGGGAGTTCCATGTCCAGGGAAAGTGATGTGGATAAGAGGCACTATTCCATTCATTTCTGGTTTGGTGGCCTCTGCTACTGATACTTTTATGTTTGTCTCCATGCCTCTATGACCTTGAGGGAGCTTCTCAGTGGGGCCATCAGGGACTGCACTGGACAAACTTTTAAGTACAGCATACTCTTCTAAAATATGATTTGGCTCAAGTGCTTCACCTTTATGTACTGAAGCACTTTTGGAATCAGTCTGATCGTTTCTAGTTTCTTTATCCTGGTTTAGAATTATTTCTGAATGCTGGGATTCTTGGAACTTGATTGGCATGGTACATCCAACTTCACAGCCTTGTTTACAGTTTCTGGCTACTGAACCCTCTTTCTTTCCTGACGAAAGATGTCGAGAATTCTCTTCTGCTTTTCTCATTTCATGACCAATGGAGTCAATGTCCACCTCCCTATCTGTCGGAAAACTGCTTTGCTTACAATTCTCAAAGGACACCAAAGATTGTCCTTTTCCGAAGTCAAAGGTTGTGATTTTGTCACTTCCTTCATTTTCCTTGGAATTCCTACTCTCCTCCATCACCATGTATTGTCTGTGATGGCTAGCCTTCCAAAAGGAGCACATGTTTCTGGACCAAATGGAGCTATCAGAGGACCTAAGAGTCTGATCCACAAACACCTTAAATGGAGTTTCCTGCTGCTTGTGCGATGGTCTAAACTCCTCAGATCGACTTCCAGGCTCTGAGAGCTTAGGTACGAAGGATATGAAGTTCAGAATATTTCTTTCTCTCTCTTTTTGATCCTTGTGATTTGGGGGAATTGTATGAAGACCAGGTTTCATGGACAAAAGTGACAACTGTGGCAGAGGGAACTAAAAGGAAAGAGAAAAAGGTTAACGAACACAGAAATGTACATGATATCATATTAAGTGGTTTAAAGTAATCCAGAGAGATTCTCTTTTTTTTTTTTAATTCAATTAGCCAACACATAGTACATCATTAGTTTCAGATGCAGTGTTCAGCAATTCATCAGTTGCGTAAAACACCCATTTCTCATCACATCACGTGTCCTCCTTAATGTCTATCACCCAGTTACCCCATCTCCCCATCCATTCCAGATAGATTCTAAGATTCTCTTTAGGTAGCCCTTTACAAGGCTATCTTAGAGATTCCAATTTTATTTTTCTATTTTTTAAAGATGTTATTTATTTATTTATTTGTCAGAGAGAGAGCACAAGCACACAGAGCGACAGGCAGAGGGAAAAGCAGGCTCCCTGCTGAGTAAGGAGCCCAACACGGGGCTTGATCCCAGAACCCCGGGATCGTGACCTGAGCCAAAGGCAGACGCTTAACCAGCTGAGCCACCCAGATGTCCACTAGGGATCCCAATTTTAAAGACTAAAAGCTCACTTCTGGTATTTTTGGTAAAACAATACTTCTAAAAACCAAGATTGTTGGGGGTGCCTGGCTGGTTCAGTCAGTGGACTAGGTAACTCCTGATCTCGGGGCAATGAGTTCAAACCCTATGTTGGGTGTACAGATTACTTAAAAGTAAAATCTTTTAAAATATATATAAATAAAAACCAAGATTAGTATAGCTATAAAGATTCATGTTTATTTTATTTATAATAAAATAAAGGCCCTTCAATGTAAACATTAAAATTTTAAAAAATATTTATTTATTTTAGGATGAGAGAGAGTATGTGTGAGCGTGGAAAGAGACAGAGAGAGAGGGAGAGAAATAGACTTCCACTGATTGTGGAGCCCGAGGTACAGCTTGAGCCCAGGAGCCTAAGATCATGACCTGAGCAGAAATCAAGAGTCCAGCGCTTAACCAACTGAGCCACTCAGGTGCCCATGTTAATATTAAAACTTTAAGATGAGAAATTTTATTTCTCTTCTCTTTTCCTTTTCATTTCCATAGAATCGATCTCTAAGATTTTTTAAAATACCCACTTAGCTTAAAATTTCCGTTACAGAGGCACCTGGGTGTGGGCTCTACATTGGGCAAGGAGCCTGCTAGGGATTCTCTGTCTCCCTCTTTCTCTGCTCCTCCCTGCCTCTGCTTATGCTCTTTCTCTTAAAAAAAAAAAAAAAATCTGTTACATTTACTTCAACAATGATTATTAGGTTATAGACTAACTCAGAATTTGTATCTGGAGCACAACTACTCCTTAATATTTTGACGAATTGTTTTGTTAAGCAGGGCTTAGAAAGGTGCCACACTTGAAACCTAGCAACCGTGAATGGTTTTTACTTCTTTGCCCTCTCCACTGTTTTCAAAAGAAGTTAGTTTTTATTATCGGCAACCTCTAGAGGTCAGTGTAACCCAATATATAAAATTAAGCTTTATGGTCATTAAGCTATAAAATGACTTTCCACCGTGATTCTTCCCAGATTTGGTACCTAATTATATTAGAATACTTAAAGGCATGGATCATGCATGACAATCGAGAGCTATATGTTTAATTGTCATTGTATTGCTAACTGTAAGTAGAAAGGAAAAGGAAGCTGACACTGGAGACCTAGCCATTAGAAGTAGTGAAAAGCAGTGAGATTCCCCACTTCTATTGTCCAGATGATTTTCTTCAGTTGCTTAAACATAATGTCAGAAATAAAGACAGGGGTGCCTCAGTGGCTCAGTGGGTTAAGCTTCTGCCTTTGGCTTGGGTCATGGTCCCAGGGTCCTGAGATCAAGCCCCAAATCAAGCTATCTGCTCAGCAGGGGGCCTGATTCTTCCCCCCCACCCACCTGCCTCTCTGCCTACTTGTGATCTCTCTCTGTCAAATAAGTAAAATCTTTAAAAATAAATAAATTAATTAAATAAAGACAGATTCTGCAAGGGCTTAAACATCTCCCTAGTAGTAGCGTTTATTTGTTTTTAAGGCCAATAAATTTCTTTTTACAATACTGAGCAGGACCTATGCGCTTTCTTTCTTTTTTTTTTTTTTTAATAGATTTTTATTTATTTATTTGACAGAGAGGGAGAGATCACAAGTAGGCGGAGAAGCAGGCAGAGAGAGAGCAGGAAGCAGGCTCCCTACTAAACAGAGAGCCTGATGCGGGGGCTCGATCCCAGGACCCAGAGATCATGACCTGAGCGGAAGGCAGAGGCTTAACCCCCTGAGCCACCCAGGCGCCCCACTATGCGCTTTCTTATAGGCTCCTGGGACAGAAAAGAGGCTGGCAGTTGAGAGGTTCACAAGAATCTTTCCAAAAACTATACTTACAAACTGAATTGGGAAAATCTATCACTGGGGGGAAATTTTACCTAATTTCTAGACATGTTAAAAAAAGGAAAAATATGTCTAAAAGAGTTACTTACCACATTATATAGTGAACAGAAGACACGCCGGAAAAGAAATGTACATGGCAAAGTGTAACTGTCCTAGTAGCTATTTGCGACTCTCTAAACTGTCTGTGAGCTGTTGTTTTCCAAGCTATAGTTGCTGAGGATTTTGGTCCTGAGTTCTTTGATAGAGTTTGTCTCTAACAAGAGGTTCCTTGGTTTTATATCTTAAGTCAGAAATGCTAGAACTAATCTTACCTCGATTCTTCGATTACTGTACTTCATATCAGAAATAGAAAACTCTATAACAAGAAAAAAATAAAATAATTAGATATTCTTAGTAATAGAGTGAACACAGTAGGTTTTAAGCCAGAGTTGGAGATGGAGTGATCTTAGTGCTAAGGTTTGAGGAAAAGATGAAATTAAGAACTTTTCAAGTTGTGGGGCGCCTGGGTGGCTCAGTTTGTTGAGCAACTGCCTTCGGCTCAGGTCATGATCCTGGAGTCCTGGGATCAAGTCCCACATCAGGCTCTCTACTCAGCGGGGAGCCTGTTTCCCCCTCTCTCTTTGCCTGCTTCTCTGTCTACTTCTGATCTCTGTCAAATAAATAAATAAAATCTTTAAAAAAAAGAAAAACAACTTAAGGCTTAAAGAAAAAAAGGGGGGGCCCCTAGGTGGCTCAGTCGGTTAAGCGACAGCCATCGGCTCAGTTCATGATCCCAGAGTCCTGGAACTGAGCCCCGCATTGGGCTCCCTGCTCAATGGGAGGTCTGCTTCTCCCTCTACCCTTCCCCCATCAAATAAATAAATAAATATCTTTAAAACAAACAAACAAACTTGAGGCTCCCACCGCTGAAGGGGGATGCTGTTTTATATATAAAGTTTTCTTATATACAGTTTACCCTTGAACAACATGGATTTGAACTGCATGTATCCACTTACATGTGAACTTTTTCAATAAATGCAATACAGTACTGTAAATGTATTTTCTTTATGATTTTTTAAAAATATTTTATTTATTTGAGAGAGAGCAGAGGGAGGAGTACAGGTGAAGGAGAGGGAAAAAATCTCAGGCAGACTCTGTGCTGAATGGAGCCCAACATGGGGCTCAGTCCCAAGACCCCGAGATCATGACCTAAGCTGAAACCAAGAGTCAGACCTTCAAGTGACTGAGCACTCAGGTGCCCCTTTATGATTTTTCTCAATGATATTTTCTTTTTTCTAGCTCACTTTATTGTAAGAATACAGTATATAATACACCACAAAATATGTGTTACTTGACTGTTTATATTATTGATTAGGCTTCTAGTTAACTGTAGGCTATGAGTAGTGAAGTTTCTGGGGAGTCAAAAGTTATACATCGATTTTCTATGTCAGTTTCCCCAACTCTCACATTATTCAAGGGTCAACTGTAAATTATATCATATATATATAATATGCATATTATATACATACACATACATGTTTGTGTTCGTATATCTACATTTACATTCATAATTATATTCATAATCATATTTATGTTTATGTTTATATTCTGATAGGAAATACAAGCTTTCTGGGTCAGAGAACGGAGCATTCATTACTCACAAAGCATCATAGCACCAGCTGCCCCACACCTCAGTTCCCCACAGGGCAACACAGTGAGCACCAGATGTTTACCTGTGGGGAAGCACCACAAAAACGAACCTTGAAATTACGAGACTCAGAGTGATGGGTACTTCGACCCTTCTTTCTCTCCCAAGAAAGAGTGACCTTTACTATGAAATGTAAGCAAATGTCTCCAGGAGAAAGGGGGCATGTATCTCTGGGTTTGATGATCCTTGAATGTAAGCAAACAGCTCCTGAGGAAATAAATGTCTGAATCTCTCTGGAGCAGTACACTAACTCTAATTTCCAGGACATGTTTATCATGCAATCATCTTTTAACCTCATTTCCTAGCGCTTTTTGTTCATAAAACCTGGGCCATACAGAAATGTGAAAACAAATATTCATGTATAATAGGGACAATTGTTTGAACTTAAACATGGGATAGATCATACATGGGATTTACTAGGTAGTGTTGACCTTGTGGTTGTCCTTTTACCAAAAAGTCAGAATGGTGCCTAAAGCCCCACCCACCACCACAGCTTGAAGTTAAAGCCAAAAGGTCCCATGTGTCTAGTGTCAAGGCAGGTCCCATAAATGGATGAAATGGGACAGATAGGGACAGTAGTGAGCTGAAATTATGTGCTCCAACTAAAAAGACATCTACTGGGTGCCTGGGTGGCTCAGTTGGTTAAGCCACTGCCTTCTGCTCAGGTCATGATCCCAGAATACCAGGATCGAGTCCTGCACCGGGGTCCCAGCTCCATGGGGAGTCTGCTTTCTCCCTCTGACTTTCTCCCTTCTCACACACTCTCTCTCTCTCAAATAAATATATAAAATCTTAAGAAAAATAAATAAAAATAAAAAAATAAAAAGACATCTACTACACAATTCCAAGTGATGTTTTCCATTCCAAATGGATAATTCAGTACTGCTAGTTTCTCCAGTCATCAAGAGAAGCCAGAGAGCTGGAGATTTTATGTGAAATTTCCCACCCATCCCCTTTTTTTAGTGTTTTGAAGGTCGAACATAATATAATCCAGGTCCGTTTTAGCCACAGGTTGCCATTTTTTTTTAAAGATTTTATTTATTTATTTGACAGACAGAGATCACAAGTAGGCAGAGAGGCAGGTAGAGAGGGAGGAAGGGAAGCAGTCTCCCTGCTGAGCAAAGAGCCCGATGTGGGGCTCGATCTCAGGACCCTGGGATCATGACCTGAGCCAAAGGCAAAGGCTTTAACCCACTGAGCCACCCAGGTGCCCCCACAGGTTGCCATTTTAAAATCTGACCTCTCTAAGGTTTAGAGGTTTAAAAGTTTTTAAGGTTTTAAGGTTTAAAAACAGACCTCTCTAAGATATAATACAGGTAAAGAAGACATCAGCAGATGGGGCGCCTGGGTGGCTCAGTGGGTTGGGCCTCTGCCTTCGGCTCAGGTCATGATCTCAGGGTCGTGGGATCGAGCCCCGCATCGGGCTCTCTGCTCGGCGGTGAGCCTGCTTCCTCCTCTCTCTGTCTGCCTCTCTGCCTACTTGTGATCTCTCTCTCTCTGTCAAATAAATAAATAAAATCTTAAAAAAAAAAAAAAAAAAGAAGACATCAGCGGGTGAAAAATGGTACCTAAGAAGAGGATACCAATAGGAGGGGTTTGAGCATTCCTCTTAGCCATAGCTAGCAAAACCACCTTCCAATTCTTTATGCATTTCTTCAACAAATATTTATTGAGTGCTTGAGGAGTGACTGATAGATGGCAAAAGAGTTGTCAACAACAAAGACAAAATCCTTGCCCTCTGAGAGGTCATATTCTGGAGGTTGAGGTCTCCCTGTTGAGAAGATGCTACAAGTTAATACCAGAAATACAACTGAATATAAAGTACAATTGGGTGCATGTGTATAACCTCCTGATTTAAAAAAGAAAAAACCTTTCTAACCTTATTATAAATATTTGGATAAATGTTATTCAGTGTTGGGAAGGCACGACATGAGGCAGAAAAACACTCAAACATTTCTGGTGAGATGGTAGAGGTGAGATCTTGCTGGTAGGTACTTCAGCATTAAATGTTGAAGGCCTTTCTAGAATGTGTATAGAATTCCAGTTAAAAGATCAAATGTGCCAGGTTTTCTCCATTCCACAAACCTCACTATAATGATAGTAAAGGAAATTAAAAAGGAGTAAACAAGAACAGCAACAATAACAAAAGCCCAGAGGACAAGACAGCAGAAGAGGAAAGTCAACAAAATTTTACATGGTGAAAACTTAACAGATGAATAAGAATTGATCGGCTGTCAGCCTGCAGGGGAAGAACTCAGAAAGAAATAAGAACTCCAGACAGGAGCCGAAATTGAAGATGCTGTGTACCTCCAAAGGTGAGGATGAAAAAAAGGGGTTGCTTGTAAGTCTGGGGAAGAAGTGGTTTCCAGCTTCCCTGTCCTGCCCCACTCAACTGGAGCTGCTCTTCTCTGTTCCTGGCAATGGCTGGAAGTTTACTTTCTGGAGAGTTTGGGACAAAGATAGTAAGGAGCTAGGGAGGTATAGCTGAGAGCAGAAGCAGGGTGCTGGAGTGAAAATAAAAGGATTAAGGGAAAGCCGGCAAACTGAGGGACTTTCAATCCAGTCAGGGGCTTGGGTTTTCCCTAGGAAAAACTGGCCAAGAGAAAAGCCTATCTGTGCACACTGACACTTGGGGAATCCCTCACTCAACCATCTAGGTCTTTCTCTGCCCATTCAACATGCTCCCTGGAGCACACAGCACTTTTTAGTCCCAAGAAACACAAATAGATAGCCAAGCCAAGGAACAATGGATGTGAGGAAAGCCTCTGATGTGAAAATACAGAGAACAAAACAAATGGAAAGAACAGAGTTCAAAAGAAATGGAGACAATGAAAAACCATCATTAGTATACTTTATGCACCTCTTCTCAGGAAGCTACTAGAAATGCGCCCTACTGAAAATTCTGCCCTGACAGCTTCTCTGCTATGCGATCTCTTTTATTGCAGTAAGCTAGTAAATGCACCGTGTTGGACTACATGTTTGTCCCCGGAGGTTTAAGCCAATTGGTTTAGGACGGTGGTGAGCAAATACCAAAGAAGCATTGCCCTAAGGGAAAATGCTGGCACCAGGGCTGCTATCTGGTAAATAAGTCTTGAGCTAGAGAGAGTGGCAAACTCAAATCCTGGAGGAAGGCATCTTCCATGTAAGCCCCCAAATTCCCACAGGTAAACATCAACTAAATACGAGTTCACAGTAAAGATTTTTCAAACATTCAAGAAAAAGATGATAGATAGATATATAGATAATTTATTGGCAGAAGAATAAAGGACGTTTTAATTAAATGAATTAAATGTAATTAATGAACTCATCTTCAGATTTTCTTTATCTGTAATTAAATGTAATTAATTGAACTCACCTTCAGATTTTCTTTGCTGCCCCTTCAGAAAGTGAGGAACATCTTCTCTGACTACAGACATGGAGACATTCGGTTCTAAGCAAGGTCTTGGCAACAAAAGGCCCACATTCTCATCACAGAGCTCCTTGGAACTTTCCTCTTTCTTCAAAAGTAAAGGCCCCATGGTCAGCGTCTTGGTCTGGAAGTCCACCATCTCATTTGGGAGAGAAACAGCATGTGCTCGTGCCCATTCTCGATGCACTGGGGCTATCTGACTAAAAGGGAGGAGGACAGAGTTTCATTCAAAACTTACTCCCTGTGTTTTCTGGATCTCCACTTCCCAGTCTAGCCTGACATCACCAGAAAGTTGGAGAACTATTTCCAAGTGGTGCTGCTGAGTGGAAGAGCTGTACTCTTGAAAGGACAAGACCTCTCCACCCTCTGACTCACACCCCACATCATCTGTCTCCCTATTTCCCTGGGCAGAGAAATCAGAAGGGGAAAGTGCAGACATAAGGGATACACTCTTTTCCTTCTCTCAAAGGCATTAGCCAGCTCAGGACTTCTCAAACTATCTTTGGGAAAGGACCAGTTTTTAAATTTTCCAATCCATTGTGGAATGACACTTTTGTAGAATTTTTATAATAAAAGTGAATTACTATAAGAATAAAACAAAATCAAAACCATGAAAACAAACCCCAGTTTTTTCATTATCAGATCAGTGAACCTAAAATTACCTGGTCACATTGGAATACAACTTTTTAAGTGTTTACATTTTCACGTTCTGTCCTGACTTCATCACAGACTGGTAATAGAAGGACCACAGAATCACATATTAAGTGGCATTGCTGTAGGGTCAGCAAACTCTGCCCTAGGAGCCAAAGTCAGCCTTCAGTCTGTTTTTGCAATTTTATTGGATCACAACCATACCCATTTGTTTTCTTACTGTCTATGACTGCCTTGGAGCCACTATTGCAGAGCCGAATCATTGCAACAGAAGCCACATGACCCGTAAAGCCTAAAATGTGTATTATCCAGCTCCTGCCACAATAATATTTACTACAACCCCTGCTTTAGAGTGTTTTTTGGAGGGTGAATTACTAAAAATGTAGATTACCACACAAGTATCCCTTTGTACTTAAATTTCAGCCTAAACTTTCAAAGAAAATTCCTTACTTGCTTTCTTGCAAATCTTCTTGGCTCACTTCTTGGAGATAACTGACATCTCTTGGAAAAGTAACAATAATCTCAACACCTGTAGAAACACATGATGATGATAAAAAGAAGAAAGTAATGAATTCCAGTGACACCTGGGAACTGAGTATTTTATTTCTGGTTATTTAGCTAATGTTTTTAATAATTAAAGAATGTAGAATAGAATAGAAAGCCCAGAAATCAACCTACAACTCTATGGTCAATTAATCTATGACAAAGGAAGCAAGAATGTGCAATGGGAAAAAGACGGTCTCTTCAACAAATGGTGTTGGGAAAACTCCACAGCTATGTGCAAAAGAATGAAACAGGACAACTTTCTTACACCACACACAACAATAAACTCAAAATGGATGAAAGACCTAAATGTGAAACCTGAAACCATAAAAAATGTAGAAGGGAGCACAGGTGGTGATATCTCTGACATTGGCCATTGCAACATTTTTCTAGATATATCTCTTGAGGCAAAGGAAACAGAAGCAAAAAATAAACTATTGGGAGTACACCAAAACAAAAAGCTCTGCACAGCAAAGGAAACAATCAGCAAAACTAAAAGACAACCTAGTGAATGAGAGAAGCCCTTTTCAAATGACATATCTGATAAAGTGTTAGTATCCAATATATAAAGAACTTATATAATTCAACTCCAAAAAGCAAATAATCTAATTCAAAAATGGGCAGAAGACATGAACAGATGTTTCTCCAAAGAAGACATCCAAATGACAGATACATGAGCAAAAAAAAAATGTATATAACAAAACTTTTCAGGTATGAAATAAAGATTTATGATGAGCGATGCTTTCTCCCTGGATGGAACAAACAAGACCTCCTTCTGTAATGTACAACTAATGACACCTACTTCACACAACCACTGGGAACTTTCAATGAGATCATTTACGTGGCCCCCTAGTAACTTGCTTGTGTATGAATTTTGATCAAGTCCTATCTGATTCCATGGAATGATTTCCAGTATAACCCTTAAGACAGAAAGTTCCAACTTGTAGAATCAATGCTTGCTTACAATATAACATGTTAAATTTACATTTAAAAACTAGTGTGAGAGGCACCTGGGTGGCTCAGTGGGTTAAAGCCTCTGCCTTGGGCTCAGGTCATGATCCCAGGGAACTGGGATTGAGCCCCGCATCCGGCTCTCTGCTCGGCAGGGAGCCTGCTTCCTCCTCTCTCTCTTCCTGCCTCTCTGCCTACTTGTGATCTCTGTCTGTCAAATAAATAAATCTTTAAAAAAAAAAAAAACTAGTGTGAATCATGCTACTTTAAGGTTTGGTCAGGTATTCATATACTTTTATTAAGTATATGCCAAGCCTAACCCTTTGTGCTGAAGATACAGAAATAAGGTACAAGATATAGAAATAAACAAGGTATCACTGTGACCTTAGTAAAGACAGCAAATAAAAAAGCACAGAGTGTATCAAGTTAAACACTGTGATAGAAGTATACAAACGTTGTTGCAGGAACGTGGAGATGTATCCTTCTAGAACAACCCAGTGCTTGTCCCAGTCTTCAGTCCTATCTCTGCATTTCTTAGAGCCGTTTAGTGAGTCTCCCTAGGCCTAGAAGAGCTATGGTTTTAATCAGCCCCACTGACAGAATGCTAGGAAGGAAGCAGAGCAGAGAAGATCAAAGAGGGGTATGAATCAGACAGATCTGGATCTACAGCCCCCCTCTGCTCTTCATGGGTGACTTCGGGAATGTTCCTGAATAATCTACCTTTGGTTTTCCTGATGTTTTCCCAATATGATGAAATGACTGCAGGTTTTCTAATAAATAGCAAGGAGCACGTGTCTAAAAATGAGGCTTCCCTGGAATGGTCGATATATTCTTAAAATTTTTTCAAAGAGCCTAACCACCACACTATTTATCAGCACAAAATGAGAGGCTTGGAATTCAAGTGTAAGGAATACCTGTGTGACTGCCTTTGTGGAAATTGTTAAAAACTAATGGCCCTGTCCTAATTGTTGGTCCTAAATTGGGGCGGGGGGCATGATAGAACATGCTGACTCTGAAATCAGCTGGGAACATACAGATGTTCCCCATTTTGTCTCTCTAATAGTGTGAATGGTCGCGGGAACCTCTGAACCTACCCAGTGGGCCAGAAAAGATGATGCATTTTCACATGTAGAAGTAGAACCCTTGCTCCTGAGTGTGCCCTTCCACTTAAGAAGAGATAAAGCAAGCCTACCAGAAAAAGGTTACAGTAGAGAGAAACTAAGGCAACGTTTAAATATAGCCAGAAACAATTCTGCAGAAGAGGTGAAAGTGATATTCAAAGTGGGAAAATGATCCTTAATTTGCTAAAGTTCAGCCATTATTAAAATGAAAACTGAAAAATGGCCCAGTCTAATTCACTCAGTGATGAAACATTATTGTCTCCAGAAGTGTCTTCCTTTCCTGTGTTTTCTGCTGGTTCTGTTTAAATTAATGGGCATCAAAGTTCAAAATATTTTGATACCCTCTCCACACTTTTATAATTTCCTAAACCGTGAATCTCAACACGGATTTTTTTTTTTTTAACTATATTTTCCAGTCTCCTTTGCCACTCGAGTTCAGAAAGCCAACTGGAGAGACAGAGTCTTTTCATGAGTTACATGAAAAAGGTAAGATGCAGTCATTGTTTTTGCTGGTATTCCTGTCTGCAGGTGGATGAGTTTCCAAGCTTGATATGTGAGCAACTTCCTGGTTGGGGCAGAGAAGCATGATATGGGGATGAGCAGCCAGCTTTGAGATGTGATTACCAGAATTCTTCCTGACAATCGAACCTAGAGACTGTTCTTCTCCTTTGGCTTTTCAATGGTCTGTGAGTTTTCTAATATATTTTTTTTAACTTCCTTCATTTCTAACTCAATTAAATTTTGTATTCTGCAACAAGAATCCTGATGGATACAGTGCATTAAAAATTTTCAAGCACAGTACTTTTAGGAAATAGGTTCTTATTCCATTTATGAAGAGAGGAATTTTACATGTTTAAGGTAGTCTTCAAAGTTTGCAAGCTGTGTTTCTAGGAACATAGCTGATTGATGAATGCAAGAAGATTTTTATACTAAGGAAAAAGATGAGGGTTTTTTTTTTTTTAAAGATTTTATTTATTTATTTGACACAGAGAGAGAGAGCACAAGCAGGGGATGTGGCAGGCAGAGGGAGAAGGAGAAGCAGGCTCCCCACAGAGCAGGGGGAGCCCAATGTGGGACTCGAACCCAGTACCCCGGGATCATGACCTGAGCCAAAGGCGTTGCTCAACCAACTGAGCCACCCGGGTGCCCAAGATGAGGAATTTTTTAGGGGTGGCATAAATTGTACTTTATAAATTACCTTCTATAAAAGCCTATAATTAAGCCAATGCAGGCTGCAGGAATATTTAGCTGTTAAAATCTATGGGTGTGATCTAAACATTATAGAGTTTATATATATTTTGGTCCTACTCCCTTTTGAATAAAATACAGTGAACAAAAAGATAAACTAAATGATTAAATATGTGTATCTACAACAGGATAGAAACTCACATGGCATATACATAAAGTCTTTATAAAGTGTGCAAGCACTTAAACATCAACAACTTCAAGTATGTTAAAAATATGTAAATGGTAGTTAAAGAGATTTATTGATACTTAAGATGAATACAACGCACACTAGTGCTCCAAACATTTTTGTTTCACACTTGTGACTTAAAGAGTAACTACTAAAGACTAATAACTATGAGAAGAAAGTTTACCAGAAACATAATGGCTTCTTTCAAATTTGAGAAATTTCAAGCAAAATTTTAAGCAAGAGCTTAGTGGAGGTGTTACATATGTGCTATGACTCCTCTATGAAAATTTTTTATATTTTAAATTTATAAAAAATTATAAACGTTTTAAAAGATTTTATTTATTTATTTGAGAGAGAGAAAGAGTGAGCAAAAGAGCGAGTACAAGGAGTGGGGGTCGAGGTGGGAAGCAGAAGGAGAAACAGGCTCCCCGCTGAGCAGGGAGCCCGATGCAGGGCTCCATCCCAGGACCCTGAGATCATGAACTGAGCTGAAGCCAGAAGCTTAACTAACCAAGCCACCCAGTTCCCCCTGACATTATAAATTATTTTAAAAGAATTAATTGCACCTCAAATGGCAAGTCATTTCCAAATAGAGTAGAATAAACAAATTATTTAATCTCTTGGAGGGTACTTGGAACACAACTGTTCTGAGAACTCTGCTTTGAAGTGTTCAAAAGTCAAAGTCAGACCACAAGGGGTGTTTGGAAGAGGGCCAGGATTTTTAAAATTTTAATTATTTAGTTATTCTCCACCCTAAGCCTGGACAAAGGAGATTCCAAGTGAGTTTGAGAGAGACAGGAGCTCGACAGGAGAGGGCAGCATCGCATAAGGGGCCAAAGGAGATAGTGGTTGGGCCGGCACTGCGGTGTTTGAGGAGGTTCACGGGGTTGGGGAGAAAAGAATAAAGGAGGACAGCTTCCCTGCAGAGTTAGAAATGGAAGCCAGAAAATTGCTGAAGAGAAACTGGAGCAGTGTGAATAAACATTTAATTTAAGAAATTTATAGGTGAGTAGATCATTGCGATCTTCGTGAAGACCATTTTCTGAAGTGAGAATCTGCAAATACCTTGTGGTCTGTTAAATGCAAAGGCATTCATGGATATGACAGGATAACATATTTGGAATGGGTGTTGTTCTGGAAAATTCCAGACGTATGTCCTCATGGAATAAAAGACTGAGACTTGGGGCTTTAGTGCCTTGTTCAGTTCCCCATCTTTTTCTGAAGAGAGAAGCCCTGGGAAAACAGCTGATGGAGAAATGTTTGTTTCTGGAAGAGAACAGATCCCTGGAGCTGATGGAAGATTCTGAGAGGAAAGAAATGGGGGGAAAGATGTTAATCAGACAAAAAGGAAAGCAGGGGAGGATGGCCAGATGAGCTGGAGTGAAGTGAATCAAGAGAGAGACATAAGAGAGATGGCCATTTTAGCTGGCAAGTGGCCAAGACTCTGATTGAGATAAAGATCAAAGGATAGGACTGTGAGTGGGTTTTCTTGATCTTTGAACTTTTCTGTGTTTTCAAAGTTCTCTACCAAGACTACTGAAATTGGGGTGGCAGGGTGAGGGGAGAGTGGAGTCCAAATAATCAGTGTATACACTAACACAAATAATAGCCCAGATACCTTCTGTCCCGGGTTGCCAATCTTGTCCATCACCACTTGGATCTCCTCCTTCACTAATCAATATGGAATGACTACAGTCCTCGTCTTGGTCAAACTCCTGCAATATCATGAAATAGCAACTCGATTATTCAATGTACTACTTTGTTGACAGAATGAATAGTGATTTTTTGGGGTGCCTGGGTGGCTCAGTGGGTTAAAGCCTCTGCCTTCGGCTCAGGCCGTGGTCCCAGGGTCCTGGGATCAAGCCCTGCATTGGGCTTTCTGCTCAGTAGGGAGCCTGCTTCCCCCTCTCTGCCTGCCTCTCTACCTACTAGTGATCTCTGTCTGTCAAATAAATAAATAAAATCTTTAAAAAAAAAAAAAAAAGAATAGTGATTTTTCTAATAGTGATTTTCTAAGACAAAATGAATAGTGATTTTCTAAGTTACACACGGTAGATTCCTTTTAAGTTGGAGAAAGTATTTAAGACTGAAATAATGGGAAAAGTATCTCCTCCTGAGCACCAAGCTCAGATAGTCCCATGGACATGATTAAGTGCATAATCGAAAATGAAGATCAAAGCTGAAATCACATAGCCACATAGAAATTCAATATCTTATACTTTTTATCATGTCAGCATCCAGACTGCTAAGCTGCCACGAATTCTATCTGGGTGAGTAACTGGAAAGAATCCTTTGGCCACAGCAGTGAACAACCCCAAAGGAACATGATTTTTTTCCATAATGCCTCCCTGGGGCATCATTTACAGTTGGCAAGGATGGAAATCCCTGCCCCATATGGAAGCTGCAGATATAACTCTAGACTGAAAGGAGACTGCAAAGCTGATTAAAGTTTTCACTATGACAGCTTTCTGATCTAATCATGGCATGCAACCACTCAAGGAAGGAAAAACTTCCTTTCTACGGTGTAGAAAGTAATCATTATGCTAAGAACCATGGTTGAAAACCAACTTAATTTATGAAAAGTAACCCTAACTCTCCAAATGAGAAGTGTTTTCTTATTAGAATTCATTGTTGTCGATAGGTTCCTTCCTTAGAAGTTGATGCTGCCAGTGATTTTGCCCTATTTAATGTCTATAACAGTGATGGAGGCAAGCGGTTGTTAAAATACCCCCTCATAACCTGGAAGTTACAATGAGCTCTCTGGCTTCTCTTATCTGGGTGAGCCACCTATTTAAGAGAACTGGTGGATATAAAGTCTTTGCCCTAAGTGCAGATGCCTGTCACACAGGTGGGCAAGGCAGTCCATCACAAAGACTCTGATATGTCATTCATTCATAACCAGTCGAGCTTGGGAATCTTTTCCACTTTGTTCGTTTTAATTATCACAGAAAATACTAAAAGTAAAATCCTTCATTTACACTGCCATTAAAATGTTTTAGGTATTCAATCATAATAACTTCATAGTCATACTCATTACGCAGCAGGACCTGCTTTTTAAAGCATTTTCTATCGCCTGGCAAAGGTTAGGTACCCTGTCTCAGACCATCCTGGTTGTCACTGGCAAATAGGAGACCTGGGCTGGGTCACCCTGATACTAGGCTGTTGTGAATTTTACAGCTTGCTCTTCTCTGCATTTCAAAAATTCTACCAATATGGGGCACATTTCTTCTCCATCCCATTCATTTAAAAAGTGGGAGTGGGGAACTCTTTTAAGAATATATAGAAATACTGGGACGCCTGGGTGGCTCAGTTGGTTGAGCAGCTGCCTTCGGCTCAGGTCATGATCCCAGCGTCCTGGGATCGAGTCCCACATCGGGCTCCTTGCTCATCAGGGGGCCTGCTTCTCCCTCTGCCTCTGCCTGCCATTCTGTCTGCCTGTGCTTGCTCTCTCTCCCTCTCTCTCTCTCTGACAAATAAATAAATAAAATCTTTAAAAAAAAAAAAGAATATATAGAAATACAAAAAAAAATTTTTTTAATGCAGTAGAAAAAAAAATCTCCTATTATCCTACAAATGAAAAACTAATTCTGTTAACATAGAAATAATATTTCCTTAGTCTTTTTCCAAAATATTTAAAAATATAGTTGCATCCAAAAAAATATATATAGTTGCATCATACATTGTTTTATCCAGGTTTTTCACTGAAGACAAGTACAAATTACATAGCAATTTTACTAAGTAAACATTATTTTAATGTAATTGTAAATTCTTTCCCTCAACAAATATCTATCATAACAATGTTTAGTTAAATCCATGAGTCTTACAATAAAAGCCCATAATGCTTATTAGGCAGTTCTTAATTCTTCAATATTACACATTGTGCTGTGAACATCTTAGCAATGAATACCCCAATTTTGTATTATTTCTTTTTTTTTTAAGATTTTATTTATTTATTTGACAGACAGAGACCACAAGTAGGCAGAGAGGCAGGCAGAGAAAGAGGGGGAAGCAGGCTCCCTGCTGAGCAGAGACCCAATGCGGGGCTCAATCCCAGGACCCTGAGATCATGACCTGAGCTGAAGGCAGAGGCTTAACCCACTGAGCCACCCAGGCACCTCTGTATTATTTCTTTAGAGTAAATTTCTAGATATGGAATTATTGATCCAAAGAGTTGAGCATTTTTAAGTTGTTTTACACACATTACTTTACTTTTATTTAATTTTTTAAAAAGATTTTATTAATTTATTTGACAGAAAGAGAGAGAAGCAGAAGCAGGTTCCCTGCTGAGCAAGGAACCCGATCCACACCCCAGCTGTGACACCAAAAATGTCTCCAAATGCAGCCAGATGCCCCCTGGAGGGCAAGATCGCCCCCCTGTGGAGAACCAGTGTATCAAGCAACTCTGGCTTGGTTTTTGTTTTTTAACCTGCTTTAAAAAATTATAAATTCACAAAGGAAAATACTCAAATAGTATTAAATAAGCTGGTTTTTAATTTTTATTTTATTTTTTAAGGATTCTAAGTACATCCACTATGGGACTTGAACTCACAACCCCAAGATCAGGAGTCACATGCTCTACCAACTGAGCCAGCCAGACACCCTTACACTGTTTTTTAATATTAAAAAATAGTAATAATAGTATTAAAATACACATTTCCATTCTACCTCATTCCATCCCATGCCCCAAAGGAGTCCTGATTTAACCATTTCTATACATATAATTTTAAAGATTTTATTTTTTTAAGACTTTATTTGAATGAGAGAGAGAGAGCACAAGCCGTGGGAGGAGCAGAGGGAGAGGGAGAAGCAGACTCCCTCCTGAGCAGGGAGCCCAATGTGGGGGTTGGTTCCAGGACCATGACCTGAGCCAAAAACAGATACTTAACCAACTGAGCCAGCCATGCACCCCTAAAGATTTTGTTTTTAAGTAATCTCTACAACTGATGTGGGGCTCGAACTCACAACTGGAGATCAAGAGTTGCATCCTCTACCAACTGAGCCAGCCAGACGCCCCCAACCATCTCTATATTTTCATTTTAAATTAATTTCAATGTGTGTCAAACTTACATGTTTTTAAAAAGTCAAATAATGGTAAAAACTTTTAAATAAAGGTCATAAGTTTCCTTCCCCACCCTTTCCCTCTGAGGTAACCACTTCCAACATTTTAATTGTTTGTTTTGATATTTTCTTCCATATCTCTAGCTGATACAATAGTCCTGCTATCTCCTGAGTCATCAAAATGAATATTACCTACTGACTTTTTATTATGTAGACAGTATCATATTCTTATACCCCCATTTTTATTTCTGTTTTGTTTTACTCATTTTCTTATATTTTTTAATCCCTAAATCTTCCCAACCTCCAGTGATTTCCAGTGGTTAAATATATGAGATAATATATTAGTTCCATTGCTTTCCTGGAAATCCCCATTATCCTGCTCTTCTCCCCTCCCCCACCCCAAATTATCTCAGCTCTTTGTTCCCTAGACTTGATACATGGCTGACACCTTGGAACTTGCCTTCGCCACAATACCAATAATTCTCTATCTCTTGTGTTAGAGTCCAGATCCCCTGCATCATGGTCCAATTTTCCTTCTTTATTTTTATCTATTCCCTTAATATTTTTTATTTTATTTATTTTTTTTATTATTTTTTAAAGATCTTATTTATTTATTTGACAGAGATAGATCACAAGTAGGCAGAGAGGCAGGCAGAGAGAGAGAGAGGGAAGCAGGCTCCCTGCTGAGCCACCCACGTGCCCCACCCTTAATTTTTTTTAAAGATTTTATTTTTTTTAAATAATCTCTACACCTACCATGGAGCTCGAGCTTACAAACCCAAATTCAAGAGTCACATGCTCTACTGACTGAGCCAGCCAGCTGCCCCTCTATTCCCTTAATTTAATAGGGCACATAGTAGCTTCCTTAAAAGGTATTTGAGAAGTAAAATGCTTGAGTGTTAAGTATGTCTGAAAAATTTCTTTATTCAACTCTAATACTTGATTGATAGTTTGTCTGGATATAGAATCCGAGGCTGGGAACAATTCTTTTCTCAGGTATTTGAAAGCATATGCCTCCCCTTGCCATTACCTTCAATTTAAGTGTAGCAAACATTCAGAAAAGTGCATAGATCCGTAAATTTTTATAAACTGAACACATTTGTGTAACTAGGACCCAGATCAAGTAAAAGAATTCTTAGATATAACATGAGAATTAAGACCCATAAAAAATAGATGAATTGATTTTCATCAAAATGAGAAACTTTGGGGGGCGCCTGGGTGGCTCTGTTGTCAAGCGTCTGCCTTCAGCTCAGGTCATGATCCCAGGGTCCTTATTGATTAAGCCCAGTGTCCAGCTCCCTGCTCAGTGGGAAAACTGCTTCCTCCCTGCTTCTCCCTCTCCCACTCCCCCTGCTTGTGTTCCCTCTCTTGCTGTGTCTCTGTCACATAAATAAATAAAATCTTTAAATAAATAAATAAATAAATACAAAAAAAACTTCTGTTTGATGAAAGCCAAGTTACAGAGATGAAAATAACAAGCCAGTTCTTCTTATTGACTAGTAGAAAATATTTGCAAATCACATATCCAGAATACATAAGGAATTCTCTAAACCCAACAGTAAGAAAACAAACCAATCAGAAAACGAAAAATCGAAAAAAGTTCGAACGATTTATGCTAATGGGGAATAGTAAACCCATGAAAAAATGTTCAACGTCAGTCATTAGAGAAGTGCAAATTAAAACCACAATGAGAGACCACCATACATCTATTAAGACGGTTAAAATAAAAAATACTGATAGTGCTAAATGCTGGCCAGGGGACAGAAAAACTGGACGTCTCATTCATTGCTAGTGGGAATATAAAATGATAGAGGGGTGCCTGGGTGGCTCAGTGGGTTAAACCTCTGCCTTCGGCTCAGGTCATGATCTCAGAGTCCTGGGATCCAGTCCCGCATTGGGCTCTCTTCTCAGCGGAGACCCTGCTTCCCCCTCTCTCTCTGCCTGCCTCCCTGCCTACTTGTGATCTCTCTCTCTCTCTGTGTCAAATAAATAAATAAAATCTTAAAAATAAAAAAAAATTACACAGACATTTACCATATGACCCAGTAAATGGATTCTTGGACATGTATTCTAGAGAAATGAAAATGTATATTTATACAGAAATCTATTCACAATTGCTCATAGTTGCTTTATATATAATAGCTCAAAACTGGAAACAACCTAAATGACTCTCAACAAGTGAATGGTTAAGTAAACTGTGAATATCTATGCCATAGAATACTACTTAGCAATGTAAAGAAACTTGATAGGACTTGGGTCTATCTCAAGAGCATTATGCTGAGTAGAAAAAGCCAATCTGAAAAGTTTTTATGTATGGTAATTCCATTTATATGACATTCTCAAAATGACAAAATTATGGAGATGGAGAACAGATCAGTGGCTGATCAGTGGCTGCCAGGGGTTAGGGAAGGGAAGAGGGTATGGCTATGAAGTCACCCTTGTGGTGGCAGTTACGAATTTTTGATTTTGGTGATTCAGGGGATGAACCATCACAGAACCAGGGGTGCCTGGGTGGTTCGGTTGGTTAGGTGACCTAGTCTTCGTTTCGTGTCCAGTCATGGTCTCGGGGTCATGGGATTAGCCCCCATGGGACTCCCCGTTCAGCATGGGGACTCACTTTCTAAAATAAATAAATAAATAAATAAAATCTTAGGGAAAAAAACGAAATGTCACAGAATTGTATACTCAGACACACAAAAACAGAGAAAGAAAGAAAAAAGAATGTATGTAAATTCTAGTGAAATCCAAGCAGGGTCTGTAGTTTAGCTAATTGTAATGCATCGATGTCAACTTCCCAGTTTTGACAATCTGCTATAGTTATGATAATAGTTCCCATTGGGGGACGCTGGTGAAGTTTACACAGGATGTCTTTGTACTATTTTTATAAGTTCCGATAAATCTATAATTATTTCAAAACAAGAAAGTTTGGTTTGTTTTTTTTTTTTTAAGATTTTATTTATTTATTTGAGAGAGAGAGAATAAGTTGAGGGGAGGGGCAGAGGAAGAGGAAGAAGCAGACTTCTGGCTAAGCAGGGAGCCCTACATGGGGCTCAATCCCAGGATCCTGGGATCATGGTCTGAACTGTAGGCAGAAACTTTACTGAGCAGAAACTGAGCACCCAGGCGCCCCAAGAAATTTTTTCAAATTAAATTTTTGGTTTTTGTTTTCTTTGTTGTTTTGGGATGATTTTTCAAAGGAGAAAGGGACTGAAAGGTCTTTACTCCACCATCTCCAAAAGTCCTTATTATTGTTTATAAATATTATACTCCACACCTCATTAACTTTTTTTTTAAAATAAAGATTTTACTTATTTATTGGACACAGAGAGAGAGAGAGCTCAAGCAGGGGGAGCAGCAGGGGGAGAAGGGAAGCAGGCTCCCTGATGAGCAGGGAACACGACACTGGGCTCCATCTCAGTACCCTGGGATCATGACCTGAGCTAAAGGCAGAGGCTTAACCAACTGAGCCACCCAGGCACCCCCCTTCATCAACTTTTAAAAATAAACAATTTGTGGCCATATTTTTTCCTACCAACAAAATATAGGGTAGCAATATTTTTAACTGTCCGGACTATGTTAATTTTCGTAAAAACTGAAAAGGTACAAATGAGTACACAGTGCAAAGTTTGTCTCCAATTCTCTCCCTGTAGGCAACAACTGTTACCAATTTATTGTATATATTGTGTATCAGTCCACAGTTTTCTATGTATTACACTGTTTGTTACTAGTACTGTTACTGAACTGTGAGGGACTTTTTGTGGAGTCATTCATCATAGCAGGGGATTGTTGGGGTGTGGTGGTGACTGTGGCCAAGAGGAAGCACCTTCTTTGTGGTACCCTCTGATGGATTTGACATGATCAGATTAATGGTCTTCTCTTTTTCCACATTTACACACATATACATAAGCTATATTTTATTATTTAATATGGATCCAATATTCTGTGGTATTAGGTATACACACACACACAATGCACAAGACTCCAAGCTGACTAGCTAATTACTGCTCTGAGATTAAACCTGTGGAACACTCTCTCTCTTTTTTTTTTTTTTTTAATTTTATTTATTTATTTATTTATTTGACAGAGAGAGATCACAAGTAGGCAGAGAGGCAGACAGAGAGAGAGAGGAGGAAGCAGGCCCTCTGCTGAGCAAAGAGCCCGATGCGGGGCTCGATCCCAGGACGCTGGGATCGTGACCCGAGCCGAAGGCAGAGGCTTTAACCCACTGAGCCACCCAGGCGCCCCGGAACACTGTCTTATTAAATGTGCTTTCAATTACTTTGTGATTACATTAAAAATATAATTGTAATGTACGATTGTTACGAAATAGTCAAGCAATACAAATGAAGTTGTCGATGGAGTAGGTTATTCATTTTTTGTTAGTTTCTTTGAAGAAAAAACATCTTACCTCGCTGCTGCTGCTGATGCTTTGCAAGATTATATTTTGGTTTGTAGTAACTGTCATCGTATCGGGGGGAGAAGAGTTTGTATCATGACAAATGTCAAGCAATGATTCAGCATGTCTTTCTGCCAAAAGAAACAGGATAATGTGTTTTGATAAGACTCATCTCTCTCAATTTCATAGGAAGATCTAGATCTTGGTTCTAAAACCAGTTCCATTTTGTCAAAGACTTTCCTAAAATCATGATCTGGGATCCTGATGAGGCTTCAGGCAATAATTATCACAGGAAAGGGTATGAGGACAAGAGTCTACAGAATGGATGGGTTTTTGCTTGCTTAAAAAACAAAAGTTAGGCAAAGTTGCTAAGTGAAACCCCTAGTAATGGGCTGGAAATTATATCTGTTCTGTAGTTACCAAGACCAGGCACATTTTCTGTCTAACACTTGAAGCCAGATTAAATTGGCAGAGTTCTGAACACCAAACGGTAAACTCCCAGTTAGTTACTGAGGGACTGTGGTCTCATATGCATCCCCTCCTGCTGTCATAACTTTTTCAAATAAGGACAGGCTCTTTGATGAAAACCTCTTCCTCTTCCAAGATCTCTTCCAGTTATTTTGTAACTGATACAAAATTGCACAAGGTTTATCTCTGCTCAGACCCTCCATATTTTCCTTCCTTACTCCATGCAGTCTTCTGCCTCTATCCTATCATTGAAACTTCACACTTCTTTACCACATCTGCTTTGCAACCTCTTTTCCAAGTTGGTATTTTCCCACACCTTGCTTCTTGCAACTCTCCCCAGTTCCTTCTTCTCTGTCTCACTGCCCTTGGGTCCCTAAGTGCACACCACTCCCTAACTGTGGGAATACTTGCTCGGCTCAGCCCTTTGCAATCCTCCGGTGATCTTACCTGCTTGCAGATCCTCACAATTCCCTTTTTGTAGTGAACTCCCAAACAATACCAACTCATCCCTCCCAAGGCCCTGTCCTACAGAACATTGCTACTTGAAAGGCAAGGTTCCAACAAACGCAGTGCTTTAGAACTAATTACCTTCAATATCCTCACCAAACATGAGTGGTCTTCTCTTTTGTTGTCTTTCCAGCCCCCACCCCCCTTCCCTGGGCTGAAACTTTGGAATCAAATTGAACTCTCCTGACTTTTGTCTCCATCAGATTTACATCACTAAATGCTGTGAATTTTTCTTCCACAATAGCTCTTAGGGTCACTGCACCCAGCACCTGACAGGCGCAGTCCCACATCAAACCCAGGACTCTTCTCTGGCCATTGTCACCACACATGCACTTCTGTACTCTCTTAATAGAGCTCCCCGCCATGAATCTCTTCCTTCGAGTCCACTCTACACAATAACAACAGCTTAATTTTCCTAAAACATGGCTTTCATCACTCACTGGCTTAAACTTCTTTAGCAACTCCATTTTATTGAAAAAAAATCTGCATTCAATCAATCTTCAATGGACCCAGTTTCTTTAGGTATCTAATCTTACTATGTATTCCTGCTCCCCAACACGAACTTCCTAGTGTCTTGTTTGCCCCTGGGATAAGTGAGGCTCACTTACACCATGGTGCCTCTGCTCTACGAAATCAGATCCCATCGCTTTTCAAGGACCAGATTGTGTTTCACTTCTATGGTGGAATGGCCTTGTTCCCAGCCCAGAAGCTTCAGTCAGACAAGAAAGTCAACCAGCTTTCACAAGGTCACATGTTATTCAATGAAACTTCTTTCATTTTACTTTTTTCTCTGTGACTATTTCTATTTCTTTGTTCAGACTCTCTCTCCCTACCTATATCAAACCTTGTCTCTTTTTCTCTTCCTTCCAAATCTTTTTTTAAGGATTTATTTATTTATTTTGAGAGAGAGATAGAATGCAAACAAGCAGGGGAAAGGGGGAGAAAATCTTTCAAGCAGACTTCTCACCAAGCTAGGATGCCGAGGTGGGGTTCAATCCCACAGCCCATGAAATCAGGACCTGAGTAGAAACCAAGAGTTGGATGCCCAACTGACTGAACTACCCAGGTGTCCCTCTCTTCCCTCCAAATCTTATCTAGCATTTAAGGACCACAGTATGTCCCTTCTCCTCTTTCAAGCTCATGAAAATCTCTTTCTCTCCTGACTTACGTGATGTGTCCCTGACCAAACTAAATACTTTCAGGAGTTTGGACCATGTCTTGGATTTCTTTGCATCCCCCAGAATACCTAGTCATGGGCCTTGTATATAGTCACTGCTCAATAAATTGCTGCTGCCTTGATATCTTTATTTTTTTTAAGATTTTATTTATTTATTTGAGAGAGAGAGGGCATGAGAGGGGGGAGGGTCAGAGGGAGAAGCAGACTCCCTGCTGACCAGGGAGCCCAATAGGGGCCTCCATCCCAGGACTTCAGGATCATGACCTGAGCGGAAAGCAGTTGCTTAACCACCTGAGTCACCCAGGTGCCCCTGCCTTGATATCTTTAAATGAATCCATCAAATACACGTTAAAAAAGAAAGATTTTTAATAAGGCTTTTCAATAACGGGAATTTTGAAAGTGGAATAGAAGTACTTACCTGGTTTTGGCATAGAATTCATTAGAATGTCCAGTAACTGTTGTTTCCTAAAACTTTGTATTTGAGACACATAATGTATTGCTGATTTTCCACTAAAATCACAGAGTTTAGGATCTCTAGGAAGAATAAAATCACATCAAAGATAATTCAGTTAAATCTATTGAGGAAAGAACCAATATAAGAGGAAAAACATTGACATCAAATAAATAAGAGCAATCATGTAGTTTGGAGCTGACAACAATAACTTCAAAATGTAAGAGAGAGTGACATTTTTAAGTAAAAGGATTATGTTGGATATCTTATTTCTACTCCCAACCTAAAAAATTCCAGTATTTGTAGAAAATGTCCAAACTTGGGCAAAAAACTTCATAATTCTTTAATGATGAGTAAATTAAGTGAAGATTGAAACATCCTGATAAACTATTGTCTTATCATTCCAAATAGCTGACTTGATTGCTTTTTTCCTTTCCAATGATTTAGCTAACTGCTTACTTTCTTGATAGTTCTTTTTTTTCCTAATGCTAACAGCTAGCTTTTACCACTCAAAATAGTAGAATGGCATAGAATTAAGCTGATACGTTTATTTTACAGGCTCTGGTTGCGTGGATTGGATCTTGTCATAAAATCCCGCTGCATGATCTTTTCATTTCTCTTTGCCTTGCTCTGTGATTGTTAAGCCCACTGACTGATCTTAGCACTCCTTCAAAAGCACAAACATCCTCTCTATGTCGTACTGAATCCTAGGATTAGACATCAGCTCAGAGAGATCCAGAAGGTAAATGATGAGAGCCCTGTTGACAGATTAGGGAGAGGGAAACAATGATTATATTTGCTTTGCTAGTCACAGTCTGGGAAAGGAACACATCAGTCGTGGTCTCCAATGTAACAGCTTTGAGTATGAATCTCCTTATTGCTATGGGACAGGTTTTTTTGTTTTTGTTTTTGTTTTTGTTTTTTCACGGGACAGGTTAATGTTTTATCATCTGCAACAATAATCTCTTACAGCTTTTTCTATATCGAAGGTCATGATTCAAAAAAATAGCTTAGGACCCAGAATCAGGGGACAGCACTGCCTTGATATGTGGCCATAAGTCATTTAACTCATTGGGACTTGAGTTTGCTCGTTTGCCTTGATTAGTGTTTCTCAATGTGGTGTTTTTTGATTTCCTGTATTCTGGACCCCACTCCAGGCCTTCTGAACACCATCTTCAGAGTCGTGTCCGGTACTCTCCATGTTAAACAATCTCAGTGGTTTCTTAACACTAAAGTCTATGGTAGCTTCAAACTTCCATCTTCATCCTATTATACTAACTGATCCTTTTACAATAGCTAATGTTCTTAACTCTACTTTTGTTCTTGAAACTCCCTTTCCTCTTTTATTCCTAAAACAAAATTCATACGAAGTACTAAATGAATTTTGTCCATCTGTTCTTATTTGATGACAAGATATCTAGGTAATGGTGCTGGGAAACTACAATTCTAACATGAAAAACTGTTTTTTAATCCTCTGATTAAAAAAAAAAGGCTAATTGTTTACTTTCCCTCCTCCTAAAGATCATTTTGGCATATAGCAATATTTAGATAACTGGAAATCAAAATTGCTTTTGATAACTGACAATGCTTTCTGAAATAATTAGTAACATTTTGGGGGTAGGGAGCTGCCTACTCAAGAAGTATTTGACACTCCTCATAACTACCAAAAGATTATTTAAACAAATGGTCAACATCATAAGAATAATAGATAGCAACATCTAACATCTATATATCACTTTGCAACTGCTAAGTCCCTTTTATGACCATATATGTGCATTCAATTCAATATAAATTTTTTTAAGATTTTATTTTTAAGCCATCTCTACACCCAACATGGGACTTGAACTTACAACTCCGAGATAAAGAGTCACAGTCTACCTACTGAGCCAGCCAGGTTCCCCAATATGTAGAATTTTTTTTTTTTAAGATTTTATTTATTTATTTGACAGACAGAGATTACAAGTAGGCAGAGAGGCAGACAGAGAGAGAGAGAGGAGAAAGCAGGCTCCCTGCTGAGCAGAGAGCCCGATATGGGGCTCGATCCCAGGACCCTGGGATCATGACCTGAGCCGAAGGCAGAGGCTTTAACCCACTGAGCCACCCAGGTGCCCCCCAATATGTAGAATTTTAAAAAGCAATCTATATGTTCAGATTTACAAGTGACTTCTGAAAATAACAGTGACACAAGACGCCCTTCCACTGATGCTGACTGACCACTCATACTCACGCGTGATGCTGGAGGAGCTCAGACAGAACCTCCACAGGTCTGTAGGCTGTTGACATATCAAGACTCTCGAACAGATCCACATCCCTCACAGCCAGCATCAGAGGGGTCAAGCCATGTTGGTTTGGGAAATTTATATCCAGGAGCTCTTCAGATGCCTTTAAAAACAAGAAGCTTTATTTCTGTTTTGTTTTTAGTGTTTGTCTATTTATACCAATCTTTGCATTTTCCTTGTTTAGCCAAATTTTCATTTTCACTTCAATACATTCTTTCTCAGCATCTATATTGAGGAGGAGCTGATGAAATTACACAGGCCTGAGAGCCAGACAGAATTGGGTTTGAATTTTACTTCCTTAAACTCATACTTTAACTTTCCTGATAGGATTATCAAGAACACTTGATAAAATCACCCTAATAAAATAAGGGACATCCAGTTAAGCAATGAATAATTTTCATGGGGGACATAATCATATTAAAAGATTTATTTGGAAAAAAATTTGTTTGGTATTTATCTGAAATTCAAATTTAATTGAAAGTCTTGTATTTTTTGTTTGCAAAATCTGACAATCCTACTCTCTGACCTTCAGAATCCTCAGCTGTCAGTAGGAAAAACAATGTCTTTTCTGTGGAGTTGTTTTTGTTAGTTTGTTTTTTAAGATTTTGTTTATTTGAGAGAGTGAGCAAGAGAGAGAGAGCATGAGCTGAGTCAGGGGACAGGCAGAGGGAGAAGGAAGGCAGACTCCCTGCCTCTGTGGGGTTGTTTTGATGGTTGGAGACAGAATATGAAAAGCACTGAGTAGAGTTTGACAAGTGCTCAATAAACATTTGTGGAATGAATGAATGATCCACAATAAGAATGTAGCTCACTTAACCGTCTATGTACAGTCAAATGGAGGTGGGTATATAGGTGATATTTGTTGTTTTAATGAAAATGGAACTTAATTTGGATAATTCACAACTGAAAAACCACTGTAAGGCCAAAGTATCCAAATTGCTTATTTTATAGACCAAAGCAACTCACTAATTTCCACTCTATTTCACTTTATGCCATATCAGTATAGTCAACGTTTCTACCTCACTTTCTCTAGGGACAAACTAGAGATAATGATATTACCTCAGAGGGGTGCTGTGGGAATTAATTAGTTAATATTTTTTTCAGTCTCTGAAAAGAAGCTACCTCTTATGTCAATGTTTATTCTTAGTTAGAACCAACATGAAAGGTTTGAGCTGAGAATAGTCTTACAATAGCACTTTAATTCAGCATCTGCTTATTAAGTTCTGGATTCAGTTATAGGCACCAGTTTCCTAAAAAGTGGCTGCTAATATTTAGGGTGAAAAAATGTGGTTATGAAAACATATTGTATTATAACAACTATTACAAATACCATTGAAATAAAATTATTGTCTTTCAAAAGTGTTCTAAACTTCAGTTATGACATATGGCAATTTTAGACTATGGTTTAATACAACAAAAGAATTTAAAGAGTCCTTTGGATTTTGTTGTAGATTTCCTTGAACTCTAGGCGACAGAATTCTGTTCACTTTCTCTTTATCTGTTTGTATCTCTACCATAAGGGACTGGAAGAAACTGTTTCCTAGCAGCAATTGATTTTCTTTCAGTTGGAAGGTCATGTGATCTGAAAGTGTCTCTGAAGATAAATACCAAGAATAGACAGTTGTGGTCACCAATAATTAAAGTCCCTGGTTATGCATATGGTTTCGTAAGTTACTTTGGGAAAGCGTGTCTGTGGCTAGAAGATCTAAACAAGAAGATCAATACCCAGAGAAGAAAGCACTTAAAAAACACACCCTCTGACTCCTCTAGTTACAACTAAATATTATGCAAAGCAGAGGCTCTCTGATTCCCTTTTCAGGATAAAGATAATAAGTGCAGCTGGTCCAAAGGGATCTAAACAGCAATTGCACAAATGGCAATGATGTCAAGGGAGCTCCTCTGAGAAAGTTGACAGCTGTTCTCTAGGGACATCCTGGGAGCATATCATTTCCCATGGGTGCTGCGTGACTTCTAACATCCAGCTGGAGGAAGGTGGAAACAGGCTGCTGCTGTGTTCTCTTATTACCCTGTTTTCCACCCTAGTATCCTCTTCGATCCTGTTTCTTTCCCCTATATTATTCCTGAAGCTTTCTGGGACTGCATTTGAAAATAACTTATTTTTCTTTAAAAGGAGTCCTATATGGTCTAGGCTTTTCTTACCATTTACCCACCCAAAGGCAGAAGCAAACATCAATTTAACTGACCAGCAAGTGTTGAAGTTGTTCAAGATCACCTTGCCATGAACTTTGTAGAAGTTGCATTTGGGGAGCCTGGATTCCACTGATGGCCAAGAGTAGTCTTCGCACATGGCAATTAGCCACGTGAACTGCAGTTTGATTGCTATAATTACAAAGGGTGATATCTGCTCCCTTTTCCAGAAGAAATTCAACAACCTGCAACATCACAACATTCAATTCAACAACCTGCAACATCACAATATTCTTATTTACATTTTTGAATGCAAACAGTATCTTCAGGGCTACTCAGAAAACTTAGACATGGCTTTGACTCATGATGTAGGAAAGGAGAATAAGAGGGGCATAAAAATGAAGAATTGATTTGAACACCGATGACTGCTATTTGCCTTTTATAAATTAGGAAAACAAAAATCTCCATGACACGGATGGTTTGGGGATACTATTCTTTTCTTTTTTAAGGTTTTATTTTTAAGTAATCTCTATACCCAACACAGGACATGAACTCACAACCCTGAGATCAAGAGTCACATGCTTGTGGTGTCTGAGTCCTTCGGTTGGTTAAGCATCTAACTTTGGCTTGGGTCATGATCTCAGGGTCCTGGAACTGAGCACTGCATTGGGGTCCATGCTCAGCCTGGAGTCTGCCTCCCCCACCAAATAAATAAAATCTTAAAAAAAAAAAAAGAAAGTCACATGCTTTACCACCCAGTCACTCCTTGGAGATACTATTCTTTTCTTAAAATTAGAAGTTTGTGAATATATTATGTTAAACCCACATAAAGCATCAAAGTCCTATTAGTATGATCTGTAATTTAATATGCAAAACCCGGGGCTCCTAGGTGGCTCAGTCAATTAAATGTCTGCCTTTGGCTCAGGTCATGATCGCAGCATCCTGGGATAAAGCCCTGTGATGGGCTCCCTGGTCAGCAGGTAGTCTGCTTCTCCCTCCCCTTGCTCTTGCACTCTCTCTCAAATAAATAAAATCTTTTAGAAAAAATAAAATATAAACCCCAAATTTAGACAAACATTCTCGAAAGTTGCAAGTATTTCCATAAGTATTTCTAGGAAGCAAATAAATGCTATTCAAAATGTTGATGCATAATTTATTCAACAAATGGGATTGAGTGATTAGCATGAATCAAGAACTGTACTCGGTGCTGAGGCTCCAACTGTGAACAAGACAGGGACCAGCCTTTAAGGCATTTACAAACTAATGAGGAACAGAGACAGATAAAAAAGCAATTGTGACATAGTGTGAGAAATAGAGTAATAGGGTAAATATAGAAGAATGAAGGTGTCACTTAGAAGAAATGAATTAAGCTGTCTCATTGGGTCCAGGAAGACTTTATAGAGAAAATGTCTAAGCTGAGAACTGAGGGATCAGACTCAATTAACTAGGCAAAGACTAGGGGAAAGATTGTTTGAAGCAAAGGATATAGTGTAAACAAAGTACTGTGGATGCTATGGACAGAATTCTTTCTCCTCGAAATTCATACGTTGAAGCCCTAACCTCCAATGTGACTGTATTTAGAGAAGAGACCTCTAGGAAGTAATTAAGTTTAGATTAGGTTCTAGAAATGGGGCCCTGATCTGATAGGACTAGTGTCATTATAAGAAGAGACATAAGAAAACTTGTTCTCTTTCTCTTTGCCAAGTGAGGACACAGAGAGAAGGTGGCCATCCATAAGACAGGAAAAAAACCTCTTGCCAGAAACCAAATTGGCCAGAATCTTGATATTGGACTTACCAGTTCCCAGAACTATGAAAAAATTAAATTCTATTATTTAAGCTACTCAGCCATGGTATGTTTGCTACAGAAAGCCCAAGATGACTAATACAGAGGACAAAAGAACAAATAACATTCAAAGCTCCGGAAGACTAAATTAGACATGGCTGGAGCTCAAGATGGAGGATGGAGGGTAAAGAAATGTGATGGAGAAGTCAACAGTAGCGAAATCCTGAAAGGCTTTACCAATTCCCTTTAGGAATTAGAATTGTATCTTCAAGACAATGGGAAGCCAGTGAGAGATTTTAAACAGAGAGATGACATGATCAGGTCAGCACTTCAAAAAAATCACTGTGGGAAGAACGAAAGTCAGGAGACCAATGAGATTACCCAGTGGCCTCATGGAGAGAAAATGGTACCAAATCAGGGAAGTGGTAGTAGAAATGGAGCAACTGAGGGCACAATCCAGGAACATTTAGGAGGTGGAACTCATTAGATGTGGATGTTGATGGTGAGCCAGAAATCAAGATAATTCCCAGGTTTTTCACTTCAGTCCATTTTTGTCTAGCTTCCCTACTACCACTGAGGACAAGGCCACAGTGATCTTTGGCCTGAAACAATGCAACAACCTTCTAATAGATCTCTCCACTTCCAAATACCTTTGTCTGAAACCAATTACAGTGGTTACATTCAAAAAGTCAGAAAGTAGTAAGTGTTGACAAGGTTCTGAAGAAATCAAAACCCTTACACTCTGTTGTAAATGGTATAGCCACTTTAAAAACCATTCTGGCAGTTCCTCAAATGATTAAGCATAGAGTTCCCATATGACCCAGTAATTCCACCCCTAAGAAGAGGAATGAAAGAGAATTTGAAGACATATGACCACATTAACACTTATACAGAAATGTTTGTGGCAGCCTTTTTCATAGTAACTAAAACAGGGAAACAACTCAAGTTTCTGTCAATGGACAGATGAACAATGAAAATGTGGTATACCCATATAACCCAATATTATTCAACTATGAAAAGGAATGAAGTGCTGATACATGCTGCAACATGAACCTTGAAAACAGTATGCTAAGTAGAAGAAGCCAATCACAAAAGACCACATGCCGTATGATTCCATTTACATGAAAGTCCAGAATAGGAAGATCTATAGAGACAGAAAGTAGATTAGTGATTGCTTAGGGCTAAGGCAGGGAAAAGGAGGAAAGATAGAAACTGATAGCTAAAGGGTTCAGAGTTTCTTTCGCGGGGAAGGAGGTGAGTAGTTCTTTTTAAGATGACGAAAATGTTTTAAAATTGAATGTGGTGATGATTGCACATTCATGTGACTATACTACAACCCACCTTAAATGGGTGAATTGTATGATATGTGAATTATATCTCACTAAAGCAGTTTTAATTTTTCTTATTTTTATTTTTTTTAAGATTTTATTTATTTATTTGACAGACAGAGATCACAAGTAGGCAGAGAGGCAGGCAGAGAGAGAGAGAGAGGAGGAAGCAGGCTCCCCGCTGAGCAGAGAGCCCGATGTGGGACCCGATCCCAGAACCCTAGGATCATTACCAGAGCCGAAGGCAGAGGCTTTAACCCACTGAGCCAGCCAGGCGCCCCACACTAAAGCAGTTTTTTAAAAATACCTTTTCATGCCTTGTGGTCTTGCAGGATTTGGGCCCTGCCATTTTCCAACCTCATCTTGTGCTAATCTTCCCCTTCCTCTGCAAGTTCTAGTCATCTTTTTACCTCAAATATGCAAGTTTTTTCCTAACCAAGAGGCTTTATCTCTGTTATCCCTACTTCCCCAATTGTTCTTCAAATGTCATCCTTTATCATTATTTTAGTTTTAACGTAAATGTAACCATATCAGTGAAGATTTTCCTGACCACCTTATCAAACAAGGAATCACTCTATTGGTTACTTCAAAGCACTACTACTACATTACTACATTACTACTACAAAGTAATTTGTAATGTAATTAAGCATTTTTTGTTTCCTTATTTGTTGTGTTTCACCTTCATTAGAATGTAAGTCCACCTCATGAGAGCTCTTACCACGTGAATAAATGTTTTAGGAATGAGTGAGTGAATGATTTAAGATAAACAGATGCTGACTCTACTTAACAAAATGGAAAGCACTGATGCTGGTCCTCCTCAGGAGAATTAGATTTGGAGAGAAAAACAATGAAGACAATGTGGATATGCTATGTTTGAGATCTGTGACATGTAAGTAGAGATATATGGTTAGAAGCTCAACATTATACACACACAGAGAGAGAAGAATTCAGGAGAGATATGTGGGCTGAGATTCAGAATTAGGAGCCATCCCAATATTATTAAGGAACACCAATGTTAAGGACATTACAGGTCACATCACCAAGAGCGGTTTCAATGGACTGGTAGAGAACAATGCCAGACGGCAGTAGTTTGAAGAGGTGAGAAAGTGGAGGCAGTGAGGATTGACCAGAGGAACACTCTTTAGAGGGGCTGTTGGAAGACAATTCTCCAGAAACTCCAGGAACTTGTGTTTTTGTAGGTCTTGTGAGCAAAGGTGCTCACAGAGGTGAGCTTTGTTCCAGATCATGTTTTCAAAGATGTTTATACAGTGAATGGCTTTGTAAGATAGAGACAGCGTCTCTCTCTGGAACATTGGGAACGTTGGGAAAACGTGCTTACTGTCTACTGTAAAAGACTCAGGTTTCCTAAGCTTAGGTTTCCCATCTTTTATTCAACCCACTGCAGGTACAGTTATTGCTTCCTTATGTTGGCTTGTGGAAACTGAAGGGACTGCTGATACTCTGACCGTTACTGTTGTGAACAGCAAACAGTTATTTTTCTCTGACCCAGGAATCTCATGTCTTCTGCCAGACTCTGAAGCTGTGGTAGGCTAACTTATTGGGTGACAAGTAAGAAAAAATATCAGATGCTTTGCAGTTACTAATTTCTGCAAAAGATGAGATGATCAGAGAGACAGAAATGATAGATGAACAATGACGGCTTCATGGGGTAACTAATGAGATTTATAGGAAGTTCATGGGAAGTGGTAGCAAATATGTTGACCAAATTGTATGGTCAATTGGGCAATAAACGATCCCCCATATTAGTGACTACCAAAGCCTCTTTAAGGAACTGGGAGGCAGTCAAAGTCAGGTGGCTCAGTTGTTAAGCATCTGCCTTCAGATCAGGTTATGATCTTGGGGTCCTGGGATTGAGCCCTGCATTGGGCTCCCTGCTCAGCGGGAAGCCTGCTTCTTTCTTTTCCACTCCCTCTGTTTGTGTTCCCTTTCTCTGTCTCTCTCTCTCTGTCAAATGAATAAATAAAATCTTAAAAAAAAAAAAAGGCTGAGTAACAAGAAATAAGTTCAAAAAACAATTGCTTCATGGTTTTTAATAATTTTTCTATTGTTGCTATCTTCCTCACCAAACTGGCAGTCGGCCTCAGGTCCATGCCACTATAACAAATAATACAAGATTTGTCCTGGGTAGGCAGAAGATTCTACTCCCTTTCAGACAACAGTTACAGAGATGCAGATCTCCACTGCAGGAAAGAAGGAAAATTCATGACTGATATGGGCAAAAAACCAGGCAAACTTTGAAATTTGGCTCATTCATTTGGGATCTGGGTAGGGCGATGCATTATATTTGTTAAGGAAGAGTGATAATAGCTATATTACAAGTCAGCCCTTCCTGCTGACAAACTTATGTCCATTTAATGATAAAAGTCTCAGAATTTTTTGCAGTGGGTTTAAGCTACTATAAGGGAGCTTTGGACCTCCTGGGGAGATTTTCTTGAGACAGACAAATTCCCATGATAAAGCACAGAAGTGGTGTTCAGGTTCTTACTGGCCTGGATTGGGTTATAATACTAATGAAGATGACCCACTGGAGAGAGAGAAAATGACAAAGAAATCCAGCAGATTTTTGTGATTACCCCCACTACTCTGAAAACTCCCTTATCCCTTATGTTAAAACCAGGTGAAAATGTAAAGATGTTATCATGACAAAGGGTTAGCAAATGATTCAGATTAAGGTAGAATCCTTTAAAAATTAAAAAAAAAAATTTTTTTTAAAGCCCCTGCAATGAAAAGCCAAACCTTAGTCAATCAAAGGGGGCAAAACCTGCAGTTCCAGTCAGAAAGTAATGTAGCTATGGCCACTAAGTCAAGGATCTCTGAGGCTGAAATAGATGGTGTCATTAATAATGACCTTGCCACATGATAAAGAGCTTTGTATGGACCAAAAACATTGGAAGTTCATTTTGTTGAAAAGCAAGAAACCTCAATGCTTCCAGAAACCAAAAGTAAATATCCTCTGCTTATAGGTCTGGAGCCGCTCTCTTTCACCATGCTCCTAATCCCTCCCTCCCCCTGTACCTTGACCTCAGCTGCTTTAAGGAGAAAGATCATTTTAAGTGGGACCAAGAACACCCAGTCTTCAAAAGGGCCTGAAGGTCATAGCCACTGACATGACTATGTAACAAACACTGGGGAAGGAGAGACTCAAACTTTTATGGCTCTCTTAGATTCAGATTCCCAAGTCACCATCTAGTCCCTTGGGAAAAGTGGGTGTCTGAATTCAGCTAATGGTGTTTGAGCAAAGTTTGCAGTAGGGAAAGAAAGCTAACATGATTCTGTACGTGGGGCCCTTTGGGCCAATTCAGTGGATTATTGCTGTGGCTTCTATCTGAATGATTGGGCAAAATTCTGACAAAGGGAAGTAGTCTCTATCTGGAGGCATTTCTTGGGGATTTGGACTTGTTGCCTCCTCAGCATGTCTACTAGGGGTATCACTTTTATTTTTTATTATTTTATTTATTTATTTAACGAAGAGAGACAGCAAGAGAGGGAATACAAGCAAGGGAGTGGGAGAGGGAGACGGAGGCTTCCCACTGAGCAGGGAGCTCATGTGGGCTCAATCCCAGGACCCTGGGATCACGACCTGAGCTGAAGGCAGATGCCCAACAATTGAGCCACCCAGGCACCCTGGGATATCACTTAGAAAAAGCAGATATTAGGGGTGCCTGGCTGGCTTAGTTGGTAGAGCTTACAACTCTTTATCTTGGCGTTGGGAGTTTAAGTCCCATATTGGGTGTAGAAATAACTTAGTAACTAACTAACTAACTAAATAAATAAATAAAAGCAGATATTAGCTTGCTAGTGGGTTTTTGTCAAACCTGAATGCCTTATCCAAGGAGACCTTGTGGCTCTTGTGTCCAATATTTCCATTTGTGGGAACCAGAACTCAATGCCTAACAAGGAAGGAAAGGCCCAACAAGCATTCTTTGTCCAATGGAAATGGTGTATTTAAGAATGTAACCAGCCTAGGCACATTGGCATCTTTGCTTTACATGAAAAAATGGATCTTTTCTATTGCTGGAAATTCTACCCTCCCATCCCCACCGCTACCACCTAAAGCAAAACTACTAGCGAAGGGTACTTTGCTTCTCAGGGATTCCCCTAAGTGCCTGGGCCTGTGTCAATTATGGTTCAGTCAAGATGAAAGCTGATGTGTGCACTGGGCTATTGCGGCTGGTTGGCCTCGGTGCTAGCTATGCAGAACTGGTAATGGACATGGTTGTTCCACTCAGTGGGTAAAACTCAAGACTCTTCTTGTAGCCCTGGCCAATACTCCTCATAATGAGCTTTGTTATATTTTTCCTGATTCTTGGGCTGCTGCCAGTGGTCTGGCTGTTGGGTCTGCCACTTGAAAATTACAGACTGGAAGATTTAAAAAAAAGCACTTCTCTTTAGGGCCATGAACTGTGGAAGCAAACTGTCTAGGTAACTCATGTAGAAGCCCATGGCAAGAGTCCATTCTCTGATGAGATAGACAAGAATAAAACTACTGATTGATGCTGTACAACCCTGATTTCCTCCCCTGCTGCTTGAATCCATCATCATATTAGACATGACAATACAGCCACCAACACAGACTGGGTACGAAGTAAAGAACTGTTATAGGGGTGAAGCTGCAGCCATATTTTGAAATAGGATATGTAGACTTTGTGGTGTTTGAGGATACCTAAAGAGAGAGTATCTTCAACCTTATGGAGTACAGGGAAGAGAGAGATTTTGATGACCTTTGTTCTTTAGAACTACCCAGGACATTTTCTTCATGAAAGAAAATCTCTTGGAGAGTCTCTCCCAAACTCTCTTCAAAGCACCTTACATGTAACTGACTACTGGGTCTTCCACTCCTTGCCACACAGCCCTGATCATGACTTGATTGCCAATTCTCTTCTTTGCCTAGAAGTCTGTTACCAACTGCAGTCGACAGCCCCACCTCTTGCACCTTCCATGTGAAACACCTGTCCATACCTCCAGATTTCTTCCCACTCCCATTCTCACAGCCATCACTCCTCATTCTGTGAGGGTGGATGAATGCTATTTGGCTGTTGGCAGGGACAAATAGGACTGATAATCCTCCCAAATCAAGGACCAGACTCAGTTTTTCAGATTGAACTGGGAATTCTAAGACCAACCAGCTAGCTGAGTGATCACATGGAGGCACTGTCAACCTGTGCCCCCTGACTAATGTAGGTCCCACTCAAAGAAGCCCAACGATTGATAACACTACCTTTTTCTGCCCAAGGGGTACTCCCAGGATTATAGCTCTTATAGAGAAACCTGGCATTACTTTGTATGGTGCCTGAAAACATAGTGACTTATGCTTTAGGGGTGGTCATAAGAGACCTTCAAATCTTTAAGTAAATACCATCTGTAGATATGTAGCCTCAGATAACTTCAGAGCTTTCCCAAAATGAAGCTATCATTGGTTACTTGAGGGAGCTTCCCCGAGGGATAGCCCCTTGTGGACAATTTATGTGCCCCTTGTGGACAATTATCCCTAAGACAGATGTCCAATTAGAAAAAGTAGAACAAAATTTGCTTCTGCCTTTAGCTAAAGTTATCAATGATACCACCTCATCCCTGCAAGACATTCAGGTCAGCAGTCAAGTCACTGGCCAGGGTCGTTATGAATGATAGAACTGCCCTAGACTTCCTCCTGTGGGTCAAGGTGAAGTCTGTGCAATGGCTGATATAGACTTCAATACCTGGGTTGATGCCTTGGACCAAGTGAGAAGATCAACAGAGAAACTTAAGGAGAAAACCATCTGGTTGATGGCATTTGTTGAGTTGGAGGGGTTCAGAACCATGGATGGCATGATTGACACTAGTTTACAATATGGCCTTGTTCCTCTGCTTGGAGTTCTATTGATAGTAGCTTTAACTGAATATTGTATGAGACAAATTAATGGATGTGGTTCCCACCTCTGTTGGTCAGATTAATCAGAGTGGTATGTGCATGGGAAAATTCACCAGAAGCCAAGAGAGTGTAGAAATGAAAGGTAGATATTTTTAGGAAACAAGTCTTTCTGGGTCTCTCACATTTCTATAAGTTGTATGAGCAGAGGCACTGAATGCCTTTGCCCCAGACACTCTTTTCAAGCTTGTTTGTGTAGTGAACAGCCTTGGAAGCAAGGAGTAGGTTTGCTTACTACCCATTATAAAAGATTTGGGCTCCCTAAATTTAGAGCTCCTGTCCTGCAATCCAACCTACCATCTGAACAGGGGTCATCTGGTCCTCTTCCTACTATCATGTGGGAATTAGGATGAGTGAGATGATACAAAACTGTTAATACCCTGGTAATCCTATTGTTATGAGTAATAAAGTGCTCTTTGTCTCTGACAAAGGGTTTTGATGTCTTATGTCAAGGATCTAAGAAATTGGGGCAGGCTAACTTGTTAGCTTATAAGCAGAGTAAAATTGTAGATCTTTCATATTTCTTGACATAGATCTGCAGATGAAGAAGTCTGAGAGAGGAGAGGATGTGGTTGGAGGAGGATGTGGGATCAGTGGAGGTGTTTGTTTATTTGTGTGCCATCAGAAAGGAGATATCTAAACATATTAAATTCCAATGGAAGGTAGCATTGTTGTCTGTAATAACATAAATATGGAAATCACCCATGTGTCCTTCAAAGTAGGACAGACAAATATGTTGTGGCATAAATGTATTACTAGACACCAGTAAAAACAAACAAACAAAAAACCCCCCACAGTTATACGTCTCAAAATGGTTGAATATCAAAAATGCAATAATAAGAATGAGGAAGTTAGACAGGAACACATGTAGTATAAGTTTGTTTTTGTAAAATTCAAAAACAGGTAAAAGTAAATAATGCATTATTTAGGAATATGAGCAGAGAGGACAACACAAAGGAAATGATTAACTCAAAATTCAGGATAATGATTATGAAAGATGTGGGACACAATTCAGGAGGAGAATATAAAAGGCTTTTGAGGCATGGCAACATCTAATTTTTGGTTTGGATGATAGGCACATGGGTGCTAGTGTCATTATTTTTCTTTAAGCTGTGTATACATTTTTATATGCTACATTTTATAATTTGTTTAAAAAGTGTTACTAGAAAGGAGTCAAAAGAGAAAAAAAAGCTAAGAATATCTTCAAGAGAGAGGATATTGAGATGGCTAAGCAAGGTTGAGGGTCCACTTGCATTTAGACTCTCAAGAATTTATAGAGGCATCAGCCTGCTCAGTTGAGTGAAATTGTCTTTTTCATCTTCTTGTCCCCATCCTAAGCCCTTTCACATTCCCTCTGAAGCCTGCCTTCAGGCATTCTTTCACAGAGAGGTAAGTGTTTTGCTATTTGTAAGCACCTCATTCTTGGAATCCTTAGCTTAGAAGATTACCCATGGGCCCCAGGACACCACACGTTACCTCTGTTAGATTTTCTTCTGCTGCAGTAATGAGAGGTGTATTCCCAGTCTCTGGATGCTGAAAGTCAAGGTTTCCAAGGATGGAATGGACTTTAGTAATATAGTCACCGATGCGTTCCACATCACCCCTTGAAACTACTTCCAGGAAATCATGAATCAGTTTATTTTTATTCATCTTGCTAATTCCATATAATCGCCTGCCCCTGCCAAAGAAGAGGAACAATTTTTTTTTTTAAAGATTTTATTTATTTATTTGTCGGAGAGAGAGAGAGAGAGAAAGCACAAGTAGGCAGAGTGGGAGGCAGGGAGAGAGGAGGAAGCAGGCTCCCCGCTGAGCAGAGAGCCCGATGTGGGGCTTGATCCCAGGACCCTGAGATCATGACCTGAGCCGAAGGCAGCGGCTTAACCCACTGAGCCACCCAGGCACCCCCGAAGAGAAACAATTTAATTAAACAAGAACCAACAAAGCATGGGTGGTTCAAATGTAACATATTCTATCTTTAGTGTCACCTCTTTCCCCTCTTTTATGTATGAAATAACGGTTTTAAAGACAATTTTGAAAAAGAGGAAACAGTAATTCTATCAGTGTTGGTTCTGTGGACATGTTTTAAAGTATAAATAACAATTTTCACCATCACTTTGTGAGAGATCCTGTGGTACAGGAGAAGAAAGGATGGATCAACACTAGAATGGAAAGAACAGAGGCTCTGGAACCTTAAAGAACCTGGGTTTAAATCTCTCCTCCACAGATTCCCAACTGTGTAAACTTGAGCATGTCACTCAGTTTCTCCAAGATTAATGTCCTCATCCCTAAAATGGAAATAACAATCCCCTCTTCAACTGGTGAAGATCTGAAGTACTATATCCAAAGCTTTGTCACTCCTTCAGCAGATGAATGGATAAAGAAGATGTGGTTCATATATGCAATGGACTATTACTCAGCCATAAGAAAGGATTTACATGGACATGTTTGGAACTGGAGGATATAATGCTAAGTCAATCAAAGAAAGATAATTACCATATGGTTTCACGCATATGTGGAATATAAGAAATAGTGTAGAGGATCATAGGGGAAGGGAGGGACAACTGAATGGGAAGAAGTCAGAGAGTCAAACCATGAGAGAGTCTTGACTCTGGAAAACAAACTGAGGGTTGTGGAAGGGGAGATAGTAGGGAGGATGGGGTAAATGGGTGATGGGCATTAAGGAGGGCACCTGATGTGATGAACAGCAGGTGTCATATGAAACTGATAAATCACTGAACACTATATCAGGAACTAGTGATGTACAACATGTTGGCTAGTCAAATTTAAGTAAATAATAATAAATTTTAAATAAATATTAATTTTAAATAATTAAATAAATAATAAATTTTAAATAAATAATTTTTTAAAAGCTTTGGCACATTTCATTGGTTAAAATTCTTTCAGGATTTTGTTTTCTTTCTTTTTTTTTTTTTAAGATTTTATTTATTTATTTTATATATAGAGAGAGAGCACAGGTAGGCAGAGTGGCAGGCAGAGGGAGAGGAAGAAGCAGGCTCTCTGCTGAGCAGGGAGCCCGACATGGGGCTTGATCCCAGGACCTCAGGACCATGACTCGAGCCAAACGCAGCTGCCCAAAGACCTGAGCCACCCAGGCGCCTCAGGATTTTATTTTCTTTAGTGCTGTTTATTAAAATCCCTGTAACTATTTTCTTTATGGGAGTTTTATTTTCCTAACAATACCATAAACTCCTCAGAAGCAGGAACATTCTATGCCTTATATTTTGTATCCTCAATAACTCTAGTACAATGTGAGTCATTGAAGAGCATGATGGCCATCATTCCAGATTTTCCAGGAAAAACCTTATTTTAAATATGCCATCTCAGCTTTCCAAATCATTGAAATATCTCTTAGAGTGCAATTTTTAAAAATTTATTTACTTATTTATTTATTGACAGAGAGAGAGATAGAGATCACAAGTAGGCAGAGAGGCAGCCGGGGTGGGGGGCAGACTCCCTGCGGAGCAGAGAGCCCTATGTGGGGCTCGATCCCAGGTCTCTGAGATCATGACCTGAGCCGAAGGCAGAGGCTCAACCCACTGAGCCACCGAGGTGCCCCTTAGAGTGCAATTTTTGAAGTCACCAGACTATCTCCCCCATGGAGCCTCTTGCTGTTGAAACAGCACAAAATCATTTGTCAGACTCTGTATTCCAACTTCAGCTTCTGATACCATAGTCACTGCATGTAGGCAAATGTTATTTCTTTGAACTGGCAATTTACTTGCAATGAACTGGCACTTTGTCGAAAGCGAGAAAACAAAAAGCCCATTTCATAGTACAATTTTGTGGATAAAAGTTGACAAAAATAAACAAGAAAATGTCTAGAATTGGTTTTTAATGTTCTATATATACAAATGCCTTAGAATTCATAGGCCACACTATATAGAGCCTTCTTTTTCAAAGAGAACATGTATTTCACCCCAGAAATAGTACTATTTGATAAATTCATTCATTCATTTAAGAGGCTACTATATGTTTTTCAGTTGTTTCATTGACCTGTCACAGTGGAAAATAACATAAAATAGCTAAGACAAAAATGGAAGGAAAAAATTATGATTAAGTGTCAAATCAAGCAACGAATAATGAAACTTACAATGTCAGAGAAATGTGATGGTTATGTGACTGGAGCAACTCCATTGGAAAAAGGGTATCAGTATAATATTTGGAGGAGTGGAGTGAAGAGGAAACAACAGTTTTGACAGAGGGGAAGGGCATGAAAGAGACCCATAACCAGGGACAATGAGGAGAGAGTGGACCAGATGGGAATTTACACTTTACTTCTGAACAAGTTGGGGAGCCCATGGAGAGTTTTGAGTAGTGTCTTTTAGAAACAGTGGTATTTTAAGAAGATTATTATGCTAGAGAATAGAAAGACAAAAATAGAAATTGAAAGTAAACTTAAAGGATTTGTGACTGATTGGCAATAGAAAATGTGAAATGGGTCCAAGAGGATGCGTTTAGGCGACTGGGGAAGACCTGATGCTGGGGTAGGCAACCATTTGCTTTTATAGAATGATAATCAACAAGGTCAGCAACAGAGCCAGCATGTAAGTAGGGTGTCTTTATTTCCTTGGCTCTCCACGAAATGTGGCCTTAGGTGAGTGCAGTTTCCTAAACTAGCATGAGCATAAGAATTTTGCTGTTCCTTGTTATGAATAAAGATTCCCAGGTTCCCTTCAATTTAGCATGTATGGAATAAGGCTTGGATACTCCCCCCATTTTTGTTTTAATTTGAAAATTTTTACACTTGATCTTAGCCAAAAGGCCGAGAAGCAATAATTTGAAAATTTTTAATAGACTAACTTTATTTAGTCATTTTAAAAAAAGATTTTATTTATTTATTTGACAGAGATCACAAGTAGGCAGAGAGGCAGGCAGAGAGAGAGGAGGAAGCAAGGTCCCTGCTGAGCAGAGAGCCCGATGCAAGGCTCAATCCCAGGACCCTGAGATCATGACCCGAGGTGAAGGCAGAGGCTTAAACCATTGAGCCACCCAGGCGCCCCTATTTAGTCATTTTTTTTAGTAGACTTGCTTTAAATAGACTTTTTTTTTAGGGTACTATAGGTTTACAACAAAATTGACAGGAAAGCACAGAGAGTTCCCATATACCCCTGACAACCCCCCCGCCACGCCCCCGTCCACACAGCCTCCCCATTATCAAGATCCAGTACCACACTGGTACATTTGTTGCAGCTGATGAACCTACATACATCATTATCATCCAAAGTTCAGAATTTACTCTTAGGACTCACTTTTGGTGTTGTACACTCTAGGACTTTGGACAAATGTATAATGATATATAACCACCTTTACGCTATTAGAGTATTTTCCCCTAAAAATCCTTTGTGCTCCACCTATTCAACCCCTGACCCTCATTCCCTGGCAACCACCTATCTTTTCACTGTCTCTTGGACACACTTTTTTTTTTTGCTCAAGCATTCAGGTGATTTCTATCATTAGACAATTTCTGGAAACACTGACCTTGGTTAGAATCTAATCCACAATCTTTCTTGCAATTTGTTTTCTTTTCTTTCTTTCCCTTTTTTTTTTAACATTTATTTATTTAACTGCATGAGAGAGAGAGAGAAAGAGAAAAGCGTGAGCATGGGGGAAGGAGCAGAGGGAAAGAATCTCCAAGTAAACTCCGCACTGAATGCAGAGCCTGACGCAGAGCCGATTCCGTGAGCCATGAGGTCATGACCTGAAGCCAAACCAAGAGTCAGACACTTAACTGACACTTAATCTGAGCCACCCAGAGCTCCTCGTTTTATTTTCTAATTGACATTTAGCATTACCACTTATTCCTTTTGATTCAAATTTCTTAGAATAAATACTGTTTTTCCCTAAATTTGTAATAGGGAAAAAATTGAAATAGAGAATCAATTCCTTAAGTCTCTCCCTAGTTTTGTTCAAAGTGCTGTTACATCATCATCATCATCATCATCATCATAATATAATGATAACAGCAATATTGTCTAACATTTATTGAATGCTTACTACATGCCATATGCTATTCTAAATGCTTTACATATATCTTATCTATTTAATTCCAAACAACACCATCAGGAGAGTAGTATTATTACCATATTTTACAGGTGAGGAGAATTAGGCACAGGTGTTAGCAAAATGGGCTCTCACCCAGGAGACATGTGGGTGCTAGCACTCAAAAAGACTTAATGCAACTGGTATTTAAAGGAACATTCGTAAAGTAGTCTTATTTTCACTTCTTTGGATCCTAGGTAGAGAGGAGTGGGTTAATCATACCCACTAGTAGTACTAGGCTGGATCTAGTTTTCCTCTTGTTTTATTTTATTTTTTCTTTCTTCAGCTCTGATCCCTCCCACTTCCTCTGCCCCAAGGGAGCCAGTCTGATGTGCCCAAGAGCTATCCTCAGGTAGATTGCTTTAAAAGCATATAGCGCTGTTATGTATGAGGGCTTGTCTTAAATTTGAACAAATTGTATTACTTACTTTTTATTTATTTATTTATTTTTAAAGATTTTGTTTATTTATTTGACAGACAGAGATCACAAGTAGGCAGAGAGAGATGGGGAAGCAGGCTCCCTGCTGAGCAGAGAACCCTATGCCGGGTTGGATCCCAGGACCCTGGGATCATGACCTGAGCCGAAGGCAGAGGCTTTAAACCACTGAGCCACCCAGGCAGCCTGTTAGTTACTTTTTAACTTAATACTTTTTTTTTTTAAAGCTTTAACCTTGTACTTACGTATACCTCTGGTTGTTTGCTTCTAATGGCTGCATAGCAGGCCTCCACCACACTTTATTATTCCGTCACTTGATTGCAGACATCTAAGTTGCCACCGACTTCCCACTCCATAAACAACACTGCAAGAAATAGCCCTGTTCAGGCCTTGTTAGGCCCTGTGCAAAAGTTTCTCTAAGGTGAATGAGTTGAATGTATTTAATTTCACGAAATACTACCAGAATATTCCCCAGGATGGCTGCACCAATTCACACTCCCACCAGTAGTGCCTGACTGTTTTCTTTAAGCTCTTCCGAAGGAAGCAGACATTTGGTTGATTGCTGTCACTTAATCATCATTATCATTATCATTAACATTGAAAAAGCATTGTACTTGGAACATTGCTAGGGGCTGAAGGATCAAATGACACACTTGAAATTAGGCCATAGAGGGGTTCCTGGGTGGCTCAGTGGGTTAAGCCACTGCCTTCGGCTCAGGTCGTGATCTCAGGGTCCAGGGATTGTGTCCCACATCGGGCTCTCTGCTCAGCGGAGACCCTGCTTCCTCCTTTCTCTCTCTCTGCCTGCCTCTCTGCCTACTTGTGATCTTTCTCTGTCAAATAAATAAATTAAAAAAAATTTTTTTTTTAAAAAGAGGAAATTAGGCCATAGAAAAATTTTAAATCAGCATACATATCTGTCCCGGTAAATGGCTTTGAAACTTGGATTTATATACTTCTTTTTGAATACGTAACAGTGTTTGCAATATCACAGGTAAAAGAAACACCTTCAGAAACAATGTAAAGCTGAAAATCAGATATTCAAATAATGACTAGGCAAGAAATATATATTTATATCACCAGTTTGTTCATAAAGTGGGAATAAAACCCCAAAGATACTTCTTCGCAAGGTTATTCCCCCTAGCAATGAAATGACAATGCATGTTCAGGGGTTGTGGCTTAATCCTTTAATGTTACCTTTAAGTGAGAGCATTTTGCAAGTAGTAGCTGCCATACCAATAAAAAAAATACACATTAAAATTTAAACCAAACTATTATAAGGCTATAGTGTTCATTCTACTGGAATGGTTGTTTTGAAAGTAGGCTCTATGCCCACTGTGGGATTTGAACTCACGACCCTGAGGTGAAGAGTCACATGTTCTACCAACAGCCAGCCAGGCACCTCTGGAATAAAAAAATTTTTTTTAAAAAGAATTAAACTTGGCGCCTGGGTGGCTCAGTGGGTTAAGCCTCTGCCTTCGGCTCAGGTCATGATCTCAGGGTCCTGGGATTGACCCCCGCATCGGGCTCTCTGCTCAGCAGGGAACCTGCTTTCCCCGCTCTCTCTGCCTGCCTCTCTGCCTACTTGTGATCTCTGTCTGTCAAATAAATAAATAAAATCTTAAAAAAAAAAAGAGTTAAACCAAATTGCAACCTGAATGTTATCAAATCAAATCACTACCGTACTGGGCAATGTGGTCATTATTTGGTCATTCATCATCTCACACACTCAGTCGTGGCTGGAGCAAGACTATGAAGATTAGATCAGCATATAACAGTATTCCTATACATAGGTAAGCTCTTTCAATTAACATGAACAGACCCACGTTGCTTTTTATTAGTGAGCTCCATTTCCTCTTCTGATCTTCAATCTGCACATTTCCAAGTTTTTTCTTCTTCTTCTTTTTTTTTTTTTAATAAGAAAATGTTTCTCAATTTTCCTTTTAGGATTGTTTTGAGTAATGGTTTTTAAGCAATAATATTTCTTTCCACAGGGATATCTGGTTTAGCATCTGGTAAAACCAAATGTCTTTTATCTCTGTGTGCATGGGTAGTTTCCTCGTAAAACAAAGCATTTTATTACACTGTACATTTCATTTGGAATCTTGTGTAATTAAGACTTAAAGTAATGAGAACCCCTTTTCATGTTGGGAAAATATGACCAGGTCACATATATACAGTACTAAGTGTTTACAAGAAGACTTACACCAGTTAAAGTGAACATATACTTAAGTGACTAAACTAAAATGAAAGATGTCCCTGGGTATAATTAAATCGAAGGAAGTTTTCTCATATACTTTTCTTGCCTTTATCAGTTTAGCCTGTGATCTAGAGGCATTCGCATAAGGTATTAGAAAGGACTGTCTTGATATTTGAAAAATCAAAGATAGTTTATTACAGCAACTCTAAGGATATAATTATTTGAGATTAGGATATAGTTTCCTCTATCAGTTTACCTGATGTTCCTCCTCTGGGACATCCTCTGGGGAGAAGAAAAAAAGTTGCAACACAGGGCAATACCTAAAATGTGCCGAAAAGTGGAGATTTGGCTTACCTATGTTGTGTTTTGCCGAGGGAGCTGAATACACAGTTGAAGAAAGACCAAGAAAAATAGCAGTCAACGTCATCCTATTTTACTGTGGCACTGATTTCTGGGACAGCTGTCAACCCACACTTCAGTAAAGGATCCATTGAAAAGCAGCATAGATACAGATATTTTTTTCTTTGATTATTTTCCAATGTTGCACAGCTCAATGTACTTAAAAAAATAATTAAAACTGGTTCTGTGTGCACAAAGCCTCCAGTTAGCTGCAAAGAGACTGCTTCGTTTACGGGTTGTCACCCAGGCAACCATCCACTGTGCATTTAGCTTTGAGAATTGAAGGCAGGACAATATCATCCAGGAAGGAAAACAAGCATTGTGCTTGAAGGAGTTGGACCTTGGTGTACTTCCATGCTTGGCACAATTGCCGTTATCATCTTACCCACCAAGACTTTCTCCAGGAAAGCCATACCTTTGTTATTGCCATAACGTGCCAGAAGGATCCCTTTCCAAATCTAAATCTAAGGTACAGAGCAGGAGACTCCAACAGGTTACCCCCAGACTGGCTGTACTCTTAGAGTCATGTTTGAGAAAGCACCAGGAATCAAAGTTCTTCCATCGGAACCTCTTTCTTGCCTAGACTTGTGATATTCCCAAGCAAAGTCTTTAGGAAATGGACTGTGTTTTTGTTTGAGTCATAATGCTAATAAACCCAGCTGAAAGAGACTTGAAGTTGTGGACTACAAAAACACTCACGAGGAAGTAGACTCAAGGCGCTCTAAAACATAGAGTCGTCTGCCATTTGTGTGCTGCTAGGTTTTTTTATGCCAATTACTGGAGGATGCAGGGGGTTTTCTTCTAAAAATGTCCTTGTTGTATATACTCAACTGCAAAGGGTGCAAATATTTTATTGTAACAACAGGGGGCATTTAAATAAATGCTTACTTACTAGGTTACTTACTAGGTTAGTCCTTTATGTTCATGATGTCATTCAACCCCCACAACAGCTCTAAGGAGTTGACTATGATCACCATCATTCCCCAAGTTACAGATGAGAACACGGAGGCTTAGAAGAAATTTTAAGCTAATAAATGGTAGACCTAGGGATTGAACCAAAGCAGCCTGACTGCAATGTTGAAGTATTCATCACTTTTACCATGCTAACACCACACACACACACACACACACACACACACACACAACACACACACGCACAAACACACACTCTTTCTCTCTCACACTCACACACTTTTCGAGTCAGTGAACCCTTCTGGGTAAAAGACCACTCAGCGATTGCTAGGTTTCTGTACACTCTTTCATCACTTCATTCAGCCTGAAGGGCTTTAACGCTAATCCAAGCACCTGCAGGCTGTTACTCTGTTTTACTTTGTAACTCCTTCCGTGTTTCTGCTGCCAGGAGGAACAGTACTCTTTCTTAGCCTTTATGTCAAGAGAAAGTTGTAAGTGCTGTGCTTTCTGATGTTTAGGATTTCTGCAGGGTTCCGCTTGGGCTCAGGCTGGTCTGCAATCCATGAATCTTTTTATTGGTTCCGCAAAGAGCAGTCCTCCCCTTGTCTCTTAGTTTGAGAAAGAGTCATTAATTCAAATCATGTTTCTTTCAAGAAACGTAACTTTTCAGAAGGAGGGGCAAGATAAGCACGCACAACAAGGAGAATCCGGTGTTCCCCGTATCCTCAGCGGACATGCTTCAAGACTGGCAGTGAATGTCTGAAGCCTCAGATAGTAGCGAACCCTCTATCTACTGGTTTTTCCTATACATACACACCTAGAATTAAGTTAAATTTATAAATTAGGCACAGTAAGAGATTAACAACAATAATCACTAGTGGAGTAGAACAATTATGACATTATACTGTAATAAAAGCTACGTGAATGTGGTCTCTCTCTCAGAATAACTTACTGTACTGTGTTCACCCTTCTTGTGATGCCTACGTGACCAGATGAGGTGAGGGGAATGGTGCAGGGATTGTAATGTAGAGTTGGGCTACTACTGACCTGAGGACTTGTCAGAAGGAGGATCATCTGCTTCCTGAGGGTGGTTGACCATGGGGAACTAAAACTACGGAAACCAAGGATATGGGGGTGCTCCTGTGTTAGGTGATAAGGCCACCACAGAGCTATGTAGAATGCTCTAGTGAAACCTGGAAATTTCTCAGTTGGAAGGGCTGGGGTATATTAGTTTGCTAGGGCTCTTGTAACAAAATACCACAGACTGGGGGGGGCGGGCTTAGGCAAAATATTTATTCCCTCACCATTCTGCAGGCTAAGAATCCAAGATCAATGTGTTAGCAGGTTTGGTGTCTCAGGAGGCTCCTCTCCTCAGCTTGCAGGTAGCTGATTCTCACTGTTCTCACAGGGTCTTTTCTCTGTGCACAAGCCCTTTGATGTCTCTCACTGTGGCCTAATCTCCTTTTTTAAATAAGGACACCAATATTATTGGATTAGGGACCACCCTAATGGCCTCTATTAACTTATTCACCCCTGTGAAAATCTTACCTCCAAATATAATCACATGTTGAGGTACTAGGGATTAGGGCTTCAACATATGAATTATGGGGGAACACAGTTCAGGCCATAACAACACAGGGAGTCTTCAGAGAAGTGACAATTATCTGAGCTGAAATTTGAAGGGTAAATAGTTCACCAGGTAAACAACAGGCAGATGGATGTTGCCGATAAACTAAGCCACAGCATGTCCAGAGGAAAGATAAAAGCATGAAATGTCAAAAATGTTGTGTTTGGGTTGTATATGTGTGGTTGGAAAACAGAATACATTGAGAGGGCAGGGGGACAAAAGGGAAGTGAGGCTATTTCCAGTTGAAATGAAATAATTTCCAGTTATTCATGGGGAGACATGATCAAATCTGTATTTTAGGAAGATCGTCCTGATAGCAGGAATAAAGATTTAATTGAAGGAAAGGGGTAGATAGGAATATTAAAAGATTATTGTAATGGATCAGGAAACAAATGATGGAGACATAACCTGAATCAGTGACAGAAAAGATACATGACCACAGAAAAACAAATGAAAGATTTGAAATCACTCTTAATAAGAGAGGAATACAAATGGCCAGGAAACATATTTAAATCACATTAACCTCACTAAGGATCAGGAAAACGTAAATCAAACCATGTTTTGTTTTGTTTAAAAGACTTATAATATTAAATGTGTGGGAAAATGGCAACTCTTACACACTATTAGAGTGTATATAAATTTGTAATGCTCTTTTTGGACATTGCAATCTGGTGCTATCTATTGCCTTTTAAAATGCACACATTTGGGGCGTCTGGGGTGGCTCAGTTATTAAGCGTCTGCCTTCAGCTCAGGTCATGATTCCAGGATCCTGGGATCCAGCCCCACATCGGGCTCCCTGCTCAGCAGGAAGCCTGCTTCTCCCTCTCCCTCTCCCACTCCCCCTGCTTGTATTCCGTCTCTTTCTGTCTCTGTCAAATAAATAAACAAAAGCTTTTTTAAAAAATGCACACATTCTTCAACTTGGTATTCCCATTTCTCAGTATTCACCCTAGAGTAATTCTGAGAGGTGATCACAAGCATGCAGGTATAATAAAATTTTACCCTAGAATTTTTTTTATTTTTTAAATTGTTTTATTTTTATTTTTAAATTTTATTTATTTATTTAGTTAGTTATTTATTTAGAGAGCGAGCGGGGAAGGGTTAGAGGGAGAAGGAGGGAGAGAATCTCAAGCCGGCTCCACTCTCATCAAAGAGCCTGATGCGGAACTCGACATGGGGCTTGACCTCATAGCCCTGAGATTGTGACCTGAGGCGAAATCAAGAGCAAGACACTTAACCAACTGAGCCACCCAGGTGCCCCTTATTTTAGAGAGAGGGTAGAATTTTTTTATATAACTTTTTTAGAAAATTTATTTTGGAAAATTTAAAACATGCCAAGTAAGCAATATAGTTCAACAAACCCCCATGTACTTGTCGCCCATCTAAGGATATTATTCATATCTTTAAATAGTAGATTGTTTATATGTCAAGTCACAGAAGAGAATTAAATAAAAAGTAGTACATCTGTACTTTGAGTTCTGGAATGCTGTGTAGCAGTATAAAAAAGGAGGAAAGAGCTTTATATCATGTCTTAAATGGGCTCCAACACATATAGCTCAGTTAAAAAAAAAAAGCAGGTTGCTGCATAATGCATACAAGGTGGTATGACACTGGTATGAGCAGGTTCAGATCACATGCTCAGGAGCCAGCCTGACCACTTCGGTGTACAACCTGGGCAAGTTACCTATGGTCTTTCTGCTTTCACTTCATTACCTCAAGTAAGGGTGTATGATAGGAACAATATCTACTTTACAGGGCAATTATAAGAATTAAATGAGTTAATACCAGTAAGACATTCAGAAGAATATTTGGTGCATATTAAATACTAAACATTCTTATTTGTGCAAAAAATTGATTAAAAAGAAGGTAAAACTATATATTTCATATATATAAATATGTATAGAAAATAGGTAGAGGTCTGCTTACCTAGTATTAGTGATTGTATCTTTTTTTTTTAAGATTTTATTTAATTATTTGAAAAAAAGAGACAGAGTGCAAGCACAAGCCGGGCAAGCAGCAGAGGGAGAGGAAGAAGCAGGCTCCCCACTGAGCAAGGAGCCCGATGTGGGGCTCAGTCCGAGGATCCCAGGATCATGACCCAAACCAAAGGCAGATGCTTAACCAACTAAGCCACGCAGATGCCCCTAGAAGGATATGATTGCTCCATAAACTTGTACACAATTCTCATAACTCTTCAGTTAATTTTTTGTTTCCTACGTTCTGAGTTCAAGACCCACTAAAATATTTTAAAAATGGAAACACATAAACTTGGACAAAGTAAGTCAGCCTTTCAACAAGTACTGTTCTTAACTGAGTCTACCAGACACGTGACACACTTAAGAATTGGAACTGGCTGTTCTTGACTTATTATCATCTTGAAGGACTTCAATTACTTTATACTTGAAACATCCTGACCGCAGCCACCTTGTTTTTATGTTTTTGTTTCCCAGCTTCTATGAAGTACCAGGCACATAGCAGCTGCTTTTAATAAATGTTTAGTGAATAAAAAGAAAGGACAGATTGAATGGTAAGTGACTGAAGACTGTGAAGGAGTGAATAAATCACTTCTCTTAAAATTTCTGGGAGATTCCTTGCCTTGATGATTGTATCTTTTTCTATTTCAAGAAATAGTGGAGTGCTTTTCTAAAAATTTATTTTTTTAATTTTTTAAAAAAGATTTTGTTTATTTATTTGTCAGAGCGAGCACAAGGTGGTGTTGGGGTGGGGGCAACAGGCAGAGGAAGAAGCAGGTTCCTGCTAAGCCTGGGATCATGACTTGAGCTGAAGGCAGAAGCTTAACCAACTGAGCCAACCAGGCGTCCCGATAGTGGAGTACTTCTTTAGGATATAAAATATGGTGTGTGTGTTCTTGGGGCACCTGGGTGGCTCAGCTGGTTAAGCATCCAACTCTTGATTTCTGCTCTGGTCAGGATCTCAGAGCTGTGAGATAGAGCCCTGTGTCCGGCTCCTCGCTCAGCAGGGAGTCCTCTTGAGCTTCTCTCTCTCTCCCTCTGCCTCTGCCCCTCCCCCCAATAAACAAATAATCTTAAAAAAATATTGTGTGTGTGTTCTGAAAGGTCACTTAGATATTTTCCTACCATTGATTCTGAAGAGTTTGAAGTTGGATTAACCATCCTGCATCCCTTTCTAAACCATATCATACTTAGTCTTTTCTCAGACTGCGAGCACCTTGAGGGCAGGGATTATTTTTTACTCCCTCCATCGGACTGACCACAGTGCTATGACTTGATGACTATTACTGAGTGAAAAAAATGCTGTCTGAGAATTTGGCTGTAGAGATTTCTCTTTCAAGAGTTTCTAATGATCATAGCACATGTTTGCCTTCCAGCTCTACCTTCTACTGTAGTTGTTCTCCCTGCACGGAGGCATCCAGCTAGGTGGGGACGGCATAGTCCCATGCTGTTGCTCCTCTCACAATGTTTGCTGTTTCACTAAGACCTAATTAAACTGTTATGCCCCCACATTCCTCTGAGGACTAAGCCAAGGGTGATTTTTTTTTTCCAGGCATCTAACCTCTTAAATTGCCTAAGCGTCAAAATTCTCCCCATGGCTATTATTGGTTAACACCTTGAAATAACTGAAAATTATGCCAGTGAGGAAACGTGCTTTCAACAGAAAATCCCTTGCCTTTGGACGTGTAGCCAAAGAGCTCTTAATACTGAAGAAACAAAATCTTTTCTGCCTTGTGAACCAGTGAAAATCTAATAAAAGTGTGTCTCCCTTGGGTACTTTACATCATTAGCATCCTGGCTTCACACTTCACTTTAACAAATAACTTATTCTAAAAGTTTCTCCAGGGAGAAGACAAGAAGCCAAAAATATCCTGGAAGAAAACTTTACCTAGCAACCCAGTAAGGCTGTTTCGTCCAGTTTCTAAAATTTAACTTCATGCAGCAAAGTCTTTGTGATTTTTTAGTTTCTCATTTTGGTACTGAAATTTCTTCATGGCTGAACAAGGAGGAAGAAAAAGTAATGCCTTACATGTGAGCAGCAATTTCTGGTTTCATAGTAAATTCACGATAAATGCTCCTACCACAGTTGATCACCTACTACATGCCAGGACATTGTGCTAACCATTTTACACTGGTTCATAGAACTTAATCTTTGCCACAACCCTTTGTAACATGAAGTCTTAGAAGTCCTATTTTACTAATAAAGACCCAGGGGTTTGGAAGAGTTAAGTAATTTGCTCCAAGTGATATATTGTAGTTAGTAAATGGCTGAATCTGAGTTTGTCTGACCTTAAGACCTACAGACTTGGGATGCCTGGGTGGCTCAGTCAGTCAAGTGTCTGCCTTCAGCTCAGATCATGGTCTCAGGGTCCTGGGATTGAGTCCCACATCAGGCTCTCTGCTCACTCCAGGGACTGCTATTTGAAAGGTGATCTTGATTGGGGCAGGGGTAGGGGTCGGGGTGTGGGGAGGGGGTGGTGGGATGGGGTGGGGTGAGATGAGGGGGTTGGTGAGAAGGGGAGAGGGGAAGAAGGGGCCTCTCCTGAAGCAAGATTTCTGAATGCAATGTGAATGGTGCCCCCTGGTGTTGTGTGACCCCCCCCAGCTCTGGATTTCCTTCTTTTTCACCTTAATAGGAACTTCAGCTCTTCCAGGTCCCCTTCATCATCAGTCTCTCTCTCTTAGATTATCATCCATGTGCAAACATATCTGTTTTCCTCTGCTTTAAAGACAAACAAAGGAAAACCCCAAATCACCCTTGATCCCATTATACTCCTCTCTCACTCACTTGTCAGCAGCAGTCAGCATTTATCATCGTGAAGCATTTTCCTCTCTTGGGTTCTGTGCCATCACTCTTTCTTTGCTTTCCTATTTCTCAAGCCATTCCCCTTCTTTCACTTGATACTATTCCTTTATCCATTCTCTAAATATAAAATGTTTTCAGGTCTTTAGATGAGGCTCTTTTCTTCTCTTTCTACATTCTTTTCTTAAATTGCCTCATCTGTTCTTGTGATTTAAAAATCCACCCAAAACCTTCACCATTAGGTTTTGCCTCTGAGTCCTATTCTTATACCCATTTTTTTCCTTGACACCTCTCCTTGAGTATCTTTGGGTACAAACCTGTCGAACTTCATACTACCCAAACCAAACACTAATTTCCTTGCTCCTTCCAGTCTCGCTCATCTCAGGAAATGGCATCATCTCCCACATATTTGCTTAGGCCAGAAACTTGAAAATTATCTTTGATTCCTTCCTTTCCCTTATCTCTATATTTAATCCAGCATCAAGTCCCACCTATCATTTCTTCAAAATGCATATCAAATAATTTCACCTTGTCAGCTGACCACCCCAGTCCAAGACTCCACACCATCATTTCTCACTGGATGCTTTAATAGTCACCACCTGTCCTTACTTCTTTTGCAATGCCCCCACTCCCGGTCTGTTCATATAGTACCCGAACTTCTGTAAAATGTAAATTGGATCATACTGCTCTCTTGCTGAAAACATTTCAGTGACCTTTGTTGTGCTTCAAATAAAGTCCAACTCTGGCCAGAGGGCTCTATTTGGTCTGGCCTATTCTTACCTCTCCAATTCTAGCACAAACACTGTGCTCTAAGTGCTCCCTTTTTGTTCATTGGATGGATCAGATTTTCCCACCTTTGAGCCTCTAGACGTGCTTAGAAGCTTTCCCCCCTGGTTGGCCCATCTTATCCTTCAGCTCTCCTTCAAGATTCTTCTTGTCAAGATTACCACTGACCTCTATATTGTTAATATTAATGCTGATACATGCAGCACCTCTTCATTCGTTGTGCAGTGAATTTCCAGTTTCTCTACTAGACCCTGAGTTCCTTAAAGTCAGGGACTATATCCGTAATACATCTTAATACCCTAGCAGTGATTGACTTATAGTTAAATGCTTGTAAATGAATGAAGTATGCAAGTTGAGACCTCTTGGGAAAGACTGCTTTAGTAGTAACTCACAATCCCCCACCGGTATAGTAGATAGATACTAGAAGGAACGTCAGAAGACAGGGGTTCAAGGTTTGGCACTAGCAATAACTATCAGTTGTCATAATTCTTCTGATCTTAGTTTCCTCATCTGCCCTATCTATATCACTCTATTTTTGATATCTTTAATCTTTTAAGATTAAATTTAAAAAAAAGATTTACTTATTTACTAGAGAGAGAGAGAGAGCGAGAGCGAAAACACAGGGGTGGGGTGGAGGGAGGAGCAAAGGGGAAAGGAGAGGGAGAGAGAAAGAATCTCCAGTGGACTCCATGCTTGAGTGCAGAACCCCTAGCAGGGCTCAATCTCAAGACCTTGAGATCATGACCTGCACCAAAACCAAGAGCTGGACACTTAACCAACTGAGCCACAAAGTTAATATTTTTTTCATCACTGAATTTCTTAGTTCTCTACCACCAAATTCTTCCTTGTGCATTGCAAAACTCATTAAATGAGATTTAATCTTTTTCCACTTTTAATTATGAAAAATTTCAGACCTAACAGAAGTAGAGAGAACGGTATAAACACCCATGTACCCATCACTAGCTTAAACTATTACCGGTGCATAGCTAATCTGGTTTTATTCCTAGCCCTACCCCTTATACCATTCTCCCTCCCATTATTTTCATGCAAATCCTGGACATGGTATCATTTCATGATATATACTTGAGCATGAATGAGGTATAATTATTAATTGCTAGGGGCTACTCCTTCTGTTCCTCAGTGGCTTAAAAAGTGAACTATTCATTGAACAGTATGTTGCTTTTCCGAGAAACCAGAGAACTGGCAAAATGATTTATTTCATGACTTAACCAAACTGTGTAAATTGTTTGAGGCGGGGCGGGGGGAGGCGAGGGTGGGTATTACGGCATCTAGCTTTGTGCTTTGCAGTCAATAAATAGAGGTTGAATGAAAACAAATTCAATGTGGTTTTGGTTTTTTAATACCACTTTATCCACAGTAATCTAGGGCCTTGTCTTACCTGCTCCCTTCTGTTATCTTCCGGAATTCATTAATCTAAAGGAAAATTTCAAATTCAAAGCTTTTCTGTTTTGTTTGTTTTAAATCAATGATTTCAGGGGCGCCTGGGTGGCTCAGCGGGTTAAGCCGCTGCCTTCGGCTCAGGTCATGATCTCAGGGTCCTGGAATCGAGTCCCGCATTGGGCTCTCTGCTCAGCAGGGAGCCTGCTTCTCTCTCTCTCTCTCTCTCTCTCTCTCTGAGCCTACTTCCCTCTCTCTCTCTCTCTGCCTGCCTCTCTGTCTACTTGTGATCTCTCTCTGTCAAATAAATAAATAAAATCTTTAAAAAAGAAAAAAAAATTAATCAATGATTTCAGCCTTTGAGGACTTTTACAGGCAGGACTCACTACTAGGGGGATGTGCCTCCGGGGGCGGATCTGCCCCCCCAGGCCCCGCCCCCGTTCGCTCCCCGCCCTCCTTATCCTCCTTTCCTCCTCCTCCTGCTCTTCTTCCCGGCAGCCTTAGCGCCTTTGCCGGCGCTCCTCAAGATGGCGGCGGACAGTGAGGTGAGTTGATTCCTCCCCACCTATCCCTGTCTGTAAGTTCGTTCCTCCGTGTCAGCGCCCGGGCGTTCAATCTCTCTCTCTCTCTCTTTTTTTTTTTCCCTCCCTTTCCTTTACCTTTAGCCCGAGTCCGAGGTATTTGAGATCACTGACTTCACTACTGCCTCGGAATGGGAAAGGTGAGTGAGTCGTAGCATTGGTTATCGGTACTCTGGGCCTCTGCGTCCCCCTTCAGCTTCTCCAACGTAGACCACATGTGTTGCAGCTTCTGAGAAAAAAGACCGGCGAACCCCCGGCTCTCCGTCTTCTCCTTCCCCCAGTGTGCTGCAAGCCTCTTCCGCGTCTCGCGTCTGACAAGCCCCGGCCCGCCCCTGTCAGCCAAACCCTTGGGACGCAGCTCTCAGAAAAAGTTTTGTTTACTCTGAGACCACTTCCCTCAGACCTTGGCTGTTTCCATCAGCAGAAACAATTTCCGTAGCTACCACTTCCGTTCCTGGTTTCATTTCCGTTTAACTCATTTTATCATAAGCAGTAAACTTGGCAGTTTTTTTCCTCTCGTGTGCATTGTTATACCCGTTTTTGGAGGGGGCATTTAGAGTACTGGTAGTTGTCCATCTGCCATACTCCCACCATCTCCATTCTGTCCTTTAGAATAACCTTTTAAGATAGGCTACAGATGGTTTTGGAATTCTTTGATTCAGGTTGTTACATTTCATTGGCTAATGTGCCCAGTCTTCCTGTGACTATCATACCTCACAGAACAGCTGAGTGAAATTGTTGTATCACTGAAATTAGTTGAAAGCCACCTTTGTGAAGGAGTGGTTGCTTAGATTGAGAAGTTTTCTGGTCCGTGTCACAGAGACCGTTCTGGGTGTGGAGGTCAGTAATTAGCTTGTTGGAATATTTTATAATCTTTCTGGTTGGGAGAGGAAATTTGTGCATGTTATGTCATTACATGACGGGAAATTATAAAAGATCCCTACTGGAGGGGCGCCTGGGTGATTTAAATTGGTTAAGCAGCCAACTCTTGATCTCAGCTCAGGTGTTAATCTCAGGGTCATGAGTTCAAGCCCTGTGTTGGCTCCATGCTGGAGTAGGGTGTGAAGCCTACTTAAAAAAAAAAAAAAAAAAAAATTCTTCGCTGGCATAACAATTTGACTCGTGGTATCCTGCAAAAAAAAGACAAGTCAGTAAGACATAACCCTACTGGCAAGGCTTTATTGAGCAGATATAACTCTGTATCCACAGTTAAACTAATGGAAAAAAAGAATAAAACAAAACCTTTGATCCATGTGTTAAACAAAACAGCATATGGTTAAGTTTTAAGCAAACTGGTATTAACTATAAAAATAGTACTTTGAAGAAGGATGATATTGTAGATTACAATGAAGGGAGATACTTTCGTAGAAAAGATACGAAATGAGCTGGGCCTTGAAAGTGGGAAGTGATTCTTAGACATGAGAAGGTATTAACATGCTCAGAGAGATGGGTGAAAATGAGCCTTTGGGACTTCATGACGATGTCTCTTTACTGGAGTGAAGTCTATCTATTGAAGTAAATACATAGAATTAATAAAATGGGACAGATCACAGACAGCTTCCAAAGCTGAGTAAAGGAATCTCTAGACTCCGTGCTTTAAGACCAGGGATTCTCAAACTTTAGTGTGCATCAGAATCATAGTTTCTGATCATGCCTGATGTGGACTGAGAAATGTGCATTTCTTAGCAGGTTCTGAAGTGAGGCTGATGTTGCTGCTTGGGAGACCACACTTAGAGAAAAAACATCAAATAACAATAGTGAGAGACCCTTGATTTTAGAGTGGCAAAGTGATAGGATGAGAGTTGTTTCAGGAGATTAGGTAAAAAGAAGCCAAGTGACTTACTTTGATCAGTAGTTAGGTCGGTGATTTGGAGACTGGAGAGAAAGAGGATAGGAAGGAGGATTGTAAGACATTTCAAAGAAGAGTTTTAGATAGATACACTTGATGAAATGTTGGAGTAGAAAGAAACATGCAACTGGAATTTCTTGCCTGAAAGAATGAAGATAAAGTGTCAAAGTGAGAACAACGCAGTTTTAGACCTGTTGAATTTGAAATGATAACTTGATGTCTTTTTTTTTTAATGTTTTATTTATTTATTTGACAGATCACAAGTAGGCAGAGAGGCAAGCAGAGGCCGGGGGAGGGGAGTGGGGAGGAGGAAGTAGGCTCCCTGCTGAGCAGAGAGCCCAATGTGGGGCTCGAACCCAGGACCCTGCCATCATGACCTGAGCTGAAGGCAGAGGCTTAACCCACTGAGCCACTCAGGCACCCAATAACTTGATGTCTTGAAGGTAGATAGAAAAATGTAACCTGAATCTTGGAGAGTGGGGGTGAGGAAGCAACAAGAGTATGGAATGGAAACATTTTTTTCCCCTCTTAGCTAAATATTTAAAATATCCTGAAGTGCATTATTAAGCCCTTTACTCCTGATACGGAAATAATTGTTAACCCAGTTATGAGAACTACCACAAAGTAGGAAATTTGGTTTTTGGCATTTATGCTCTTTCTAGAGCTAAAGTAGTGTTTTATAGCTCATGGGAAAATGTTAAGACTTTGGAGTCTCTTAAACCTTGAGTTTAATGTGTAAATGAAAGTTCTTGTTAATATGTTAGGAGCCATACAATTTATTGAGAGGACTGAATGGAACCCCCTCTTTTTAATCTTTTGTCCTTTGCAGAAATATTTTTTGAGTGACCGTGTGTCAAATATAGTGCAGGACCTAGGGGTATGGTCAATAAAAATAGACAATTCTTGCTCTTAACATATAGTCTAGTGGAAGAGACACATGAATCAAGTAACAATACAAATGAGTCTAATTACAGTTGAAATGAGAGCTGAGAAGGGAAAGACACCTGGTCTTAAAAGGGTATATAACAAAGGAACTTAATATAGAGTGAGGAGTCAGAGGAAATGATCCTATACTATAATCTTGAGATTTTTCAGGGATAGTTAATTAAATTTTCCTAGTCAAATCTCAATATTTTCAGTAGACTTCAATTTTACTCTTTTAGCTAGTACCAGTAGAAACCATAAAATAAGTATTTTGATATGTTCCTTTTACTGTGAAAGCAATATTATTTTAAATGATTTTTATTATTATACTTCCCAGTAGAATAAAAAAGAAAAAAATCTAAGAAACCTATAATTGTACCACTATGAGATAGCTACTATTAATATTTTGAGAAAATTTTTTCTAATATGTGCGTTGTAAACATTTTGTATCAAAACATATTAACACTTCTATAGCTTTCATTTTTTCATTTCATATATGAAATGAGCATTTTCTTATTTCCTCAAATGGCCTTCAAACGTGATCCATTCAGTGGATATACCATTAATTTACAGCTGCTTGTTGCAGTTGGACAGTTAGGTGGCTTCCGGTTTTTTACCTTTTAAATGCAGTGAACATTTCACATGCACATCTTTAAAAAGATTTATTTATTTGTTTTAGAGAGCGTGGGGGTGGGGCAGAGGGAGACGGAGTCTTAAACAGACTTCCCGCTGCCTATTATAGGGCTTGATCTCAGGACACTGAGATCACAATCTGAGCCGAAACCAAGGGTCTGTAGTTTAACCAACTCTGCTACCCAGGGGCCCCTCACATGCACATTTTTGCTCACATTTGGATACATTAAAATTTTTTATTTACTTTTTTTGATAAACATGTTGACTTATTTCATAACCAGTAATTGCCTTTTGACTGAACTACCCAGAAGTGAATTAGTATATTTATTAATACTGCCTTTAATTTTAAAGAGGAATTAATTAGAAGTTTCATTTAAATCATAAAAACTCTGATTTAGGGACGCCTGGGTGGCTCAGTTGGTTAAGCGGCTGCCTTCGGCTCAGGTCATGATCCCAGCGTCCTGGGATCGAGTCCCGCATCGGGCTCCTTGCTCTGCAGGGAGCCTGCTTCTCCCTCTGCCACTCTGTCTGCCTGTGCTCACTCTCTCTCTCTCTCTCTCTCTCTCTCTCTGACAAATAAATAAATGAAATCTAAAAAAAAAAAAAAACTCTGATTTATCATTACTATCATTACTGACTTATAACAGATGTAAATATTAACTAATAATGTCACTGCAGGAAAAAACCTGATGCCTGTGAATATATTTTGACTAGAATTAACTCTGCTACTGTAGCAATATGATGTAGGTGTTTTAGGAGAGCAATTTTGCTATTAAATTGCATCATGCTTATATAAGAAGTTACCTTCTTAGTGTAATAAAAGTCTTCTGAAAGTGTCTTTTAATGGTACTACTGAGATTTGACAGTTTTAATTTGCTGCTATTGAACATGTCATTAGTCACAATTCATTCTCTTTTTCAGAGATATGCTTCATCAGTAGATTTAAAGATTAGATAGTGATTCGTTTTAAAATCCATCAGTTATTCCTTATTCCTATGGCTGACAAATCTGCCTATAGTTTCTTGCCAGCTGTCCCTTAAAACACGGTTTATTTTATATTATTTTTATTTTTTATTTTATGTATTCGAGAGAGACAGAGAAAGAGAGAGAACAAGCAGGGGAAAGGGCAGGCAGAAGGAGAGGGAGAAGCAGGCTTCCCAGGGAGCAGGGACTCAAATGCAGGTTTAGATCCCAGGACTCTGGGATCATGACCTGAGCCAAGGACAGACTGAAGGGCCACCCAGGTGTCCCAAACATGGTTTATTTTAATGAGCAAAGGTTCTGAATGTTAACTTTTTGAGCGAGAGGGAGATAAATCAATTCCTAAGTATCTTCAAAAGAGAAGTTAATTTAAATAGATTAGTTATTTTGAGGGTCAGGAAAGATGATTGGTTTCATAGTTATCCTTTTTTTTTTTTAAGATTTTTTTTTATTTGTCAGAGAGAGAGAGAGAGAGAGAATGCGCGAACGAGCCCACAAGCAGGGGGAACAGCAGGCAGAGAGAGAAGTAGGCTCCCTGTTGAGCAAGGAGCCTGATGCAGGACTGGATCCCGGACTATGGGATCATGATCTGAGCTGAAGGCAGACTCTTAACCGACTGAGCCACCCAGGCATCCGGGTTTCATAGTTATCTTTAATAGTATCCTTTTAGTCTGTCAGTTTTTACTTCTGTTCCAAATTTATATTCATTTTAATAGAGAAATGTATTCTTTTTTTCTTTTTTAAAGATTTTATTTATTTATTTAATTGACACACAGAGAGAGTGAGCACAAGCAGGGGGAGCAGCAAAGGGAGAGGGAGAAGCAGGCTCCCCGATGAGCAGGGAGCCTGATGAGGGAGGGACTCCATCCCAGGACCCTGGGATCATGCTGAGCCAAAGACAGACGCTTAATCGACTAAGTCATCTAGGCGCCCCATGTTTGATTTTTTTTATTAATTATTTTTATTAACATATTATTTGCCCCAGCAGTACAGGTCTGTGAATCATCAGGCTTACTCACTTCACAGCACTCACCATTTCACATACCTTCCCAATGTCCATAACCCAACCATTCTCTCCATACCCCGCCTCCCCGCAGCAACCCTCAGTTTGTTTTGTGAGATTGAGTCTCTTAGGGTTTTTCTCCCTCCCAATCCCATCTTGTTTCATTTTAGAGATATATTCTTAATTTATATCTTAAAGAAGCAGAATGCTTTGATAGGTAAGTAGTAGATTTTTAAAAAGTCAAAATTTGGGGTGCCTGACTGGCTTAGTCGATAGAGCCTAGAACTCTTGATTTGGGGTTGTGAGTTTGAGTCCTATGGTAAGGGTAGAGTTTGCTTAAAAAATGTTTATTAAAAAAAAAATAAGAATTTTTGGGTTAGAGAAGATTATTCCCACATTTATTCCACATCCATAAATTAGACTAATAATACTAACCTTAGTGAGCCTTCTCTGATAAAATTGTTAAAATATAAAAAATACTTTTTAAAAGAAATTTTATAACAATAGTAAAAAAAAAATGTGCTGTTACATGTACAGAAAGCCTTTTTGTTTTTGTTTTTTATTCCTTCCTAGGTTTATTTCCAAAGTTGAAGAAGTCTTAAATGACTGGAAACTGATTGGAAACTCTTTGGGAAAGCCACTTGAAAAGGTCAGATCTATTTGCTGGTGTCTCTAAATAAGTATTTACTTTGAAACCTATTTTTAAGCCCTTTGTTGCTTATGGTACCTTTGAATTAAATGTTTTTTTAAAGTTATGTATGATCTATGAACATAAAGTGGCATCTGGAAGAACTTGGATTTGAATCTGGCAAAAAATATATGTAAGACATTTGTGAACTGTTTTTAAATAAAATTTTATATATATAATGTCATTCTTTGTGAGTGATTTTGTTTCTTCTGATGTTTCTCTCTTGCTTTCCCCCTTAGAATATTAGAAAATCTTTTTACAAGTTTTTTAGTCAGAGGAACGTTGCAATTACCAACTTCATGGTAGAGTATTTTGCTTAACTAATGAGGAAAAATCTTGGTCTTAACTGACTTGCTGTTATTAGCAGCAATTTCACTCAAGTTTTGTACTTTACAATACCACTAATAGTATTTGTCTCCCCCCCCTTTTTTTTTAACTTCATGAAAGTTTTGAGGATATTTAAGAATGAAGAAATTATTCAAAAGTGAGGTAGAACTTTAATTCTAATCTAAGATATTGCTGGATACTTAATTAAGATACTTAATTCTAATCTAAGATAAACCATGCCCCAAATAATTACTAAAGAATGTACTCTGAGAACAAACTTATTTTCTGTTTTGCACTAAGGGGAACTAATGATTTGATTTTAGGCTTATGTAGATGCTTTGTTTTGTTAGATAATTTTTTTAAAGTAAAATTGATCATTTTTATTATAAATCTATTGTTAACTGCAGTTTATCCCTCTGTAAGGAACTCTCAATATTTGCGAGGATTTTTTGAGCTTTATGGTGATGTTAACAGAATTTGAGATTATCAAAGCATTAGGATTTTCTTCTTTATTCATATGAATATGAGCAGAAGAAGTAGCACTGCATATAGAAGTCACACATCATTAAAAAATCATTTAAAGATATGCTGAAATATAAATTGATTTATTAAAATATTTTTATGATTACATTTTTGAATAAAGAGAAAATGTAAGTTTGCAAACATAGATCATTCTATTCCACTTGAAATAAGTACATAACAACAATTGATATATGATAGTAAAATTAAGGGCAAAATAAGGTAGCTGTAACTGGAATGGGGAATGATTTGCAACACCAAAAAGAGCCAAACTGAGTATTTGTGAGCTGTGATATTATTTATCATATTTATTGAATATCTGCTGTGTGCCATATCTGAAGAAATAATGAACAAGATGAGATCCATGTTGCCACTGAACACAAATTCTGATGAGGGAGAGAAGTAATAAATAAATAAGATTAAAATTTAGATGCTAAATTCAATTTTAGGATATAAATTGGGTAATGTATTCAGAGTACATAGCATACTGCCTGGCAAGGGCTAAAGGAAGGTTAACTCTATCCAACCCTTTTCTCCCTATAGATAGTGGTAAATAAGTCAGTTAGGGAAAACATGAATAGATTGATAGCAAGGTGAGCTGTTAATTATGATGAATAAGATTAAAGAAAATGTAAAGGACAGGGATTATTGAGATTATAAAAGAAAGTTTAGATAGTGACTGAAGAGATTTTAATTGATGTGAAGGATAGTGATTACCAATTCTCTTCCTCCACTGAAGGGGGAGAGTTAAGAGGAATTAAAAAAAAAAACCCTTTATGAAAAATGTCAAACATTTGTAGACAGTATAGTATGATTAACCCCCATGTGCCCATCACTCTGTTTCAACAATGTTCTGCTATTTTTTTGTTTCAGTAGTACCTCTATCAACTCTCCACCTCCCACTAGATTTTTTTAAAATAGTTTTTTAAAATAAAATTTACATATATTGTAATGCACAAAACTGCTTAATTTTGACAAATGTTTATAGCAGTGTAACAACACTCCTCATTCATGATATTGAACATTGCTCTCACCCCAGAAAGGTCCCTAGCAACCCTTTCCAGTTAATCCCAGTGCTCCTTACTCATGTTCCCCAGGCGTCTGCTATTCTCATTTTTTTCTTTTAAACTGTAGATTACTTTTGCCTGGATCTTGAATTTCATGTATATGGCATCATACAGTATATACTCTTTGTGCTTGGCTTCTTTGTGCCTGCAAGAATCACTGTTTTTCTTGCAAAGTAGTACTCTGTTGTATGAATATACTGCAGTTTGTTTCACTTGTTGACAGACATACTGGCTATGAATAAAGCAGAACATTCTTGTATGAGCCCTTTGGAGACGTATGTTTTTATTTCTCTAAGATAAATACTTAGGAGTGAAATTACTGGATCATAAGATAGGTATATGTTTAACTTTAAGGAACTGCTAAAGCTTTTTATACCATTTTATATACCTACCAGCAATACATACATGAGAGTTTGGGTGGCTCTGCCTTCTCACCAGTTGCTTGTTTTCAGTCTTAAAAATTTTGGTCATTCAATTGGGTATGTAGTTTGTGGAATTATATGTATTTTTCATTCTAGTTTTCATTTTGTATTTCTGTTATTAATATTGGCCACTTTTAATGTACTTATTATTAGCCATTTGTTTGTCTGTCTTTGTGGACTGTCTATTCAAATTTTTTGTCCGTGTTTTAAAGATTTTTTTTTTTTTTTTTTTAATTTATTTGACAGACAGATCACGAGTAGGCAGAGAGGCAGGCAGAGAGAGAGGAGGAGGCAGGCTCCCTGCTGAGCAGAGAGCCCGATGCGGGACTCGATCCCAGGACCCTGAGATCGTGACCTGAGCCGAAGGCAGAGGCTTCAACCACTGAGCCACCCAGGCGCCCCTTGTCCGTGTTTTAGATTGGTTTGAGTTTTAGGAGTATTTTAGTTCTTTTATGTATTCTGCTTTTCAGTCTTTTCAGATAGTAGTATTATAAGTCGTGAATATATTCTTTTTATGTTTTCTTTGACATGCTTTATCATTTCAGCCTTTAGGTCTGTGATCCATCTTGAACTAATATTTGTATATGGTTTGAAGTGTGGAATCACGTTTCATTGTTTATATATGGGTATCCTATTCTAAAACCCTCTGTTGAAAACACTTTACTCAGTTACGTTTTTCAGGCAGTTGATGTAGGGGATTACCTTCTGGAATCTGTATTCTGTTTTGTTAAATCTGTTTGACTATACTGTGTCAGTACCATATTGTCTTGACTACTGGAGTTTAGGGTTTCCCAGCCTTGGCATTATTAAAATTTTGGGCCAGATTGTTATGGGTCTGCCTCATGAAGTATAGATTGTTTGGTAGTATCCCTAGCCTCTAACTACTAGATGCCAATAACACTGCCCCATTGATGACAACCAAAAATGTATCTAGACATTACCACATGTCCTCTGAGAGGCAAAGTTGCCCTCAGTTGAGAATTAACAAATAGCTTTATACTAAGTCCTGAGGTTAATGTAAAGTCTTTAGGTTTTGTTGTTTTCCGAAGATTGTTTTGTCTATTCTAGATCCTTTATGTTTCCATTATGAATTTTAGAGTGAGGTTCTCAGTTTCTATAGAAAGGATTATGATTTTACTGGAACTGATTTGGTTTGTGTTCAATTTATAGGATACTTGGGGGAGAAGTGACATTTAGACAGTCTTGAAGCTTACAGTCATGAAAATTCCACATCTCTCCATTTGTTTAAGTCTTTAATTTTTCTTAGCAGTGCTTTAAAGTTTTTGGTGGAGGTCTGGCATATCTTTTGTTAAATTTATTATTAAGTATTTATGTTGTATGTGGTTGTAATGGAATTGTTTTTTAGTATCGTTTTTCATTTGTTTATTGCTAGAACACAGACATACAATAGAATTTTGTATGTTGACTTTAAAAAAGTTCTTTTTATTTGAGTATAGTTGACACACAGTGTTATATTCATTTTAGGTGTACACCATAGTGATTCAGTGAGTTTATACATTATACTATGCTCACGTGTAGTTTTTATCTGTCACCATACAGCCTATTTCAGCTTCATTGACTGTATTCGTTATGCTGTGCCTTTTATTCCATATCTGGCAACCTGTGTCTCCCCTTCACCCATTTTGCCCATCCCCTCATCCACCTTCCCTCTGGCAACCATTAGTTTGTTCTCTGTGTTTATAGATTGTATGTTGACTTTGTATCTTCAGACTTGGCTAAAGAATCATGATCTTATTGTTAATTCTTTGCATTTTCTACATTCATAATCATGCTCCCTGCAAATAGGGACAGTTTTACTTCGTTTTCAGTTTTTGTCCTTTTTATTTCTTATTGTTACTGCACTAACCAGGACTTTTTTTTTTTTTTTTTCCCACTAAAACAGCTAGTGACCCCTGTCAGTTATGCACAGTTATGCACAGTGTCATCAGGGTGGTCTTTTTTGTTTGTTTCTTTAAGTAAACTCTGTACCAAACATGGGCTTAAATTCATGACACTGAGATCAAGAGACACCGACTGAGCCAGCCAGGCACCCCTAACCAGCACTTTTAGTAACATTTTGAGAGCTGTTGAGAGCAGACATTCTTGCCTTCTTCCAGTTGTAAGCGAGGAGATGTTCAGTGCTTCAACATTAAGGATGTCACAGGTTCTTCATAGGTGTCATCGGCTGAACCATCCAGGCGCCCACCACTATTCTATTTCTGTTTCTATGGATTTCAGTAGTCTAGGTATTGCATATAAGTGGGATCATAGAGTATTTATCCTTTTGTATCTGGCTTGTTTCACTAAGCATAATGTCTTCAAGTTCAGCCATGTTGTAGAAAGTGTCAGAATTTTTTTCTTATGATAGAATAATATTCCATTGTATGTGTATACCACATTTTGTTAATCCATTCGTTAATCTGTTGGTGGACACTTGGGTTGTTTCTACTTTTTGGCTATTATGAATAATATGAATAACATACCTACTTTTGGGCTATTATGAATTATATTATGAATGCTGCTGCTGTGAATGTGGTTGTGTAAATATCTGTTCATGTCTCTGCTTTCATTTCTTTTGGATATATACCCAGAGGTGGAATCGATGGGTCGTATGATAATTTTTAAAATTTTTTGAGAAATTGCTGTATTCTTGGCTGTGTGCAAATTCTGTTTTGTTTATTTGAAGATACCTTTATTTTGCATTTTTTCTGAAGGATAATTTTGCTGAAGAATTCTGGGTTGATGTTTACTTATTATTTATTCATTCATTTGTTCGTTCATTCCAGTTCTTTAAAGATGTAGTCCTATTTTTTTCTTCTCTCAATAGTTTCTGATTACAGGTTAGGTGTCATTCATATATTTTTTTCTATTTTGGTGCTTTTCTCATTGGCTGGCTTTAAGCTTTTTTCCTTCAGTTTTCTTTTTAAGCCATTTAACTGTTACGGTTTAGCTATATTTACTTGTCATTTTTCTGGCTTAGATTTGTTAATATTGGATATATAAATTTTTGTTTTTCACCAAACTAGGGACGTTTCGGCTATTATTTCTTCAAATACTTTTCTGCCGCATTCTCTATTCTTTATCTGTGACATAAGTTTTATTTGAACTCTTAATACTTTTCCATAGGTCTCTCAGGTTCTGCTGTCCTCATTTTTTCCCTCTCTTTCTCTTAATTTCTCTTGGTTTATTTTTTAGTTCATTTACTCTTTCTTCTGCTGTCTCTGATTTACTGTTAAGCCCATTTGATATATTTCTCAATTTAGTTACTGTGCTTTTTAGGTCTTTACATAATTTGGTTCTTTATTTACATAATTTCTAATTCTCTGAGGTTCCTCATTTCTATTAAATTCTTTTTGAAAATATTTCAGTTTAGTCCTTGAGCGTATTTATTATAGCTAGTTTAAAGTCAATTGCTATATCTAGGCCTTCTTGGGGTTGGTTTTTATTGACTATATTCTTTTGAGTATAGGTCACATTTTCCTGTTTAGTTTTGTTTTGTTTGTCTTGTGCATGTGGGTATCCAGTAATTTCTTAATTATATGCTTGAATTTTGAATGAAATGTAGATTCTCTTGTGTTCCTCCGAAGAGTAATTTTTTTTTTGCAGGCAGTTCATTTGACTGCGCTAAACCTCCTCTCTCTCATTGGTGACAGCACTTAAGTATTTCTTTTTTCTGTTAAGTGGACTCAGTGCTTGGCTCAGGCCCAAACCCATGACCCTGAGATCAACACCTGAACTGAAATCAAGAGTCAAGGATGCTTAACTGACTGAGCCACCCAGGCACCCCTGAAATCTTTTCTTTTTAGTTTCTTTGTCACTGTACTGTAGAGTTTCCGCTGTTTGTGCCTGGTGTAATAGATAACAAAAATTTGGGGCAGAGTTTATATACAAATTTCAGGGCTTTTACCCCCATTGGTTTCTTCCCTTCCAGAATTTATGTCTTAACTTTAGAACTTTCCTGTGATTTTTGAAGTTTGTCCTCTGTTGCCTGAATCCAGTAGAGCTCCATTATTCTGCAACTCTGAGTTGTGCACAGGATAGAGTGCCCTTAGATCAGCAGTTCTTAAGGTGTGGGGCCTGAGGACTCCTGTTCTCAGAGACCCCTTCATGGGTTGAGAAGGCCCTGCCTTTTCTAACTACATTATATATTTGAGGCCAGTTTTCTTCATAGACTTCAGTCAGAACAATGGATTGCAAAGATTGAATGAAGGTACAGATAATGAGAATCCAAATGTCTTTTTAAATTATATATTAAAGAGATTTACAAAATGTGAAGCAGTGCCACCCCCCCCCCTTAATATTTTTGTTTGTTCTGGAAAGTAGTGGTAGAACATTAACATGTAATAAGTTCATTATAATTTTTAAATGAATTTAAAAATTTATAATTTTTTCCTTTTTAATTTCTAATATGGGTTCCTCAGTAATTTTTTTTTAACATTTTTAAAATTTTTTAAAAGATTTTATTTATTTGACAGGCAGAGATCACAAGTAGGCAGAGAGGCAGGCAGAGAGAGAGGAGGAAGCAGGCTCCCTGCTGAGCAGAGAGCTCAATGCAGGGCTCAGTGCAGGGCTGGATGTGGGGCTCCATCCCAGGACCCTGGGATCATGACTTGAGCCAGAGGCAGAGGCTTTATCCCAGTGAGCCACCCAGGCGCCCCCTCAGTAATTTTTAAGAGTAAAGTTCAAAGGAGTCCTGAGGCAAAAAAGTTCGAGAACTGCTATTTTAGACAAAAAATAGAAACACGCAAATCTTATCAGATAAAATTTATTTTTTTCATGGACAACTGGTTTCTGCTTCCATTTGGTTACTCTTCAGAGCCTTGAAAAATTGAATTGTTTTTGTACAGATTTTATAATTTTTATCTGAAGGATAGTTAATCTAAGCTCCTTTACCATAACAGACTCTGAGGTGCTGGGAAATGATTTTAAGAGATGTGGAAATGGCAGTTACTTGAGCATGAGTTAGGGTGCCATGCAATATAATAGGGATTGTGTCTATTAATTTACTTAATCCTAATTCTTAGGCAGATTTTAATGGTTAAGTGTTATCCCATTTTGTGGACAAGAAATAAGACTTTGGATTCTTGTAGTAATTTTCTCAAGGTCTTTCTGCCTGTAGTTGGTTTAAACAGGATTACACCTAGGTCATACTTGGCTTTAACACCCTTGATATTTTTATTTTACTCTGCCTTTTTTGGTTTTAGAGATTTAAGTAAATGTAAACTTAGGTAGAGGAAGTATTAGAAAAAGTTTCTAAAGCATATTTTGGAATTTTAGTGTCTGGGCTTTATAAAATAGTTAAAAGTCTTAGTTAAAAGTCTTGGTGGTATGAGTATGATCTTGCTTGAAGGCAGGGGATTGAAAGAAATGATCTTTTAAATCTTTTTTAGCCTTGTAATTTTATGATTCTATGTAGCCAGCAAAAATTGTAAGTACTTATTGTGAGATGTTAAGTTTGGGTATAGTATGAGCTGGTAATTGAACTGTTCAGTCAGTGATTGACTCCTACCTCACTAAAAATGTATGGAAGAAGAATCATTACTTGAGAATATTAAAAGAAGAATAATGACTATAATAGTACTGAAATGAGTTCACATTTTTCATACCCACTTAGTAGATTGGAATGACACTTCAGTAGTTAAAGTTCATATAGCAAATGTAAAATAAATTTGAATTACACATTTTCTCTTTGTGAGAAACTTCCCAAACTAAGTTATAACAATATGTCAAACTTGAGACTGACAGAAACATTATAAACAATTTAGATTCCTTTATTTGCATTCTTTCAGAACATTTAAATGTGTTAAGGATTAGAGTAGAGACTTACAAAGACAAAGTTTTTGGAAATTAGACAGTTGAGGATCGGTGATGAGAATAGTGTTTCAGGAAGGCAGAAAATTAGGGGCGCCTAGGTGGCTCAGTTGGTTAAGTGGCTGCTCAGGTCATGATTCGAAGGTCATGGGGTTGAGCCCCCATATCGGGCTCCCTGCTCAGCAGAGAGCCTGCTTCTCTCTCCCCCTCTGCCTGCAGCTCTGCTTACTTTAGCTCTTTCTCTATCTCTCTATGAAATACATAAATAAAATCTTAAAAAAAGGAAATGCAGTAAATTAAAATGAAATTAACATTGAGCTGCCTATAATGTTTTTAGGAATAGGATTATTTAAGATAATGTTTATAGTCTTTTTTCCCCTCCATTTTTGTTTTTCCTTTAATAATAACCATAGTGTATGTAACTTTTCTGAATATTATACAGAAGGAAAAAATTAGCATTTTATCATGTTTCCTATTCCTTTTTTTTTTTTTTAAGATTTTATTTATTTATTTGACAGAGAGCGATCACAAGTAGACAGAGAGGCAGGCAGGCAGAGAGAGAGAGAGGGAAGCAGGCTCCCTGCCGAGCAGAGAGCCTGATGCGGGACTCGATCCCAGGACCCTGGGATCATGACCTGAGCCGAAGGCAGCGGCTTAACCCACTGAGCCACCCAGGCGCCCCGATGTTTCTTATTCTTTCAAATTGAAAGTTTTTGGAGTTCTTTGTTGTATTAAAGTTTTTTATTAATAATAGAAAATGTCAGGAGTTATCTTTAAAGAGATAGCTGAGTGATGAAGAGTCTGGGCTCTATACTGTTTGTGTTGGAAATCTAGTTCTATTGCTTACCATAACCCCACGTGACACTGTGCCATCTCAGTTAGCAGCTACTGCTTCTGGTGCTTTTGCTGCTGCATCTCTCTCAGAAGTATGCACCAGAGGCTTTAAAATGGTAGTTGCTTAAGCAGAGTAGAATATAAATACATAGAATTACTTAACACTTTTTTACAATAAAATCGATCCATTGATTCCTCAGAGCTCCTAGAAGTTAAACATTTAGCATCCACCTGGGGAGAAATGAAGTTTTATGTATTCTGGCTGAGAAAACTCGGGTTTCTTCTGAGATAGTTTAGAGGTGTTTTCAGATGTTTTTAGTTCTATTATTTCCTAATTCTTTGTTTATTTTGAAAATATTTTTTGCTTCCATTGAGTTATAGCACAACATTCTTTCAGTGTGAAGTAAAATTTTCAATGTACATCATGAATTATATTTTGAACTTCAGTTTGGTGTAGGGCCTATGCCATTGTTCAAACAAATACTGTATAAACAAATGAGAAGGTCATCTCTATAGATGAAGAGGTCAGATCAAGAGATAAAATGCTTAGGCTTAAATTACAAGCCACGCTGACTCAGAAGAGTTTTAAGTTCTGGCTGTGGAGGTAGGCCCAAACTTTTATTAGAGCCGAGTGCCTGAGGTGGCCGTATAGAGTACTTGTTGCCTGTAAAGCAGACTTACTTGTGCCAACCAGTGTGTCTTGTGCATACTTAAATCTACTGGCTAGTTCTTTTCCCTGAGGATCAGCCTGTTGTATTTGTTATGATTCACTTGTAGGTGGCTGTGTCCCTGTTTCTTAGGATCTCTTATGTTAGAGTTCTTGGGTAGTTGAATGTTCTCTGGATGAATTGTGGCTCTTTTTTGATTCAAGAGGGGCTAATATCAAGTTCCCCTTTGTTTCAGAATTTCCTTTGTTAGGGTTTTTAATAACCCTCTGGAACTAAAGTCAAAGTTCCATGTTGAAGAGCTTCCAGATTGAGCATTAATATCATTCCTCTCTCTATTTCTTTGCTTTTAGTGGGATGATCCTAATCCAGGCTGAGGGCCAACCAGGCTGCCTGTGATGACTGTTTTTGTGTGTCTGTGTGAGATTAGATGTAATTTTTTATTAATTTCAAGTTGTCACGGCCAGTATCCGTGACTGTATAATAAATACACTGAACTGGAAACTTTGCCATGAAACATTCATTACTATTGCAAACCTTGTCACATACTTCTGTCCATTTCACAAGAAACAAGTTCCTCAAATGTAACAAATCTCATTTTTACAAAATACATGGAGAATGCAATGTCAGCTTTCTACTTTCTGGATTAAATATGTTCTTTCACATTTTTTGCTGTCTTTTAGTTATTGTTTGGAATCATCAGATACCTGTTGGAATTGAGTTCTATAGTCTCTCTTATCCATGTTACAAAAATGCCTTGGATGCCTGAAACCATGGATAGTACTGAATCCTATAGATATTTTTGCCTCTCTCTCTTAAAGTTTACATATGGTAAACTTTAATTTGTGAAGTAGGCACAGTAAGAGATTAACAACAACTGATAATAAAACATAATTATAACAATATGTCTGTCTTACTGTACTGTACTCACCTATTTTTTTCTCCTTGTGATGATGTGAGATGATAAAACACCTGTATGATGAGATGCAGTGAAATGAATGACATAGGCACCGTGATACAGTGTTAGTCTACTATGGATTTTCTGACGATATGTCAGGAGGAGGATCGTCCACTTCTGGACCGACGTTTACTGTGGTTATCTGAAACTGTTGAAAGCAAAACTGCGGGTGAGCGGTGACTGTTGTACTAGGTGTTTATTTGTATGCTACTTCGCCGGCATGCTAGCATATTTGTTTTGTTTTAGGAAAACTACTTGAAAAGCACTTGAGTCACTCGTGACTAGAGAAACACTTGGTATGTTTTATTCCATAAATGGATGAAATGTTCACTGAGTTTTATTTTAAAAAGTCTTTATTTTTATTTATTTTTATTTTTTAAAGATTTATTTATTTGAGAGAGAGAGAGAGAGATCTTGTGCATGTGTGAGTGTGAGCAGGGGGAGGGGCAGATGGAGAGGGAGAGAGAATCCCCGGCAGACCCCCCTCCCCACCCCCACTGCCAAGCATGGAGCTAGGTGCAGGGTTCCAACACAGGACCCCCAAGATTGTGACTTAAGTGGAAATTAAGAGCCGGCTGTTTAACCGACTGAGCCTCCCATGTGCTCCCTCTTTATTTTTATTGTGTAAGTCATAATGAGCTAGTTTGATTCATCACGGAAATCCCTCTTTATTTTTAAAGAAGATTCTTGTGCATTCAGATTTGAAACTGTAGAATGTTTTTCAGGCAGAGTAGATAGTTGTAAGATGTTGTGATTAAAGGAAAATCTTCTCAGTCTAAATTTTTTATTGAGATAAAATTTATATACCATACAGTTAACCAGTTTAAGGTGTATAATTCAATGGTTTTTAGTATATTGATCGAGCTGTACAACTATTACCACAATTTTAGAAGAGTTCCGTTACTCCCAAAAGATACCCTATACCTGTTAGCAGTCACTTACTGTTCTCTCCTCTCCTGAGGCAATAACTTACTGTTTGTCTCTGTAGAATTGTCTGTTTTGAGCATTTTGTATAAACGGAATCATACAATATGTAGCCTTTTTTGCTTAGCATAAAGTTTTCAAGATTGGCCTATATTGTAGCATTTATTAGTCTTTCATTTCTTTTTATTGCTATGTACTATTTCATTGTAAGGATGCACCATATTTTATTTATACATTTATCAGTTGATTGACATTTACATTGCTTCTAATTCTTGGCTAGTACAAGTAAAGCTGACCCTTCATGTATATGTTTTTTGCGTGAATGTGTATTTTCATTTCTTTTGAGCATAATTGTTAGTTCATATGGTAACTTTATTTTTAACCTTTTGAGGAACTGCCTGGCTGTTTTCCAAAGTGGCTACATCATTTTACATTTTTTTTTTAAAGATTTAATTTATTTATTTGACAGAGAGATCACAAATAGGCAGAGAGGCAGGCAGAGAGAGAGGGGGAAGCAGTCTCCCCGCTGAGCAGGGAGCCCGAGCAGGGCTCGATCCCAGGACCCTGGGATCATAACCTGAGCTGAAGGCAGAAGCTTAACCCACTGAGCCACCCAGGCGCCCCATCATTTTACATTTTTATCAAAAATGTATTTGTCCTGATCTCTCCACATCCTCATCAACACTTGTTACCTTTTTGATTATAGCCATCTTAGTGGATGTGAAGTGATATCTCATTTTGATTTGCATTTGCCTAATGGCTGTTGATATTAAATATTTTTTCATGTTCTTATTCGCCATTTGTATATCTCTTTAGGGAAATGTCTATTCAGATCCTTTGCCCATTCTTAAATTGGGTTGTCTTTTTATTATTCAGTATAAGAGTTGCTTATACATTTTGGATATAAGTCCCTTAGCTGTATACTTTACAAATACTTTCCCCTGTTTTTCATGTTGTAACATTTATCATTGGGGGTTATCTTTTAACTTTCTTGATGGTATCTATAGTTTTTGCTCCTACATTTAGATCTGTGATCCATTTTGAGTTAAGGAAAGGATCCCGTTTCATTTTTTTGCATGTGGATATTCAGTTGTCTGCAGATGATTTTTTAATGCTTATATTTTAATACTGTCTGTGGTGAAAAGGATTTTTTACTCCCATGGATGAAAACTAATTTTAGCTCCATACCAGGTGGTTGTCTACCCTGGCTGCACACTGGAATCACTTGAGGAACTTTTAAAAAATTCTAGTGTTTTGGCTATAACCTTAGAGATTTTGTTTTAATTGGTCTGTTGTGGAACCTATTTATCAGTACATTTTTTAAGCTTCTTCAGTGATTTTAAAGTCTAATCAGGTTGAGAACCATCGCTATATCCTCCTCAAAAAAGAAATGTAAAAAAATTCAGTTTTTTTTAATGCTTTACTATATTTTTCTCCCTTTCGATAATGTGTTGCATTTGGCAGTAGAAGAAACAGTTTTTAGTTTGCTAATCAATTTTTAAATTTATGTTTCCTTTCTTTTCTTTTTTTTTTTTTTAAGATTTTATTTATTTGGCAGACAGATTACAAGTAGGCAGCGAGGCAGGGAGAGAGAGGAAGGGAAGCAGGCTCCCTGCTGAGCAGAGAACCGGATGCGGTCTCCATCCCAGGACCCCAGCTGGGATCATGACCTGAGCCGAAGGCAGAGGCTTTAACCCACTGAGCCACCCAGGCGCCCCTAAATTTATATTTCTTAAATGGAGGATTATATTTTACATCATAGGCCATTTAAGATGAAATTAGATTTTGGTAACAAGTAAATCCTAAAGATGACTTGTGTTTAGGTGTTAGAGAAAATCTCTTAATACAGAAAGGCAGTGAGTTTACTCATCTGTTTAACCCATGCAATGAGAAAATAAATTTCCAAATAAACACAGCAGGAGGATCTGATGTACATATGTCAGTTCAAGTCAGAGAGTATACCTTTCAGATAGAGTAGATCACAATGTATATATTATCCAAATATATTACATTTTTCTAATACATCCATAAATATTTGTAAGTATATTTAAATATTTTCACTTATTTAAAATGTATTATATATTTCCTAGCATCTTTGGGACATATGGGGGTTATCATAAATATTAAAAAAAAGATAATTCCTAAGATAATTATTAAATGTGTAGGTACTATTGAGTTCTGGGATGTAAAGCAGAATAGAACATAGTCTTTGCTTTTTACAGTCTAGGGGAGAAATAAATATATAAAAAAAATGATAAGTGGGGCGCCTGGGTGCCTCAGTTGGTTAAGTGTCTGCCTTTGGCTCAGGTTATGATCCCATAGTCTGGGATCAAGCCCCACTTCGGCTCCCTGGCATCAGGCTCCCTGCTTGGGAGCCTGTCTCTGTCTCCCTTTGGCTCCCCCATGTGTGCTCTCTTTCTCCGTCAAATAAATAAACAAAATCTCAAGAAAAAAAAAATAAACTGCCAAACCATTTTTCTAAACTGGTTGTGCCATTTTATGTTTTTAGCAATGTATGAGATTTGTTATTCCATTCTTTCTGACAGGTGGGATCGTCAGATTTCTGTTTTTAGTCATTCCATTGGGTCTGAGGTGGTATCTCAATGTGGTTTTTAAATTTGGATTTCATGATGACTACTAATATGTGGTAGTATCCACTAATTCATCATAGTTAACTGTGTTCATTGGTCATTTTTTTTTTAATTTTATTTTTTTATTTGGCAGACAGAGATCACAGTTAGGCAGAGAGGCAGGCAGAGAGAGAGAGGAGGAAGCAGGCTTCCCGCTGAGCAGAGAGCCCAATGTGGGGCTCGATCCCAGGATCCTGGGATCATGACCTGAGCCGAAGGCAGAGGCTTTAACCCACTGAACCACCCAGGCACCCCTCATTGGTCATTTTTAAAAATTTTAAATATTTTACTTATTTATTTGAGAGAGAGAGAGAGAGAGAGAGAGAGAGGGATCATGAGCAGGGGAGAGGCAGAGGGAGATGCATACTCCCTGCTGAGCAGGGAGCTGGATGTGGGACTTGATCCCAGGATTCTGGGATCATGACCTGAGCCAAAGGCAGATACTTAACTGACCCAGGCCACCCAGGCACCCTCATTGGTCATTTATATCTTCTTCTGCTAAGTGTTTTAGTCTTTTGCTCCTTTTTTTTTTCTTAAATGAGATTGTTTATTTTTTTTTTAAGATTTATTTATTTATTTGATAGAGAGATCACAAGTAGGCAGAGAGGGAGGCAGAGAGAGAGGGGGAAGCAGGCTCCCCACTGAGCAGAGAGCCTGATGCCGGGCTGGATCCCAGGACCCCGAGATCATGACCTGGGCTGAAGGCAGAGGCTTAACCCACTGAGCCACCCAGGTGCCCCTGAGATTGTTTTGTTTTTAAAATTATCCTCATACTCTGGTTGTGAGTCCTTTGTCAAATACATGTATTTTGAATCTTTCCTTCAGTCATGGCTTCCTCAGTCATTTTCTTCTTGTCTTTTGATAAGCATAAGTTTTTATTTTAGTGAAGCTCATTTTCTTAAACTTTTCTGAAGTTTTATTTTAAATCCAGTTAGTTAACATACAGTGTTAAATTAGTTTCAGGTATACACTTAGAGTGATTCAACAATTCCCTACATCACCTGATGCTCATCACAAGTGCACTCCTTAATCCCCATCACCTCTTTGAGCCATTCCTGCAAGGTTCTCTCCTTTGGTAACCATCAGTTTCTTCTCTATAATTAAGAGTCTGTTTCATTAATGAGGAGTACGTCACTTATTTTTCTTCATTCAGGTATTGATGGATGCATTTGAGCTGCTTTTATATCGGGGTTATTGTAAGTAATGTTGTTATATAAACATAAGGGTGCATATATCCCCATGAATTAGTGTTTTTGTATTTTTTGGGTAAACTCCTAGTAGTTTGATGACTGGATCATAGGGTAGATCTGTTTTTAACTTTCTGAGGAACCTCCATACTGTTTTCCCCAATGGCTGCACCAGTTTGCATTCCCACCGACAGTGCAAGAGGGATCCTTTTCATCCACATCCTCGTCAACATTATTTTCTTGTGTTTTTGACATTAGCTATTGTGATAGATGTGAGATAGTATCTCACTGTGGTTTTGATTTGCATTTCTCTGGTAATGAGCAATGCTGAGCATCTTTTCTTGTGTCTTTTGGCCATCTGGATGTCTTTTTGGAGAATTGACTGTTCATGTCTGCCCAGTTTTAATTGGGTTATTTGTGTTTTGGGTGTTGAGTTGTATCTGTTCTTTATGTATTTTGGATACTAACCCTTTATGGGGTATGTCATTTGCAAATATCTTTTCCATACAGTTTGTTGCCTTTTAGTTTTGTTGACTGTTTTCCTTCATTGTGCAGAAGTTTTTTATTTTGATGTAATCCCAGTAGTTTTGTTTTTGTTTTTGTCTCCCTTGCCTGAGCAGACATATCTAGAAAAAAGTTGCTATGGCCAAGTTGCAGAGAAGTACTGCTTGTGTTCTCTTCTAGGAATTTAATGGTTTTAGGTCTCACATTTAGGTCTTTAATCCATTTTAAAGTTATTTTTGTATATGGTGTAAGAAAGTGGTCCAGTTTCATTCTTCTACATGTTGCTATCTACTTTTCCAAACATATTTGTTGAAGAGATAATCTTTTATTATTGGGTATTCTTTCCTGCTTTGTTGAAGATTAATTGGCCATACAGTTGTGGGTTAATTTCTGAGTTTTCTATTCAATTATCTTGATTTATGTGTATATTTTTGTGCTAGTACCATACTATTTTGATCATTACAGCTTTGTAACATAACATGAAATCTGGAATCATGATGTTTCCAGCTTTGTTTTTCTTTTTCAAAATTGCTTTGGCGGGGGGCTCCTGGTTGGCTCAGTCAGTTAAGCTTCTGACTCTTGATTTTGGCTCAGGTCATGATCTCAGGGTTGTGGGGTTGAGCTCCATGTTGGGCTCTGCACTCAGTGGGGAGTCCACTTGAGATTGTCTCCCTTGCCCCCTCCCTTGCTTGCTTGTACACACTCTCTAAGATAAATAAATAAATCTTTTTTTAAAAAAGATAGTTTGCTTCGACTAGTTGGGGTCTTTTGTGGTTCCATACAAATTTTAGGATTATTTGTTCTAGTTCTGTGAAGAGTGCTGTTGGTATTTTGATAAGGATTGCATTAAATGAGTAGATTCCTTTGGGTAGTGTAGACATTTTAACAATATTTATTATTCTGATCCATGAACATAGAATGTTTTCCCATTTCTTTGTATCATCTTCATTTTTTTTCATCAGTGTTTTATATATAGTTTTAGAGTACATGTCTTTCACCTCTTTGGTTAAGTTTCTTCCTAGGTGTCTTACTGTTTTTGGTGCACTTGAAAATGGGATTGTTTTCTTAATTTCTTTTTCTGCTGCTTCATTATTGGTATATAGAAATGCAACAGGGCGCCTGGGTGGCTCAGTTGTTAAGCATCTGCCTTCAGCTCAGGTCCTGATCCCAGAGTCCTGGGATTGGCCAGCATACTGCTCCCTGTTCAGCTGGAAGCCCTGCTTCTCCCATGCTTTCCCTTTCCCACTCCCCCTGCTTGTGTTCTCTCTCTTGCTGTCTCTATCTCTGTCAAATTAATAAAATCTTTTTTTTTTTAAGATTTTATTTATTTCTTTGACAGACAGAGATCACAAGTAGGCAGAGAGGCAGGCAGAGAGAGAGAGGAGGAAGCAGGCTCCCTGCCAAGCAGAGAGCCCCATGTGGGACTCGATCCCAGAACCCTGAGATCATGACCTGAGCCGAAGGTAGAGGCTTAACCCACTGAGCCACCCAGGCGCCCAAATTAATAAATTAAAAAAAAAAAAAAAAAAAGGAATGCAACAGATTTCTGTACCTTGATTTTGTATCCTACAGCTTTACTGAATTCATTAATGAATTCTAAGCAGTTTTTTGGTGGCATCTTTTGGGTTTCCTCTATATAGTATCATGTCATCTGCAAATAGTGGAAGTTTGACTTGTTCTTCACTGATTTGTAAACCTTTGATTTTTTTGTTGTTGTTGTTGTTTGATTGCTGTGACTGGCACTTCCAGTACTATGTTGAGTGAAAGTGGTCAGAGTGGCCACCCTTGTCTTGTTCTTGACCTTAGGGGAAAAGCTCTGTTTTTCCCCATTTAGGCATGGTGGTTAGTTGTGAGTTTTTCATATCAGGCCTTTATTATGTTGATGTAGTTTCCTCTAAACATACTTTATTGAGGGTTTGTAGCATAAGTTGATGTTGTACTTTGTCAGATTCTTTTTCTCCATTACTGAAATGATCATATGGGTTTTATACTTCCTCTTATTGGGGTGATGCATCACTTTGATTGATTTGCAAATATTTAACCACCCTTGTATCCTGGGAATAAATCCCACTTGCTTGGGGTGAATGAATTTTTTTTTTTTTAAATGGTTGTTGTATTCAGTTTGCTAGATTCTGTTTAGTATTTTTGCTTCTGTGTTCTTCAAGGAATATTTGTATTTCTCTTCTTTTGTGGTGTCTGTCTGGTTTTGGTATTAGGATAAGACTGGCCTGTTGGAATGAATTTGGAAGTTTTTCTGTGTTTTGGAATAGTTTGAGAGGAATAGATTTTTTTAAAAAAATATTTAAAAAAATATTTATTTGGGAGGGAGTGCCTAGTAAGTGAGAGAACACAAGTGTGGGGGGAGGGGCAAAAGGAGAGGGAGAAGCAAACTCCCTGCTGAGCAGGGATCCTGATATAGGACTTGATTCCAGGATCTTGGGATCGTGACCTGAGCTGAAGGCAGACACTTAACTGATTGAGCCACCCAAGCACCTGAGAAGAATAGATATTAACTCTTATTTATTTGTTTATTAAAGATTTTATGTATTGGGCACCTGGGTGGCTCAGTGGGTTAAAGCCTCTGCCTTCAGCTCGGGTCATGATCCCAGGGTCCTGGGATCGAGCCCCACATCGGGCTCTCTGCTCAGTGCAGAGCCTGCTTCTTTCTCTCTCTCTGCCTGCCTCTCTGCCTACTTGTGATTTCTGTCAAATAAATAAATAAAATCTTTGAAAAAAAAAAGATTTTATGTATTTGTCAGAGAGAGAGAGAGCACAAGCAGAGGGAGAAGCAGGCTCCCTCAAGAAGCCCAACTTAGGGGGTGCCTGGGTGGCTCAGTGGCTTAAAGCCTCTGCCTTCGGCTCAGGTCATGATCCCAGGGTCCTGGGATCAAGCCCTGCATCAGGCCCTCTGCCCAGCAGGGAGCCGGCTTCCTCTTCTTTCTCTGCCTGCTTCTCTGTCTACTTGTGATCTCCGTCTGTCAAATAAATAAATAAAGTCTTAAAAAAAAAGAAGAAGAAGCCCAACTTAGGACTTGATTCCAGGACCCCAGGGATCATGACCTGAGCCAAACAAAGGCAGATGTTTTAACAACTGAGCCACCTAGACATCCCAGCTCTTTAAAGGTTTGGTAGAATTCGCCTGTGAAGCCCTCTGGTCCTGGACTTTGATTATGGATTTAATTCCTTTGCTGGTTATTGGTCTTTTCAAATTTACTATTTCTTCTTGTTTCAGTTTTGATAGTTTATATGTTTCTAGGAATTTTACATTTCTTCTAGGTTGTCCTAATTTGTTGGCATATAGTTTTTCATAATATTCTCTTATAATTGTTTGTATTTCTTTGATATTTGATATTTTTATTTCTCTTCTCTCATTTGTGGGTCCTCTTTTTTTAATTGATCAGTCTGGCTAGAGATTTTTCAATTTTATTGATTTTTTTTTTTCCCCTTAAAGAACCAGCTCCTGGTTTCATTGGTATGTTCTAGTGGGTTTGTTTTTTTTTTTTAACGTTTCTGTTTCATTTATTTCTGCTTTATTTATTTATTTATCTTTATTATTTCCTGCCTTCTGTTGGTTTTAGGTTTTGTTAATTGTTCTTTTTACAAAAGCTCCCTTACATGTAAGGTTAGGTTATTTGAGATTTTTCTTGCTTCTTGAGGTAGACCTGTTCCTATAAACTTCCCTTTTAAAACAGATTTTCATATATCCCAAAGGTTTGAACTGTTACATTTTCATTTTCTTTTTTTCCCCCATGTACATTATTATTTCTTCTTTTATTTCCTGGTTGACTCATTTATTGGTTATTAGCATGTTATTTAATGTCCATGTATTTATGGTCTTTCCAGATTTTTTCTTGTGGTTGACTTCTAGTTTCATAGTGTTGTCAGAAAAGATACATGGTATATCTTCAGTCTTTTTGAATTTGTTGAAGCTTGTTTTGTGGCCTAATATGTGATCTGTTCTGGAAAATGTTGTATGTACACTTAAAAAGAAGGTGTATTCTACTTTCATATGATGGAATATCCTGCATAAAATATCTGTTAAATATCTGATTTATCTGTTAAATCCATTTGTACCAGTGTGTCATTCAAAGCCATTGTTTTGTTGATGATTTTCTGTTTAGGTAGATGATCTGTCCATTGATGTGAATGGGGTGCTAAAGTCCCATACTGTTACTGTATTATTATCGATTAGTTCTTTTATGTTTGTTACTAGCTATTTTATGTATTTGGGTATTCCTCATTTTCTTAATTTTTGATTTTATTATTAGTGCCTTTTGAGCCCTGTCAAAGGAGTCTTTGCCAATCTCAAGTTTGTAAAGACAGTTCTCTGTTTTCCTCTTTTCCTTTTCCTCTATTTGAATATCTTATTATTTCTGGACCGTTTGTTGAAAAGACCATCCTTTCCCTTTCCCTACTGAATTGCAGTAGCTCCTCTGTTGTAAAATGGATAAGTGTGAATGTATTTCTGGACTTGTTTATGTTTGTTTATGTTTAAATGATCTATTTGTCTTTATGCCACTACTATAGTAGTCTTAATTACAATAGCAAAATAAGTCTTAAAATTAGGTAGTATATTTTTCATCAGAATTATTTTAGGTATTTTAGGTCCTTTGGATTTCATTTTAGTTTTAGAATCAGCTTGTCAATTTCTATAAAATGCCTGCTGGGATTTTGATTAGGATGGTGTTGAATTTATAGATCTATTTGAAGAGAATGACATCTTAATGCTGTTGTGTCTTCCAATCTAAGTACATTGAGCTCTCTTTAGGTCTTTAATAATCACTTAATCAATGTTTTGAAGCATTCTTAGGTAGAATTCTTGCTCATCTTTTGTTACATGTATTTCTAGTTAATTTATTTTGGATGTTGTAAGAATGGTATTAAAGAAATCATTTTCCGGTGGGACCAGGGAGGGAGACAAACCATAAGAGACTCTTAATCTCAGGAAACAAACTGAGGGTTGCTGGGGGATTTGGGGGGAAGGGATAGGGTGGCTGGGTTATGGACATTGGGGAGGGTATGTGCTATTGTGAGTGCTGTGGATGGATTGTGTAAGACTGAGGATTCACAGACCTGTACCCCTGAGGCAAATAATATATGTTAATAAAAAAATCATTTTCTAAGTGTTTGCTGTCTGTATATAAAAATACAGATGGTTTTTGTATATTGATCTTGAATTCTTAACTTCCTAAGCTCATCAGTTAGTTTTAGTAGTTTGTACATTGCTTTGGATATTCTAGGTACATATCAAATCATTGTGAATGCAGACAGTTTTATTTCTTTCCATTATATATGCTTGTTTCTTTTTTATTGTCTGATCAGTGCCCTCAGAGGTTATTATTATTTTTTTTTAATTTTATCTATTTGTCAGAGAGAGAGAGTGAGTGCACAAGTAGGCGAAGTGGCAGGGAGAGGCAGAGAGAGAAGCAGGCTCCCCGCTGAGCAAGGAGCCCGATGTGGGATTTGATCCCAGGACACTGGGATCATGACCTGAGCCAAAGGCAGCGGCTTAACCCACTGAGCCACCCAGGTGCCCCTCAGAGGTTATTTTTTGATGAATCACTAGATTAATTTTGAACCAGAGCTGTCATTTCTGATTCTAATCATAAATATATACCGTACTAAAATTTGGTGTCAAAGGACTGCATCATAATGGAATTGAAGGAGGCAGATTAGAGTAGTGTTTTTTGTTGAACTGATTATCTTAAAAAGTCTGTTTGGGAGCCAGAACCTGGATACCACTTGTTTATTGAATACAAGCAAATCCTCCTTGAGATGGCTGTTGGTAAGGTTGACAGTAGTTCTCAGAATCCAAAATTAGGATCAGGTAATGTTTCTTCGTATCATTTAAGTAGAGTATTTCAGCTTTTCTGTAAGCTTGAAGAATGTGCTTTTCTCTCATTTTCTGGACTTTGCCCTTGTCCTTAGTTTTAGCCTTAATTGCTTTATAGTGGGCATTCCTCGTAGCACACCAAGCTCTTAAGTATACAATTTGAGAATTTTGGTATGGGCCCTATATATCTTAATTCAATACAGGTTAACCTTACTTTAGAGAAACTCAACATATAAAATTATAGGTTTTGATATGTATCATAAGTGGTGGTTTTTCTCTTAATAAAAAGATTGGTGTTTGATATATTAACATAATATACCTGTAAGACATTTAAAATATGATTTAACTCCATTCAGAATTACAAATACTTTGCCAGAAACACATATAAAAAATTTGAGTGTTCTACATTAGGTATGATCATGAAAACACTTTTTTTTTTTTAAGATTTATTTATTTATTTGACAGACAGAGATTACAAGTAGGCAGAGAGGCAGTCAGAGAGAGGAGGAAGCAGGCTCCCCGCCGAGCAGAGAGCCGGATGCAGGGCTCGATCCCAGGACCCTGGGATCATGACCCGAGCTGAAGGCAGAGGCTTTAACCCACTGAGCCACCCAGGCGCCCCATGAAAGCACTTTTTATAAAAACCCAACAACTCACAGACTCATTCCTTACATATTTTCTGTCTAGTTTGGAACTGTCTTTGCTTGGCAAGTTGCTGGGTTGGTATTTCCTGCCTCATAGTGGTGCTCTGCTGCAGTGACTATATACCTCCTCTCCAGTGGTAGGAATAGCTATGGGAGATTAGAAAATGGGAAAAATCCTTTTTTATGATTATGTTGTATAAGTCAGGGGGATCTTTGGAACTTTAAATTAAAATGTTTTCCAGTCAAGAATTGCTATTTAAATGAAAATATTTAAATACCAAAGCTTGCTAAAGGAGGTTGCAGAAATATGTTAAGGAAGTAAGTCCTACAAATGTCATGTCACTCAAGTTGATTCTACAAACTGCTTTTTATTAAGCAATTTCTGATGTCCAGTAATGCTCTGTACTATATAGTGATATCAGATTTGAGATTTTTTATGATAAAAGTATATTTTGCTGCCATATTTTTTCCTAAATTTTAAAATTTATGAAATGTTACCGTTCTCAGCTGAAAGTAACTCAGAGATTCTGCTAATGGTAGAAAGGGTTTTTTTTTTTTAATGTAAGAGGCATGGGACTTACTGTATATTCTTGATTTTATATGTATATCTTACAAAAATTATTCAAAAATTATAATTTTGTATGTCTCTGGATAGTTAATATTTTAAGGGAACTTCCTTGAAGATGTTTTTCCCATTTTATTGTTAAATATAGGGTATATTTACTTCTGGCACATGGGAAGAGAAATCAGATGAAATTTCCTTTGCTGACTTCAAGTTCTCAATCACTCATCATTATCTTGTACAAGATTCCACTGATAAAGAAGGAAAGGATGAAATATTGGAAGGTAAGTTGTTAACTACATATTTTGAAACTCTTGACTGTAAGAGTGATTATAATTTTGAATTATGAATTTAGTTCTCTTAATTAAATAGTGTCCTCTGGAGATGTTTTACATTTGCGAAGTTGTTTCACTGCATCTGAAATAGAATATGATCTTTTTAGAGGAACAGTCATAGCAGCGTTTCAAAATTAATTAGATTAGCAAAATATTTATTGCATGCACTTTTAACCCCCAGTTAAAAGAAATTTACGGTCCAGTAAGGGATATATGGTCTATAAATAACTAATGGTCATAGGAGATAGAAAATGATAAGTGCCATCATAGAGCCCAGAAAAAGTGCTACTGAAATTCAGAGAAGAAACGATCAGTTCTAACTGAAGAGAGATCAGGGAAGATGTAATGAAGAATTAAGCAATAAGCTGGGATTTGAAGGATTTAAAAATAAAAGTTATTTTCTGATTTATCAGTGTAGTGTTTTGGTTATACACCAAAGTTTGTAGTCAGATCAGATGGATTAGAATTCAGGAGCCGAGGGCAGACACTCAACTGACTGAGCCACCCAGGCACCCCCCAAAATCTCTTCCTTGAGGTAGAGTAGCATATAATAGTGAGAGACCAAGGTATTGGAAAATTATGAATCTTGGAGCTGTCAGTCAAATACCCTTCTTTACTCACTTAAAACTTAAATATGCAGAATGTGTGTTAGTTTTTCGGGCAATTGATGATATTATGCTAAGTGAAATAAGAGAAAGACAGATATTGTATGATATCTCTTATATGTAGAATCTAAAAAAAAAAAAATGAAAACAAAACTCATCAGACTTACATTTATGAGAATAGATTGGTGGTTCCCAGAGGTGGAGGTTGAGGGGTGGGCAACATGGATGAAAGAGGTCAAAGTACACATTTACAGTTATAAAACAAATAAGTCACCGGGATATAATTAATGTCCAGCATGGTAACTATAGTTAATCGTACTGTATCATATATGTGAAAGTTGCTCAGAGATTAAGTTGTAAAAGTTCTTATGACAAGGAAATTTTTGTTGTTAACTGGTGACAGATGTTGACTAGACTTACGGTGATCATTTTGCAGTGTATACAATTAATGAGTTGTTATGATGTTGTATACCTGACAGTAATATAATGTTAAATGTCAGTTATATTTCAATTGAAAAAATAAATTGAGGAAAAAAGTTTTTCTGCTTAAAACAGATTATCATTTGTAAGTGTAGGCCTGAAATATTTGTACCTTTTCTTGTATAGGAATAAAATTATATAACCTTTTGTATTATATGCATTCTTTTTAGAAACAATAAAGTAGTTAGCATATATATTCAGATTCATAAACTAGGACAGATAACATTGACCATCTATACACATATATAAGACAATTATACACTAAATAAAATAATTACACCAAAATATGAATATGTGTACTTCAGGAGTAAGTAGATGAGGGAAATATATGCAACTGATGGGAAGTCTGATAATAGCCCAGAGATTGCCAGGTCCTACATTCTGCTGACTAATGAACTGTTAAAAGTAGAGAAATCTTGAGGGCTGTTAATTTGAGGGAAGATCATACATCAAGGAAAAGCTGTTATAATGACTAGGCTTAGAATCAGTTTTTCTAAGGTAAACTCGTATAGGGGACTGTGGTATGAGAGAAGATGAATGGATTTGGGTTACTTAAGTCATTATTATTGCATGTGTATATGTATTGTGCAGTTTTAATTTGGTTGTGATTAAAGCTATACCTAATGATAGAAGTTACAAGTAAATCATCAACTCATTTAATTTGGAGATACATATTTAAAATTATACTATCAGATGTCAAAAGTTTTGAGCACTGATCTTTTATTTTGTTGGGTTGCTCATTGCTTCAGTTAAAGCATCATCATGAGTGTTCTCCTATTTATTCTTTTTGAAAATTAAGAAAATATTTATTTCCTAAGAAATTATGGCTATACAATAAAAGGAAATATTTTTATGAACAAATATTCTTTATACTTTGAATTTATTATGAATTTATGCATAACTAAGGATCATTTATGTCACTGTCTTATTATAAATGGCAATACAAGTGCTTAAAGATGCATGGGTAAAAAGTGGGAACCTGGTTAGTGTTTTTTTTTTAATTTTTGTTTTCTGTTTTTTAAGATTTTATTTATTTGATATTTGATAGAGAGAGACACAGTGAGAGAGGGAACACAAGCAGGGGGAGTGGGAGAGGGAGAAGCACGCTTCCAGCTGAGCAGGGAGCCCAGTATGGGGCTCCGTCCTAGGCTCCGTCCTAGGATGACCTGAGCCGAAGGCAGATACTTAACGACTGAGATATCCTTGTTTAGTGGTTATAAGAAGCCCTTCTGTAAATGGCCAGAGGCTAGCAAAGACTAGCCATAGGAGATGATAAAGTGTTGACAGGATTCTAAGTAAAATTTTGAAGAAAAGTAGGGACAAGGGCAGACCAAGAAGAACAGATAAAATGTGGCTTTGTAGGAAGGATGAGGAAATGTTTGAGTCATGACTTAGAAAAAAGGAAAATATACATGTAGGAATAATACTTTTTGTTTTTAGAGGCTGGCTTTTTTGAAATAAGACAGTGGGAAAGAGACATCTCTCTCACCCCAAATCGTAGAGCAAGTCCTAGATATAAATCCTTGAGCAATTGCAAAACTACATGGACTAGCAAGATATGTTACATAATGTGATTTTTTTTTTCAGTCATTGTTATAAAATTTTGTCTTAGAGTGAACATACTAATTTTTTCATTATTAAATGTTTTTGTAGATGTTATTCCACAATCTATGCAAGATTTGTTGTGTATGAATAATGACTTTCCTCCAAGAGCACATTGCCTGGTAAGATGGTAGGTATACTTTTACTCAGGTAACTTTTAGTATGTGGTTTGGGGTGACCCCAACATCTCCCCCAGGCTCAGTGATTTGCTAGGAAGATGCACAAAACTCAGCATATGGGTACACTTACTATGATTTATTACAACGAAATCTGCAAACAGAATTAGCACAGGGAAAAGGTGGCTGAGGCAAAGTTTGGAGGAATTCGTGTTTGAGTTCTTTCCTAATGGAGTCACACAGAACATACTTAATTTCCTTAGCAACAAGTTGTGACAACACCTATGAGATGTTTTCTATCAGGGAAGCTTGTTAGAGGCTCAGCTCTTAGGGTTTATATTTGGGGGCTGGCACCCTTTGACTGGTACATAACAAAATTTCAGACTCCCAGAAGGGGAGCAGGTGTTTAGCATAAACCACATTGTTTGTACAAACAGATTAAGCACAGTAACTCTTATTGGAGAGTTTTTTGAGAACACTCTCAAAATCCAAATTCCTAGAAGCCTGCTGAAGGTCAGCCTTGCATGCAGGCCATTCTTTTTTTTTTTTTAAGATTTTATTTATTTATTTGACAGACAGAGATCACAAGTAGGCAGAGAGGCAGGCAGAGAGAGAGGGGGAAGCAGGCTTATCACTGATTAGAGAGCCTGATATGGGGCTCGATCCCAGGACCCTGGGATCATGACCTGAGCCGAAGGCAGAGGCTTTAACTCATTGAGCCACCCAGGCACCTCTCACTTATATCTTAATTATAAATGTGATAAGTTAATATAAGAGGTACATCACACTTAAAAGGGCATTCTCTTATTTTGGTAGGGGTGGTGTTGAAGCATACCACCACCAAAATGTCTCAAGTGTGAATGTGTGATCAAGAAAGACCTAGTTAAAATAAATTTATATACTGGTTTTACATTAGTGTGTTGGTGTGAGTTGGTCTTTTAATTTCTTTTTTAAATAAGATTTATTTATATATTGAGAGAGAGAGAGAATGGATATGCAAGTGGGGGGAGAGGCAGAGGGAGAGGGAGAATCCTCAAGCAGACTCCATAGTAGGCAATAAACCCAATGCCCCTGAGATCATGACCTGAGCTGAAATCAGGAGTCGGATGCTTAACCAACTGAGCCACCCAAGCACCCCTTGATTTTTTATTAAAGAATTTTTAAGAAAGGAAAAAATGATAATTTTGCTTCTTTTCTCTTCATGCTAGTGTGATTACTATAACAAGTAGACTGTAGCACACTAAAGAAAACTAATTGCAGATGCAGATAAACTGGATATTGTTTCATAAGTATGCCTGTCATTTTAGTGTGATCTTTTAGTAACTGTGAACTTAAACAACTTAAACAAATATAAGAGAATTTAGTACATTGCCATTAATTTAATCCATCCAGATTCTCTTCTGATCTTTTAAAATGTGAATATATACATTTAAAATGAAAGAATACCTCAGAAGGCAGCACGATTCATAGAACATGACTTTGTATGTATTCATTCACTCAGCATTAATTGAATACCTACTATTTGGCCAGACACTGAATTAAACACACTTAGGTTTAATTTCTAGCTCAATACTTATTGTCAACTTTGGGAAAATTACTTAATTTCTCTGAGATGGTAAAGACAGAATAATAAATAATAGGTACCTTTCAGAGTAACTGCGAGGATTTAGTAAAACAATGGTACATATTATGTTTACCAGACTCTGAGTGCTGTTACATAATTTCTGTTCAGCTATTTTTTTTAAAGTTTCTAAATAGACATGAATTTTGAGGGAACATTATGTAACCCATTACAGTCTTACATCTAGCTCCCCCAATTCATGTCCATTCCACAGATAAAACATATTCATTCTTTTCAGCTTTTTGGTATTTATTTCCTAAAACCGGGTTTGACACATAGTCCATAGTTTAAAAACATTTGTTGAATAAATAAGCAAAACCTTTCTATGTATTAATGAAGTACTTGTTAGTGATATATTTCTTCATATTAATGAAAATCACTTGTTAGTAGTTTTTTTTAACCTTTACATTTACTAAAAAATTTTTTTATTTCAAAAATTAGCATATAGGGGCACCTGGGTGGCTCAGTGGGTTAAAGCCTCTGCTTTCGGCTCAGGTCAGATCCCAGGGTCCTGGGATCGGGCCCCGCATAGGGCTCCCTGCTCAGCAGGGATCCTGCTTTCCTTCCTCTCTTTCTGCCTGCCTCTCTGCCTACTTGTGATCTCCGTCTGTCAAATAAATTAAAAAAAAAAAAAATTAGCATATAGTAAAATTGACTTTTTTTTTTAAATGAATAGTTCATTGACCTTCAACACATATGTATAGATTTTTAAAAACTACTACTGTAATCAGGATATACAACAAAGTGTAACCTCCTAAAAAAACTCTTCTTTCCATTATTATTTCTGGCAATTAATGATATATTTTTAGTTTTGAGAGCTTTGTCTTTTCAAGAATGTCATAGAGATAGAATCATATAGTAACTGTTTGAGACTAGTTTCTTTCCATGTAATGCAATGCTTTCAAGATCCTTTTAAGTAATTCTGTATCAGTAGCTTATTCCTTTTTATTGCTGAGTAGTATTCTCTTGTAAGGGTATACCACAGTTTGTTTATTCATTCACTTGTTGAAGGATATTAAGGCTGTTTCTAGGTTTGGGCATTTATGATTAGAGCTGTTACAAATATATGTGCACAGATTTTTGTGTGAAAGTACATTTTTAGTTCACTGGGCTAAGATTGGGTTGAGATTGCTAGTTATATGGTAAGTGTTTATTTTTAACTTTATAAAAATTGGCCAAAACATATAATTGCAACTGCATCAAAATATAAAGCTTCTGCACAATGAAGGAAACAGCAAACTAAAAGGCAACCTACTGATTGGGAAAGATATTTTCAAATGATCTATCCCACAAAGGGTTAATATCCAAAATATATTAAAGAACTGATACAACTGAACACCCAAAAATCAGCCCAATTTAAAAATGGGCAAGCATGAACAGACATTTCTTCAAAAAAGACATCCAGATGGCCAAACAGACATGTGAAAATATGCTCAACATCACTCATCATCAAGGAGATGAAGATCAAAATTACAATGAGATACCACCTCACAACTGTCAGAATGGCTGAAGTCAAAAACACAAGAGACCATAAGTGTTGATGAGAATGTGGAGAAAAAGGACCCCTCTTGCACTGTTGGTAGGAATGCAGACTGGTGTAGCCATTGGGGCAAACAGTATGGAGGTTCCTCAGAAAGTTGAAAATAAAACTACCCTATAATCCAGTCATCACACTACTGCATATTTACCCCCAAAATATGAAAACACTTACTCAGAGGAATACGTGGATCCCTGTGTTTATATAGCAGCATTATTTGCAAGAGCCGGGATAAGAAAGCAGTAAGTGTGTCCGAGGATAGATGAATGGATAAAGAAGATGTGTGTGTGCACACACATGCACACAGACACAGTGGAATATTACTCAACCGTAAGAAGAATGAAATCTTGCCATTTGCAACATCATGGATGGAGCTAGAGCTGGTGAAATAAGTCATAAAGACAAATATCACATGACTTCATTCGTATAGAATTTAATAAACAAAACAAATGAACGAAAGAAAAAAAAAGGTAAACCAAGAAACAAAATTATAGAGAACAAACTGATGGGAAGGTGGGTGGGGTGATGGATGAAATAGGTGATGGGAATTCAGGAGTTCATGTGTCATAATGAGCCCTGGGTGAAGTATGGAATTGTTGAGTCACTATATTGTACACCTGAAACTAGTGTAACATTGTATGTTAACTATACTGGAATTAAAAACAATTAAAAAAAAAAAAAAGAAAAAGAAATGACCAAACTGATTTCCTGAGTGACTGAACATTTTGCATTTCCACCAGCAATGTATGAAAGTTCCATTTGCTCTTTGTACTCATCAGCATTTGCTGCCAGTATTTTTTATTTTAGCCATTGTAATAGGTGTGTTGTCCTGTCAATTTATTAATTTTTTGCTTTATGGGTCATGTTTCAGTGCCTTGTCTAAGAACTCTTTGCACCACATCCCAGAGTTTTCTCCTATGTTTTAAAAATAAACTGAAAAAAATTTTTTTGGTTTATTTTACATTTATAGAAAGTTTCAAAGATAGTGCAGTGTGTTTTGGTATATCCTCACCCAGCTCTTCCTACTGTTAGCAGCTTATATTACCATGATAGTATGTCAAAACAGAAACCAACATTGGTCCCTTGTTATTAGCTTAACTTTAATTAGTTTTTCCACTAAAGTCCATTTTCTGGTTTAGGATCCAGGCATTTAGTCATCATGTCTTTTTAGTTTGTCTCAGGTCTTTGAAAGTGTCTCAGTCTTTCCTTATTTTTCATCTCAACAGTTTTGAGGAGGTTGAGTCAGGTATTTTGTAGAATGTCCTTTAGTTTGTCTCTGTTTTGCTTTTGATAACGGTTGGGGTTGTGGGATTTTGGAAAGAATATCATTGAGATGAATTGCCTTTTCATCACATATCAGAAGGTCATGTTATTAACATGACTTATTCACTAGTGATGTTAACTTTGATCCTATGGCCATTCTGTGTTTTATTCTAAAAGTTTTACATTTTGTATGTAGATCTATAATCTATTTCAAGTTAATTTTTTGTATAAGTGTTTTGGGTCACGGTTCTTTTTTTGCAAATAAATGTTCAGTTTTCCACTATCATTTGTTGAAAAGAGCTTCCTTTTTCCATTGACTGACTTTTATGCCTTTGTCAAAAATCATTTGGCCATATTTGTGTGGGTATATATCTGGATGTTCTTGGTTTCTGTAGTTTTAAGTCTTTAATTTAGGTGGTGTGATTCGTCCAACTCTTACTTCTCCTTTTCTCACTTGTTTTGATTTTTCTAGCTCCTTTGTTTTTCCATTTACATTTTAGAATTGGTTTATTTATATCTACAAAAAGTCCTGCTGGGGTGCCTGGGTGGCTCAGTCGTTAAGCATCTGCCTTTAGCCCAGGTCATGATCCCAGAGTCCTCGGATCTAGCCCTGCATTGGGTTCCCTGCTCAGCAGGGAGCCTGCTTCTCCCTCTCCCACTGTACCTGCTTGTATTCCTTCTCCTGCTGTGTCTCTGTCAAATAACTAAATAAAATCTTAAAAAAAAAAAAGTCCTGCTGGAATTTTGATTGTAATTGCCTTAAATCTCTAGACAGTTTAGGGAGAACTGATATCTTTGCTATGCAGTCTTTCATTTTATGAACATGGTCTCTCAAGTTAGTTACATCTTCTTTGATTTCTTTTATTAGTGTCTTACTGTTTTCAGCATGTTAATCCTGTATATGTTTTATCAGATTTTTTTCTCCAGATTTTTATTTAAATTCCAGTCAGTTGATATATAGTGTAATGTTAGTTTCAGGAGTAGAATTTAGTGATTCATCACTTACATACAACACCCATTGCTCATCACAACAAGTGCTCACCTTAATACCCCTTATCCTCTTAACCCATACCCTTGCCCACTTCCTCTCCAGCAATCCTAACATTGTTCTCTATGGTTGAGTCTGTTCCGTGGTTTTCTTCTCTCCTTTTCCCCTCCTCCCCCTATGTTCATCTTTTTCCTTTATTAATTTGGAATGTGGAATTTATTAAATTCCACATATGAGTGAAATCATGTGGTATTTGCCTTTCTCTGACAGACTGTACTTAGCACAATACACTGTAGCTCCATCTAAGTCATTGCAAATGTCAAGATTTCATTCCTTTTTATGGCTGAGTAATATTCCTGTGTATGTGTGTTTATACCCTATAACTTCTTTTTAAAAAATATTTGGCAGGCAGGCAGGCAGAGGGAAAGGGAGAAGCAGGCACCCTGCTGAGCAAGGGGCCTGATACAGGACTTGATCCCAGAACCCTGGGAACTTGACCTAAGCCGAAGACAGATGCTTAACTGACTGAGCCACCAGATGCCCCTATACCACAACTTCTTTATCCATTCATCAGTCAGTGGACATTTTGGGCTCTGTCCATAATTTGCCTATTGTTGATAATGCTGCTATAAACACATAGGTGCATGTATCCCTTTGAATTGGGTAAATACCTAGTAGTGTAGTTGTTGGATTATAGTGTAGTTCTGTTTTTAACTTTTTGAGGAACCTCCATACTGTTTTCCAGAGTGACTGTATCAGTTTGCATTCCTGCCAATAGTGTAAGTGAGTTCCTTTTTCTCTATATCCTCACCAACATCTGTTCTTTTGTGTGCTGTTTATTTTAGCTGTTTGTACAGGTATGAGATTATATCTCATTGTAGTTTTGATTTGTATTTCCCTGATGATGAGTGATGTTGAATATCTTTTCATGTATCTGTTAAGACAGTTGTATGCCTTCTTTGGAAAAATGTCTATCCATGTCCTCTGCCCATTTCTTTCCTTTTTTTTTTTTTTTAATGTAGGAATTGGATGTCAGATTTTTTTTTTTTAAGATTTTTATTTATTTGAGAGAGAGAGCGAGAGAGAGCACAAGCAGGGGGAGCAGCAGAGGGAGAAGCAGGCTTCCCGCCAAGCAGGAAATCCAGATGTGGAGCTCTCTCCCAGGACCCTGGGATCATGACTTGAGCCGAAGGCAGATGCATAACCAACTGAGCCACCCAGGCATCCCTCTTTTGTCCATTTCTTAAGAAATTATTTAGTTTTGGGTGTTGAGTTCAAGAAGTTCTTTATAGATTATGAATACTAGCCCTTTATCACATGTCATTTGCAATTTCTTCTCTAATTCTGAAGGTTGCCTTTTAGTTTTGTTGATGGTTTCCTTCACTGTGCATAATCTTTCATTTGATGAAGTCTCTTTTTGCTTTTTGTTTCATTTTTGCTTTTGTTTCCTGTCTCTCAGGAGACATATCTATGAAAATGTTGCTACTGCCGATGTCAAAGAGGTTGCTGCCTATGTTCTCTAGGATTTTGATGGTTTCCTGTTTCACGTTAGGTCCTTTATCCATTTTGAATTTATCCTTATGTATGGTGTATAATGTGGTCAGTTTCGTTCTTCTGCATATTGCTGACCAGTTTTCCCAACACCATTTATGGTGGGAAGAGTCTGTCTTCTTTTCATTGGATATCCTTTCTTCCATTGTCGAAGATGAGTTGACTGTATAGTTGTTGAGTCTGTTTTGGGGTTTTCTGTTCTATTCCATTGATCTGTGTGTCTATTTTTTTTTTTTTTTTAAGATTTATTTATTTGACACAGAGAGAGACAGTGAGAGAGGGAACACAAGCAGGGGGAGTGGGAGAGGGAAAAGCAGGCTTCCCACTGAGCAGGGAACCCGATGGGGGCTTGATCCCAGGACACTGGGATCATGACCCAAACCAAAGGTAGGTGCTTAACAACTGAGCCACCCAGGTGCCCCCTATGTGTCTATTTTTGTGCCAGTACCATACTCTCTTGATTACTACAACTTTGTAATATAACCTGAAGTCTGGAATTGTGATGCCACCAGCTTTGCTTTTCTTTTTCAAGATTGTTTTGGCTTTTTGGGGTCTGTTAGGATTTTTAGGATTCTTTGTTCTATGAAACAATGGACTGGTCTATGGAAAATGCTGGTGGTATTTTGATAGTGATTGCGTCAACTCTGTAGATTGCATTGGGTGGTAATAGACACTTTAACAATGATTTTTCTTCCAATCTCCATGAGCATGGAATGTTTTTCCATTTCTTTGTGTCCTCTGATTTCTGTCATAAGTGTTTCCTTGTTGAATTTCTGCTTAGATGATCTGTCCATTGATGTAAGTGAGGTATTAAAGTTCCCTCCTATATTATGGTATTATTATCAATGAGTTCCTTTATGTTTACTAATGGTTATATGTATTTGGGTACTCCCACCTTGGCATATTTACACTCGTTAGATCTTGTTGGATTGTCCCCTTTATTATTATATAGTCTTCATCTCTTGTTACAGTCTTACTTAAAATCTAGTTTGTCTGATATGACTACTCTGTCTTTCTTTTGATGTCTGTTATCATGATAAATTGTTCTCTGTCCTTTCACTTTCAATCTACCAGTGTCATTAGGTCTATAATGAATCTCTTGTAGGCAGTGTTTAGATGGATCTTTTTTTTTTTTTTTTATCCATTCTGATATCCTAAGTGTTTTGATTGGAGCATTTAGTCCATTTACATTCGGAGTAATTATTGAGAGATGTGAATTTAGTGCCATTTTATTGCTTGTTGTTTCTAGAGATTTTCTGTTCCTTTCTAGTGTTTGTTGCTTTTGGTCTTTCCCACTCAAAGAGTTCCCTTTAATATTTCTTTCTGGGCTGGTTTAGTGATCAAAAACTCCTTTAGTTTTTGTTTATTTTGGAAACTATCTTTTTTTCTATTCTGAATGACAGCCTTGCTTGGATAGAGTATTCTTGGTTGCGTATTTCTCCCGTTCAGCACATTGAGTATATCATGCCAGACCATTCTGGACTGCCAGTGTCTCTGGAAAGATGTGCTGCTAACCTTATTTGTCTTCCCTTGTAAGTTAGGGACTTGTTTTTGTCCTGCTGCTTTTAGGATTTTTTCTTTATATTTTGCAAATTTAGCTATGGTATTTCTTGGTGTTGGCCTGCCTTTGTTGATTTTGTTGGGAGTTCTCTGTGACTCCTGGATTTGAACATCTGTTTCCTTCCTCAGATTAGGGAGGTTTTCAGCTATCATTTTCTCCAATAAACCTTTTGATACCTTTTCCCTCTCTTTTTCCCTTTCTTCTTTATCATACCTGTGATATGAATGTCATTATGCTTTATGGAGCCATTGAGTTCCCTAAATCTACATTTGTGATTTAATATTTGTCTTTCCCTCTTCTTCTCACCTTTATTATTTTCCATAATTGTATCTATCTGTTGTCACTTATTCATTCCTCTGATGTTTCCATCCTTGTGTTCATTACATCCAGTTGGTTTTGAATCTTGGTTTTCGCTTTTTTCATTTCAGCCTGACTAGTTTTTAGGTCTTTTATGTCTGTAGTGAGGGACTCCTTGTTGTCTTCTATGCTTTTCTCAAGCCCAGCTAGTATCCTTACGATTGTTCCTTTAAATTCTGGATGAGGCGTATTACTTATATCTGTTTAGATTAGATCCTGATGATGACCTTTTCCTGTTCTTTCTTTTGGGCTGAATTCCTCTGTCTTGGCATTTTGTCAAGGTCTCTATCTTCTGTGTGTTAGGAAAGCCTGTTATGTTTCCTGCTTCTGAGAGTTAGGGGTTTATGAAGAAGAGGTCACGTACTGTTCCAGGCCTGGTGGCTTCAGGAAGTGTCTCCCTTGTGTGCCATGTGGACATTGCCGCTGTATTTTGATTGCTCTTTCCCTCAGGTCAGTCCTCTGCAGAGTTTCTTGTTGCCTGAGGAGGAGTGTTTGGATCTTTGCCAGAGTGTGGTGAATTTTAACTAGGTGTGCTCTTGTCTACTTGTTAAAAGAGACCTGGTAGTATTTCCACTGAAGCTGGAGCTTTGCACAATTCTATGATCAGTAGACATGGTGCTTGTGGGGGGTTTGTGCTGGTCTCCTGGGGAGTTTATTTATTTGAGAGAGCAAGCGAGTGAGCAAGAAAGCACAAGCATGGGGAGTAGCAGAGGGAGCGGGAGAAGTTGGGCTCGATCCTGGGACCCCGAGATCCTGACCTGAGCTAAAGGCAGATGCTTAACTGACTGAGCCACCCTGGGTCCCCTGTTTCTTGCCTTTTTAAACTGGCTAGGACTTTCATTAAAATATTGAATGGGGGGCAGTGAGAGTGGACATTTTGCCTTGTTCTGATCTCAAAGGGAAAACATTTAGTCCTTTACCACTAGCTGTGCTGTTAGCTGCAGATTTATCGTGGATGCTCTTTATCAGGTTGAAAAAATTCCCTTCTATTCCTAGTTTGTTGAGTTTTTATCATGAATGAATGCTCAATTTTGTCAAATGCCTTTTCTGTGTAAATTGATACGATTTTTGGATTTCTGAGTACCTTTGTCTTCCCAAGATAAACCCCACGTTTTGTGGTATAATTTGTATTTGTACATATATATAGCCAGATTTGATAATGCTGTTATTTTATTGAGGACTGTAGTACCTATATTCATGAGGAATATTGGCTCTAGTTCTTCTAAACAGTAGTTCCTACCCATTGTCTGCCTCCTTCTGCAGTTTCAGTTTCCATGGTTTCAGTTCCAAGGTCAACTGCGGTCCAGAAAGAAATGGTCTTGTGTTGTATCAGAAGGTCAGTAGTAGCCTAGTGCTATACCACAATGCCTGTGTCATTCACTTCACTTGATCTAACCATGTAGACTTTTTATCATCTCACATCACAAGAAGGATGATTACAATAAGATGTTCTGAGAGAACATTCATAGAACTTTTATTGCAGTATGTTATAATTGTTCTGTTTTATTTTGTTACTGTTATTAATTTCTTACTGTGCCTAGTGTATATCTTAAACTTCATTGTATGTGTGTATAGGAAAAAGCAGCGTATGTAAGGTTTGGTACTATCTGTGGTTTCAGGCACATGTCTTGGCAGATGTCCCTGGAAGTCTTGGCACATGTCCTCCACTAAGAAATGGAGTACTGTACGTTATCTTGATATCAGGGAAATACTGGCCTTATAATGTGAATTGGGAAGCATTTTGTTCTGTTTTCTGGCAGAGATGATGTAAAATTGGTGTTATCTTTTTTAAATGTTTGGTGAAATTTGCCACTAAAATTATCAGGGTCTGGAGTTTTCATTTCATTGAAGTAGTAATCTCTTATAGGTGGATGTTAAATAGAAGTCCTAGTTCCAGTTCCTTGCGTGTACACCCATGTCCCTGAGGAGCCATTCAAAATAATACAACCTCTGTACTGATTTGGGTTGATGCAATGTCCATGTGCAATGCTTGAATCTATCTAAAGGATATAGAAGAGAGCTGGTCTGTGGAGAGATTGGTGACATTGTTGAACGGATAGGCAGCTTCTTATTCCTGGTGCTTTGTTAGCAAGGACGGTAGATGATAATAACCTGAGTGATAAGCTTATGGAATCATAGTTTCCAGATCTCACTTTATTTATATTTACTGAGGCTGGGATAATTTTGGACATAGCCCATCTGGATACATGCCAGAAACCACCTCCCCTGGGCTTGGTATACCTTATCAATCTCAGAGTTACATAATTCACATTATCACTGCTGGGTTAAGGTACATGGTGTTTGCACACATAAACAAACTTTTCTTTTACAATTCTTAGTTTTTTTAATCTATCAGCAAGGTCAGTTTTGCACACATCTCTGTGAGTCACATTTATAGGCTTTTAGCAGCTAAAAGGCTTATCCTATAAAATCACAATCCCTAGTTCTTAGCTATTAGGGCCTATAACCTAGAGTTGATAATCTCCCTGGGTTTCTTCAGAGTCACCTTATGTACTCACTTCTGGCTTTCAGTTCCCTCTTTGTTTCTGTTACCCTTGTTATCTCCTTTTTTTCCTTTGAAGTTCACCTATGTATCTAAAAAAATATTGTTAGATTTTATAAAGTGTTTTGGTTTGTTTTGGCGGGGAGGTCTATGTCAGTCTGCCATGTTGCTTCCATTTTTTAAAAAATTTGATCTTTCTTAAAGATTAGAAGGCCAGCAATCAGACTTTCAATAATTATTTGATAATTAACCATATTAAAGGCATATGTGTTTTCTTTTATCCATCAAACATTATTTTTAAACATTTACTGGGAGCGAGATACTGAGATACCAAGGATAAAATATGATCCCTGGTTCAGTAAACTTTGGGATTAGTAGGGGGCTAGATAAGGGAACAGTGGCAGCAGTATTGATAAATGCTCTCATGGAAGACAGCACAGGGCTTGATACTCACAGGAGTTACCTTTTTTTTTTTTTTTAAGATTTTATTTATTTATTTGACAGATCACAAGTAGGCAGAGAGGCAGGCAGAGAGAGAGGGGGAAGCAGGCTCCCCATTCAGCAGAGAACCTGAAGCGGGGCTAGATCCAAGGACCCTGAGATCATGACCTGAACGAAAGGCAGAGGCATAACCCACTGAGCCACCCAGCCGCCCCATGAAGTGTCTCTTTTTAATATAGATTAAGTCAGGAAATTGTTTTCGCAGGAGGTATTACCTCACTTGAATCTTGAGAGACAAGTGAGAATAAGCCAGGTGAAGTTAGATAAAAAGATACTCAAGGCAGAACAAGAGCATTAGTGAAGATGTTAATGCTTAAATTAGGAATTTTAAACATGCAGGTAGTTTGTTTGTTAAGCCTGGAGTGTAGCAACAGAGGGTTGAGAATGACAATAGATGAGAGGGTATCTGTATATTTTGGGCCTAATATGAAGTGGGCATCTTAAGAAGATTTCATAATGTTCTTATTTTTTTCCATAATGTTTTTAAAAGATTTCATTTGGGGCACCTGGGTGGCTCAGTGGGTTAAGCCGCTGCCTTCGGCTCAGGTCATGATCTCAGGGTCCTGGGATCGAGTCCCGCGTCGGGCTCTCTGCTCAGCAGGGAGCCTGCTTCCCTCTCTCTCTCTCTCTCTCTCTCTCTCTCTGCCTGCCTCTCCGTCTACTTGTGATCTCTCTCTCTGTCAAATAAATAAATAAAATCTTTAAAAAAAAAAAGATTTCATTTATTTATATGACAGAGCAAGAGAGTGAGGGAGAGCACACAACAGGGGGAGTGGATGAGGGAGAAGCAGGCTCCATCCAGGATCCTGGGATCATGACCTGAGCTGAAGGTAGACACTTAAGTGACTGAGCCACTCAGGTGCCTCCATAATGTTCTTTACTTGTTTTTTAAATAGAATTTTAACATTATAACTGTTGCAAACTAAAATTTCACAATTTTCAAGGTTATAAATTATCAGTCATGCTTCTTAGCACCTGAAGAATAACATACGCAGAAGCGTTTATAAACATTTCCTTTTTAAAAAAACTGAAGTTAATACTAAAACAATGACATTGAAAATTTGATAACTATTATGCAAAATATTCATTTATAACATACATATACAATTAGTATGGGTTGACCCTGTTGAAATGAGATAAAATTAATGTATGATTAACTTACATTTTGGGGGCATCTAGGTGGCTCAGTTGGTTAAGTGATTGCCTTTGGCCCAGGTCATGGTCCTGGGATCTTGGGATCAAGTCCCCCATTGGGCTTTCCTGCTCAGTGGGGAGACTGTTCCTCCTTCTTCCTCTAACCTCCCCCTCCTCACTGCCCCCCTCCCTGCTCGTGTTCTTGATTGCTCCCTCTCTCTCTCAAATGAATAAATTAAAAAAATCTTTAAAAAAACCCAAAACATATTTATTTATTTATTTATTTATTTTTAAAACATTTTATTTATTTATTTGAGAGAAGAGACAGACAGTGAGAGAGAGCATGAACGAGGAGAAGGTCAGAGGGAGAAGCAGACTCCCCGTGGAGCTGGGAGCCTGATGCGGGACTCGATCCCGGGGCTCCAGGATCATGACCTGAGCTGAAGGCAGTCGCTTAACCAACTGAGGCACCCAGGCGCCCCCCAAAACATATTTAAAATCAAACTTTACAAAATAAAGTTTTGGCATTTATGGCAATACTCAGTTTTGATAGTTCATCTATCTGCATCTATTTTGAAATCTTGTAATGTCACTTTTTATATTATGCAACTGCCAGTAAGCTCTAAGCCTGTTTAAGTTTTTTAAGGGTATTTTATAAAATGAATCTTTAAAAGATATGTGGGAATGATCAGTTTTTATGGTATAGGCAAGATAATTGATGTTAATGATGTGATTGTTGGCTACCTCTCTCTACCTTCTTATATACCTCTTACCTTCTAATGGTAGATTCCTGAAACCATAAGTAGAGAGAGATTTATTCCCTTGATTGTTACTCCTTATAAAATAAGTAGTCTTGGAAATGATATAGACATTAAACTAGGAGACATTTGTGCCCAAATATAAATTTGTGAGATCTTTACTGAGCCGAGGTTTTAATAAGAAGGAATCGTAGGCAGGATAATGAACCTCTCTACAACCGACACGTGTCCACATCCTAAAACCTGTGAATTTAGGTTACATGGCCAGAAGGGATCAAGGGAACAGATGGAATTAGGGTTGCTAATTAGCTGTGTTTAAGATTGGAAGATTTATCCTGGAATAAATCTTACACTGGTGGGCCTAGTGTAATCACAAGAGTTCTTTTTTTTTGTTTGTTTTGTTTTAGAGAGAGAGTGTGTGTGTGCTGGGGGATTGGGGAGGATAGTGGCGTAGAGAGAGAGAGAATCTTAAGCAGGGTCCATGCCTAGTGTAGAGCCCAACACGGGGCTATCACAACCCTGAGCTCAAGACGTGAGCCAGAATCAAGAGTCTGACTCAAGAGTTGGACGCTTAACTGACTGAGCCACCCAGGCTCTCCATAAGAGTATTTTAATGTGGAGAAAAGGCAGAAGAGAATCAGTGTCTGAGTGGTGTAATATGAGAACTTGGCCTGCTATTGCTGGGTTTGAAGAAGGTAGCCAGGAACTAAGGAATGAGGGGAGCCTCTAGAAACGGGGAAAGGGAAGGCATGAATTCCGGCTTTTGAAACTTCCAAAAGGAACACAACCTTGCTGACTAGTTGATTTTAGCATGCTGAGACTTTTGTTGCCCTTCTGACCTATAGAATTATAAGAGAATAAATTTGTTTTAAGCCACCAATTTTGTGTTAATTTGTTACAGTAGCAATATGAAAACAACACAAAAAGTGGGGCTGTAAGTGCTATATGTCTGGGAGGCTCTACTGAGATTGGAAAAATACACTGAAAGTATAGCTGGGTTTAACTCATGATGATTTTTGTATCTGTGGTTTTGCCTTTGTCCAGCCTAGTCTTTGGACCTTCAGCTCAACCACACTTTAAGGGAATAGCAGCAACAATGTAAAGAAATGGCCCACAATCTTATAAATTGTATAGTTGAATAATTACGATGGCTTTTAAAAAACAATATTTATTTTTATGATTTTAATGCATTTTTTTGGATGGCTTTAGAAAGAGATATGTGCAAAAGGACCTGATAGTTTTGAGAGAATGGTATTTTAGAGTAGCTCTAAGGGCCTGTAAGATGTTCTTACTCTTTCAAAAGCAGAAATGTTCAGAAGACTTCTAGTGATGGTGACATAACATAGTTGGCAGTTCCTTTTCTGCAAAAAGAAAAAAAGCATAAAACTGGAAAATATTGGCAAAACAACTATTTCAGGGTACTGAAAATTACCCAAAGGCAGACAACAAATTGAGAAGCATTTATTTTTGAAAAATCACTGGTGTTTCTTATAAGATAGATGGATACTCTGGCCCTTTTGCCTGTGACTGTTTATACCACTGCCTGTCTTTTCCCCAGTCTGTGTTGGTGAGAACTGTGGTTTTTCAGTCTAGACTGGTCATGAAAACCACCGTTCTGTTGGCAGATGAACAGGCTTGATCTGGGTAAAGGGCAAAAACCTGTAGCTCTGCCATCTAAGAGTAGTGGACTTGATTGAGCACAGATGAATGAGGAAAAGCTGTATCTGAACTAAGCTGAGGTTGTAGTTCTAGTTCAAGGCATTTGGTGGGTTAGTCAGAAATTTAATAGAGACATACTATATGTATGAGAGCCATAGAAAAGTTGAATATACTTGCTACACTTATCATAGGGGAACTATGTATGTGCAGGAGAGATGTAAGAAGACCCAAACTTAAGAACTGGTTGCAACTTTAAATGCACCTACACCTCTTTCCAGCAGATCAGTCAGCAGATAATGAAAGTCTCATAGTCTCAAGTGTTTGAGCATATTCTTTACCTCAGTTACTGTCTTACCACAAAGCAGTATTGACAGTGGGTAGCCCCAGGGAGCCAGGCTAAGAACAATAAAATAGTTGAATAGAGACACCAATAGTTGAATATCTTGGGAAAGACAGATTGTACAGTTTAAATCTTGACAAGTTACTAGATACAAGCAAAGAACCCTCAGAAAAGTTAAACTTGGTTTTACTATATTATCTTAATGTAGTTTTCAACAACAAAATTACTAGGTATACAGGGTCACACAGGAAAAATGTGACCCATATGTAAGTGAGAAAAAAGGTAGCAGAAATTGGGACTCTTGATGGGATTGAGCCATAACTTCAAAGTGGTTATAAGTATGTTAAAAAAATTGAAGGAAGTATATTCAGAGAATTAAAAATATGCTACCGGGCGCCTGGGTGGCTCAGTTGGTTAAGCGACTGCCTTCAGCTCAGGTCATGATCCTGGAGCCCCGGGATCGAGTCCCGCATCAGGCTCCCAGCTCCACGGGGAGTCTGCTTCTCCCTCTGACCTTCTCCTCGCTCATGCTCTCTCTCACTGTCTCTCTCTTCTCTCAAATAAATAAATAAAATGTTTAAAAAAAAATATGCTACCAATGAGTCAAATTGGAAATCTCAGTAAACTATAATGAAGAGCCAGATGGAAATCTTAGAGTTTAAAAGTATAACTGAAATAAACTTTCATCAGATAAGCTCAAAAGCAGACCTGAGAAGTCAGAAGAAAGAGTTGGATTTGAAAGATTAATAGAAGTTTTCCAATCCAAAAAACAGAAGAAGAATAGATAAAAATGAACAGAACTTAGGATATCTGTGGGTCAATATCAGGTGTTCCAAAGCATACAGGTAATAATGGGTGTTCCAGATGAAGAGAGAGAAAGGGGAGGGGGAAAATACTCAAAGAAATAATGACTGAAAACTTCTTAGATTTGATGAAAAAATACTTATTTATGGACCCAGGACTCTCAGTGAATCCCAGGTGGGATTAACACAGCAAACCAAATCTAGACATATTATTGTCAACTTGCTGAAACCCAAAGCAAAGAGAATCTTCAAAGCAGCAGGAGAAAAATGACTTGTCATATACAAAAGAAAAATACTATTTGCTGACAAAAACATTAGAGGCTAGAGGGCAGTGCAATGACATACTGAGTATTGAAAGAAAAAACTGTATTGAAAGAAAAAATTGTGGGGGCGCCTGGGTGGCTCAGTGGGTTAAGCCGCTGCCTTCGGCTCAGGTCATGATCTCAGAGTCCTGGGATCGAGCCCCGCATCGGGCTCTCTGCTCTCTAGGGGAGCCTGCTTCCTCCTCTCTCTCTGCCTGCTTCCTCCTCTCTCTCTGCCTGCTTGTGATCTCTCTGTCAAAGAAATAAATAAAATCTTTAAAAAAAAAAAAAAAAGAAAAGAAAAAATTGCTAGCCAAGAATTCTATATCCAACAAAACTGTCTTTCAAAATATAAAGATGAAATAACAACATTGTTATATAAACAAACACAGAATTTATTGCCAGGAGACCTACCTTATAGTCAGTATTAAAGGGATGGTAACTTGGATATATAGGAAGGAATGAAGAGCATTGGAAAAACTCTAGGAAATACAAAAGGGATGTTTTTTTAATTAACAAAGCTCTTAAGATTGCTTAAGCAATAATTATAACACTGTACTGTTGGGTTTATAACATGGGTAAGGGTAAGGTATATGGCAGTATTGCACAAAGGAAGAGGGGAGGAAATGGAGCTATACTGTGTAAAATTGCTAGGTTTTACCAGAATTAATCTGAATAGATTATAAGTTAAAGGTACAGATTGCAATATCCAAGGATGTCTGGGAGGATGAAACTGAAAAAAGAAATTGTCTCTCGAACACCTCCATTTTCTCAGATATATTGTACATGTTAGAAATAATTATGTCCAAGAAATCTTTTTATTTATCATTACTGTTTTTGGTGATCCAGTATTTTATGCATATATTCTTTACACTATTTGAAGAAGCTCTGAATATATTTCTTTCTCTCTTTTTTTGTGGAGGAGGGACAGAAGGAGAGAGGGAGAGAATCTTAAGCAGGCGCCACACCCAGCACAGAACCTGACATGAGGCTCAGTCTTACAACCCTCATGACCTGCGCCCAAAGCAAGAGTTGGACACTTAACTGACTGAGCCACCCAGCTGTCCCTGAATATATTTCTTTCTTATTTTAGAAATAAAATAAGATGTAAAATGGTAGCAGTAACAGATGTAAAATGGTAGCAGATGTAAAATGGTAGCAGTCAGAGTTGGTGGTGTGTTTTTATGATTTTCCTATGCAAAATAAATAACAGGCGCAACAAATATAGGTTATTTGTTGTTGCTTTCAGTCTTTATTGGAGCAAGAAAGGAAAATGTATTTTAGAACAAAATAGATAAAAATGAGTGATTGTCCTACCTTTCTCAGTTGGAGAATGTGATATGAAGGCACATTTATATTAAATTTAGTATTTAGCATGAACATGTGTAATCTGTTAGATAAAGCAGTTCTGTTATTAAAAATTACCATAGTGGAGGGACGCCCGGGTGGCTCAGTTGGTTGGACGACTGCCTTCGGCTCAGGTCATGATCCCGGAGTTCCGGGATCGAGTCCTGCATCGGGCTCCCAGCTCCACGGGGAAGTCTCCTTCTCCCTCTGACTTTCTCCTTGCTCATGCTCTCTCTCACTGTCTCTCTCTCAAATAAATAAATAAAATCTTTAAAAAAAAAAATTACCATAGTGGAATTTTTACTTGTGTTGGTATGTTTGAGTGCCTCATAAACTTAAATTATTAGAGTAGATATTGTAGGATACATAAAGATTTATTAATGAAACTTACCTTACTATTTTACTCCCTGTTCACTTTTCCCATTCTCTTCTCCTGATCCCTCCTTTTATACACACATAAAAAAGGGGGCTTAAACATCTCATACTTACTAATTTTGGGTAGCCAAGCAGGAAATCATGAGAAATATGGGATATGTCCATCTGGATATTTTATGAATATGTGTTACATGTATATGTTTTTGTGCTAATTTGAGTTGTGAAATTTTTTCATAGATTCTGCAATGCATATTCTGATATACATTTGTCTTAGCATTTCATGATTGCTTTTATGTCAGTAAACTTTTTTTAATACCTTGTTATTTTTTTAAAAATAGTTATTTGACACAGAAAGAGAGATCACAAGTAGGCAGAGAGGCAAGCAGAGATAGAGGGGAAAGCAGGCTCCCCGCTGAGCCGAGAGCCGCATGTGGCGCTTGATCCCAGGACCCTGGGATCATGACCTGAGCCGAAGGCAGAGGCTCAACCCACTGAGCCACCCAGGCACCCCATACCTTCTTATTTTTTTAATGACTGTCAAGTATCATGTAGTATGAGTGTTCTGTAATTACCCATTTTTTTTTCCCACTGAAGGATATTTAGGTTGTTTTTAGTTTTTACAGTTAAACTGTTACAATGAGCATCATTACGCATAAAGATATACCTCATTTTTGTGCTTTGTTTTATTGTATTTTGTAGATACTGCCTCTTTTACAAATTGAAAGTTTGTAGCAACCCTGTGTTGAGCAAGTCTGTTTCTGCAAGTCTGTTTTTCTGGTATTCACTTCTGGTCTCTGTGTCATATTTTGATAGTTCCTGTAGTATTTCAAACTTTTTCATTATTCTCTTTGTTATTGTAATCTGTGATTGCTGAAATCTCAGAAGATTGTTAGCATTTATTAGTAATAAAGTATTTTTTATTTAAGATATTTATACTTTTTTTGACATAATACTGTTGGCATACTTAATAGACTACAGTATAGTATAGAAAATAATTTTATATGCATTGGGAAACTGAAAAAGTCATTATACATGCTTGATTTTGATATTTGCTTTGTTGTGGTAGTCTGGAACTGAACCCACAGTATCTTCAAGGTATGCCTGTATAGCTTTGTGCATTTGTATGAATGTTTTTGTAAAATAGATATAAAGAAATACAATTAGTTCAAAGTTTGTGAATTTTACATTTTGATATAGCCTGCCTTTTTGTTCTCCAAATGTTTTAAAGGTTTATACCACCATCTGTGGCATGTCCCAAACTCTTGTTGATACTGGATCTTATATTTTTTTGCCAATTAAATTGGCAAACAGTGATTATCTCTTCTTTTAATTTTATTTTCCTAATCAATAAGTTGAACATCTTTGAATAGAATTCTTATCTGTTGATACTTCTTATTCTTTAAAATATGTATCAGTTTTGCTCATTTAGTTTTTTTGTTACGGTAAAACAACAAAATTTACTATTTTAACCATTTTTTAAGTGTACACTGGTGTTGAGTACATTAATATTTTTGTGCAGCCATCACGAGTATTCATCTCCAGAGCTTTTCAAGCATCCCATACTGAAACTCTGTACCCATTAAATGTTAGCTCAACCCTTCATCTGCCAGGCCCTGTAACCACTGTTCTGTGTTTTGTCTCTGTAAGTTTGACTACTCTGTGTAACTCATGTAAGTATAATCATATGGTATTCAACCTTTTGTGACTGCCTTATTTCACTTAGCATCAAGTCTTCAAGGTTCATCTGTGTTGTAGCATGTTATCAGAAGTTCCTTCAATATTTCACTGTATACACATATCACATTTTGTGTATCCATTAGTCTATTGATAGACATTTGGATTGTTTTTGCCTTTTGGCTTTGTGGATAAGGTGCTGTGAGCAGGCATGTTCAAGTATCCCTTTGTGTCCCTGCTTTTAATTTTTCTGGGTCAATAACCAGATGTGAAATTACTGTTCATTCTGTATTTCAGTTTTTGAAGAATCACTGTACAGTTTTTCCATAGTGGCTGTATTATTTTACATTTGCAGCATTCATGCTCAGTCATTCTCATTTCCCCATATCCTTGCCAACATTTATGTGTTTTATTTTGCTTTACAATAGCCATCCTAATGGGTGTGAAGTCCTATCTCATTGTGGGTTTCATTTACATTTTCCTAATTAGTGATGTTGACCACATCCTTTAATGTGCTTGTTTTCCTATTGTGTATGTTTTTTGGACTAGTGTCTATTCATGTTCTTTGTTCACTTTTTAATCTGGTTGATTGTTTTTTGTTACTGATTTTTCTCATCTTTTAAAGGCCTCTACTTAATGTTTGCTTAGTTGAAGTCATTCTCAAGCCTCAAGTAGGTCTAGTACAGATAGTAGATCAGTGATATATATTGATCCTTCAAGGATAATAATAGTATCTGGGAAAATACATTAGAATTCAGAGAAGAGAGCGTATTTAAAAGGAGCAATGGGGGTAGTATTTGATGTAAATCTTCAAAGAAAGTATCGGATACTGATAGAATGAGGGAAAACATTAGAAGAAGCAAAGACATAGAGGACACAGTTAATTTTATTGCATATAAACAGAAAGTTCAGTTTGGCTTATTTGTTGTTATTGGGAGTATACACTGGCACAGTTTGTGTGTGTGTGTGTGTGTGTGTGTGTGTGTGTGTAGAGGGAGAAGATGGTTTGGCAGCAGCTATAACAGATACAGATGTTCTTTTATCTAGCAACTTAAGGGAGTTTATCCTATAGTTATATTTGTAGAAATAGTAGTAGTATTGTTAGCAGTGGCATAAAACTGGAGAAAGAGTACTGATGAGTAGGGGATTACCATATTATAATCTTATTTGAGGCTAGGTTGAATACATGGATAGATTATTTCAGGAAGAATAACCAAGAACAGTTGACAGTGGTTTCACTCTAGTGTGGGTGATGGCAGGGGAAAAAATGTTCACTTGTTTTGTTTTCTTTCTTCCAGGACATTAAAAAAAGAGCAAAGTATATCTTTAAAGAGCTTTAGAGCTGAAAATTCATAGCTCTGGATTCTTTCCAGTATTTAATGCCATTTCTGTATAACTAATTTTTGATTTCAAGAGTAGGAGGATGGAGGCAAGATGAGAAGATGAACTAAATTTTTGTCATCTAAACAATAAATAGATTATGGGTTGGACTGTGTTTATTTATCTTTATCACTGTTTGTGGGATTTCTTTTTTTTTTTTTTAAGATTTTATTCATTTATTTGAGAGACAGAGATCAGCAGTAGGCAGTGAGGCAGGCAGAGAGAGAGAGGGGAGGAAGCAGGCTTCCTGCTAAGCAAAGATCCCAATGCGGGGCTCGATCCCAGGACCCTGGGATCATGACCTGAGCCGAAGGCAGAGGCTTTAAATCACTGAGCCACCCAGGCGCCCCTGTTTGTGGGATTTCTTGAGAACGTTTGTAAATATAAGCCTTCACAACGCTACATATCCAGCGTTAAAATAAATTAGGCAAATGGATAATGCCTTTCATAAATTAATTTAAAAAACATTAGATAAAAATACATTTAGTAGGAGTGACTAGAATAGGAATTTTCAATAGGCAAAATCACTAACATGGGGCGCCTGGGTGGCTCAGTGGGTTAAAGCCTCTGCTTTCGGCTCAGGTCATGATCCCAGGGTCCTGGGACCGAGCCCCGCATTGGGCTCTCTGCTCAGCAGGGAGCCTGCTTCTTCCTCTCTCTCTGCCTGCCTCTCTGCCTACTTGTGATCTCTGTCTGTCAAATAAATAAATAAAATCTTTAAAAAAAAAATCACTAACATGACCTTATATTTTTGTAAAGTTTGGCCACAAATTTGTGGTATAAAGGACTTGACAACTGAATGAGAGGTTTTCATTTTTGTAAGATACTGTACCAACAGTAAGCCATTCTCTGATTATTTTGTGACTCCTATCAGCTGTGTGTTATTGAGCAAAAGAATATAAGAATTTGTTGGAGCACCAGCGTGGCCCAGTCATTTAAGCATTGACTCTTGATTTTGGCTCAGGTCATGATCTCAGGGTTCGGAGATTGAACCCTGCTTCAGGCTCAGTGCTGGGGGTGGAGCCTGCTTAAAAGCTCTCCCCCTTCTCTGCAGCTCCCCCACCCTCTCTCCCCTTCTGTTAAAAAACAAAACAAAACAAAAAACAACAATATAATAATAATCCCTTAATTGAGTAAACCACGTTTTCACATTTAGTTAGTACAAATACATGATGGCTGATAATTATCTTCCTCCCATTTGGGGAATCTTTCCATGTCAGTGGACTTAATGTTATCGGCTAATTAAAGCAAGATTTCAGTCTTGGAAACTTAACTTTAAGGCAGAACTGTTAATGCTTTTTTTTTGTGATTTCAGCAAATTGCTTTTAATTTTTCAAGAATTGAGAGGAATTAGGTGAATAATGGAAGTCTTTTACTAAATGAAGGAAATTCATGTTATTTGTCAGTTCAGTTGCCATTGAAAAAAAAGAGAAACACCTGTATCTTAGACATGACTTGCTAAACTTCATGGAAATTTTTTCAAGTTTTTCAAACAATGGTTTTGTATTCTGAAGTTTTCTCTGTTTAATGGCAGTAATTCTTTTTTTAAAGGTATGGACTGCGGGAATTTGTGGTGATTGCCCCTGCTGCAAACCATGATGCAGTTCTCAGTGAATCTAAGTGCAATCTTCTTCTAAGTTCTGTGTCTATTGCTTTGGGAAACACTGGCTGGTAGGTGGACATTTTGAAAAACCTAGACCATGAATTAAAAACTATTTTTAATTTTAATTTATGAAGGAAAATGGTTCCTAAGTTAGATTTTTTAAAAATAAATTCTTATTGTTCCTACTTGTGCATTATTATATTAGAATACCATATAGAAGGACAAACTCAAAACCTTTCGTGAGTGCATTTCTAAAGGGAAATTTACTGAAATAGTCAATGAATATTTGAAATGAAGAGTAAATTGTGCTCTTTTTGTGTTTTGCTTTCAAATGTTTAGTTTATTTAAATTTTACAAAATCTAATTTTCACACTTAAAAATGGACCCTTCTCAACTTCAACTGAGATTGCCCATGTCAGATGACTCAAACTTTTTGCTGCTTTGTGTATGTCCGCAAATGACTGAAATTGCTTAGAGTATTGATTTTGGGGTTACAGATAAATTTTAGGAAGTAGGCTTATTTGCAAATATGCAAATCTGTGAATAATAAGGATTGCCTCTATCTCCAAATGATAAAGTAAAAAATACCACTAATGTTGGTTTGATTTGTATTGTTTCATATCTGTGGATCAAATTTTATTTTGCCTTTGAAAGGCTAATATAATACTGATGCTGGCAGGCCTGATCTGGACCCAGAGAGGGTCCCTCAGGACCATCCGAGGGCTTCCCTGGATGTGTGCAGGATAGAAATCAAATGTGAGCTAGCAGGAGATGAAAGCAGTGTTTATTAAAGGCATAGAGAGAGTGCAGGGAGAGTATCTGAGAGACTCAGGAAAGGAGGAAGTCTCATCTTTGCTGGGGTCTGGGGTTTCTGTTGAGGATCATGGTCTCGTGTATGTGCCCTCTTAGGCATCCAGGAACTGGCTAGAACAAATGTGAGGGCCCTGTGTTATTCCTTGGAGCCAGGGTGTCTTGGCATGGAGATGCCTAGTGCTAGTGGTCCAGAATGTGCATATGATAGCTTTGTCTGGTCATTCTCACCTGGTCCTTCCTTAAATGTTATCTATTCTAGAGAAACCATTAACTCCCTGTCTCTTACAAGGAGGACATAAACTACTGAGGCATGTGTAAAGTAGGGGTGCAGCTCCTAGCAAGAATAGAAGCAGGAAAAGGAGAAAAAAGACTTTTGTGGAGTCCTTCAGTTTCCCTATCTCAGTATGATCGTTTTTATTCAAGAAAATTTTCATTGTGCCTTTTTTTTTACTTTCAGCTATTATAAAACAATTTTCTGAATATAAAGTGCCATTAGATGATCATTTCTTAAGCTTATTAGTGTAAGAAGAAACTAACAGTGTCTCTTATAAATATAAGTCTCATGAGTGATCCTTGCTTAGTGTTTTTAAATATTTGAGATTAAAACAATGGGGAAATCTTTAGTTTTAGGAATTACTCAGTGTTTAATGAACTTAAAGTCTATTCCTATTTAATTATGTCTTACAGCCAGGTGCCACTCTTTGTGCAAATTCATCACAAATGGCGAAGAATGTATGTGGGCGAATGTCAGGGTCATGGTGTCCGAACTGATTTTGAAATGGTTCATCTTCGGAAAGTGCCAAATCAGTACACTCATTTGTCAGGTCTGCTGGATATCTTCAAATCAAAGATTGTAAGTTTGTATTGATATTGTCAGTCTTCTCTGGGATCCAGATGAAAGTGGCAGTTTGGTAATTTTATTGAGTATGTAGAAACATTGATGTAGTTATGTGAAAGAAAGATGTAATTGACTATGTTCAAAGAAACAGTATGCAGTTAGATTTTTAGTGTGCTAATGCTAAAGAACAACTAATTAATTTTGTTCAGTTTGTTAACATTTATTTACTATGTTACCTCTTTCTACTCTTCTCTAATAGTAAAACAGATGGCCCTTGAACAGTACAGGGGTTGGGGCCTTAACATTGCACCTCCCCTGTGCAGTCAAAAATATACTTTTAATGTCTGACTCCCCCAAAACTTGATTATCATTAGCCTGCTTTTGACTGGAAGCTACACCAGTAACATAAACACTTGATTAACATATATTTTGTGTGTTATATATCATATTCTTAAAGTAAGCTGGAGATAATAAAATGTTACTAAGAATAACGTAAGGAAGAGAAAACATATTTATAACACTGTACTGTAAAAAGCTCATCTGTGAGTGGACCTGCATAGTTCAGACCCATGTTCAGGGGTCGGCTATTGCCACCCTACCCAGATGAGTGTGCTTCAGGTAGCTGCCTCTTCGGGATTTTCCCTGTGAGCTCCTTGACGTCTCAACACTTTTGGTTCTGAATTGTCTCCCTCCCCACCCCAAATCTTCATTTTATTTGATTTTTAGAATTAATGTGGCTTATATTTTATGACTGAGAGCAATAAGGCTAAATGGAAGGTACTTAGACCATTCTTGGTGTTCCATAAAAACACTACCACAGAGATAAGGACGACTTACCTGTGTTACTCTGGAGGAAGAAGATTAGGATTTAAGTTGAGGAGCTGTTAGAAAGAGAGCAAAGCCAGATGAGGGTCTTCCACTTAGAGAAATATTCCTTACAGGCTTAAACTGACCCCCATCTCACTGAAGTGATCATACCAAACGGATGGCAGGTGTCTCCTGGTCTGACACATTGAACAGAATATATTATCACCTGCATTCTGTTCCTGTCTGAAGTGTTTACCACAAGTCAGCACGTGCAGGAACAGTCTCATATTTCCAGACTGAGCCATATTTTGCAAAGTAACTGGCTTAGACCCTTCAAAACAGTCAGTATCATGATTGGCAAAACAAAGATTGGTAGCTGTTTAAATTAAGGAAGACTAAAGTGACATAACAGCTAAATGCAATGCAAAATCCTTGATTGGATCCCTGACCAAAACAAAATAGCCAAAAAGGATATGATTGGGACAATTTTAGTATGGATTATATCTTAAAAAATAGTGTCAGTATTACAATTCTTGAGTATGACAGTTGTTTTATGGTAATTACATATATTTTACAGAGTTCCAGGTATGTATGTAAATTTTTTTCAAAAACTTTGACAAGCTTTAAGTACTGCTTCATTCTATATGTGTTTTGAGAAATATTTGAAAAAGATAAGTATGTATATATTTCTGTCCCATTTGTTTCCCTTTACTCTCTCACCAGAAGTTTTTAATTGTATAATTTTACATCAGGTTTCTGGTCAAATCAGGTTTCTAGTCAGATGCAAATATTAATACTTTATTCCTTCTTCAAAAACATTAGTGAACATTTCTTCCTTGGATCTTTTATGTCCCTTATGTAGCTGAATTTCTCTTTACTGAAACTAGGGATCACGTTGATCTGTGAAGCCTAACTTAAATGATGACAGTCTGCTAGTTGTACTTCAGTGAAAAGTGTTCTTAATCAGTTCATTACATTATCTGGCAGAGCTTTCACAAAACTCACTCACCTAGATATGAAATATCCCTCAAAATTATTTTTTTTTTTTTAAAGTAGGTTGCACGCACAAAGTGGAGCTTGATCTCATGAACCTGAAATCAAGAGTCGTGTTCTCCACTGACTGAGCCAGCCAGGTGCCCTGCAAAATTGATTTGATAAGAGTTGAACTTAAAATAATTGAGAGTTGTTTGGGTACTTTAGGGGTTTTACATAGCTAAAGCTACCCAGTATGTAACTCTTCTGTTACATATCTCTAAAGCTATCTTTATAAAAATTACTGTTTAACACCTGCTTGCAATGTTCCATAATACTCACCGTTCACTGGAAGTTTATTTCATTTTTGCAAAGATCTAATTTATTAGAAAAGGTTTCCTTCTGGGGTGCCTAGGTGCCTCAGTTGGTTAAGAGTCTGCCTTTAGCTCAGGTCATGATCCCAGAGACCTGGGATCAAGTCCTGGATCGGGCTCCCTTGCTCATGTTGTCTCTCTCTCTCTCTCTCTCACTCTCTCAAATAAATAAATAAAATCTTAAAAAAAAAAAAGGCTTCCTTCTGGTAGGGGTGGGGAGGTCAGTTTTGCCCTTTGGGGTACATTAAATTTAAATTCTGCCATAATCCTCTAAGTTTGTGAAAATTCATACTCTAGTCTTTTTTCATTTAGACATTCTTCTTTCAGATGTTCTTTAAATATCATGTTTTTATACTCTTGAATGTTGATTTGGATATTTGTCTATTTTGGAACTATATTCCTTTATGTTTTGTGGAAATTTTGTTTGCAGGCTCTTTTAGAATGAATGTTTTATCTAAAATTTTTTTTTTTTAAAGATTTTATTTATTTATTTGACAGACAGAGATCACAAGTAGACAGAGAGGCAGGCAGAGAGAGAGAGGGAAGCAGGCTCCCTGCTGAGCAGAGAGCCCGATGTGGGACTCGATCCCGGGACCCTGAGATCATGACCTGAGCCGAAGGCAGCGGCTTAACCCACTGAGCCACCCAGGCGCCCTTATCTAAAATTTTTAACTTTCTCTCCCATCCTCCCTTGTGGCTCTGTAATTGTGGTTGCTCCATACCTGCAGAAAATTTCAGAACTGGGTTTTTAAATGGTGTTTGGAGACTTTTGCTCTGTGGTGATATTAGGAGTGTTACGTATCTGGTTTTGGAATTATTGGATTGCTTGCTTAGATTATGAGAGTACTCCCCCCCACTCACTCAGTAACTTTCCCCACCCTATAACTTCTAGCAAAGCTAACTGTACCAAGCAGGTGTGCCTGCCCTAGTGTTTGCCTTAAGAGTCCTGCAGGGCACCTGGGTGGCTTAGTCGGTTAAGCATCTGCCTTTGGCTCAGGTCATGATTTCTGGGTCCTGGGATCAAGTCCTGCATTGGGCTCTCTGCTCAGCGGGGAGCCTACTTCTCCCTCCCTCTGCCTGCTGCTCTGCCTACTCGGGATGCCTCTCTGTCTCTCTCTCTGTGTCAAATAAAAAAATAAATAAAACCATTAAAAAAAAAAAGAGTCTTGCAGTGCACTCACTCTGGGCAGAGTTGAATTTGCAGTTCCACTTAATACAGTCTGTAATCCTAGGCTGTCATTGCCTTCTTCCATATCCAGAATTCAGCAGGCATGTGCCTTAAGCCCAACTTAAAACTTGGGATTTTGTGTACCTTTTCAAGGGCCCAGAAAGATGTATTTATGTCATGTTTGATCCTAGGTATTCCTTTCTGGTTATCTCTTCTATATTTATCTGTGTTGCTGTGTAACTGGAGCAGAGGTTATGTGTCAAAGCAACTTTGTTACGGTTTTTAGACTATTTGTATCTTATGGGTGAACACTCATTTAATATCCTCACTTGACTGAGAAGTCTGTTATTCCTGACCAGCCGGAATCTTACCTTGCTTGTCTAGGACACAGCAGTCCAAAACTGAATTATCTTTTTTGGTGGCAGCCACCTTGTATTTTGACTTTAGATTGAGTTTGTATTTGGTTAAAACTACTAGTGAGGGGTGTCTGGGTGGCTCAGTGGGTTAAAGCCTCTGCCTTCGGCTCAGGTCATGATCCCAGGGTCCTGGGTTCGAGCCCCGCATCGGGCTCTCTGCTAAGCCGGGAGCCTGCTTCCTCCTCTCTCTCTGCTTGCTTCTCTGCCTACTTGTGATCTCCGTCTGTCAAATAAATAAGTAAAATCTTAAAACAAACAAACAAACAAACTACTAGTGACATCTGTAGATGCTGCTACTGAGTAATGTATCTTTCTCCTCCTGATCATCAGTATCAGCAACACCTGGGAACTGGTTGGATATGCAGAATACTCTTGAATTCATAGTTTACCATGATCCATAGGTGATTCATTTCATATTTAAGTCCTATTCCACATTAATGTAGGTTAACTATTATTAAGGCAAGCTGAGATCATAGGATGTTTAGATGATATTAATTTTCATGGTTTTTAATGAAGGTAAAGATGAATCTAAATTTTCTGTTAACTGATTCATTGATATATTTTGCATGAGTGACCATTTGTCTTAGTGTAAAATTATGGTTAAATATTCAAGACTGGCTTTAATTTGAGTTTATTTTCATTTAAAAGAAGGAAAAGACATCATCTCCTACTTTATAATAGTTTCACTTATTTAAAAAATGAATCAGATTTTTTTCAGATTTTTTTCACATTCATTATGGCTGAGCAGAATAGTAAGAAATAATATATTATCTTTTTTAAAATTAATATATAAGGTATTATTTGCTTCAGGGGTACAAGTCTGTCAATCATCAGTGTTACACAATTCACAGCACTCACCATAGTACACACCCTCCCCAGTGTCTATAACCCAGCTACCCTATCCCTACCCTGCAACCCTCCAGCAACCCTCAATTTGTTTCATGAGATTAAGAGTGTTTTACGGTTTGTCTCTCTCCCAATCCCATCTCGTTTCATTTTTTCCCTCCCTATCCCCCATGGCCCCCTGCCCTGACTCTCAAATTCCTCATATCAGAAGGAAATTATATTTGTATAATTGAAATTGTTAAAAATATTTTTTTAAAGATTTTTTATTTATTTATTTGACAGAGAGAGATCACAAGTAGAGAGGCAGGCAGAGAGAGAGAGAGAGAGGGAAGCAGGCTCCCTGCTGAGCAGAGAGCCCGATGCGGGACTCGATCCCAGGACCCTAAGATCATGACCTGAGCCGAAGGCAGCGGCTTAACCCACTGAGCCACCCAGGCGCCCCGAAATTGTTAAAAATATTTTGAAGGAGCATTTGTTTTGTTTCCAGGTAGCGGTTAATTTATTTATTTGTTCTTAAAAAGATTTATTTATTTTGGAGTGAGAGCAAGAGTGCCAGTGAGCATGAGCTTGGGGAGGGACAGAAGGGGAGAGAGAGAGGGACAGGCGGCCTCCATGCTAAGTGGGGAACCCAGGGATCTGACATGGGCTTAATGCAGAGCTGGGCCCAGGACACAAGGGGCTCAATCTCAGGATCCTGAGATCATGTTCTGAGCTGAAATCAAGAGTCAAGAGGCTTAACACTTGACTCACATATGCGGTCCTCCAGTTAGTAATTTAAACGGCTTCATGTTCATGTAATTTGCTCTCTGGCATTATTTTTGAAACACTTTTTTTTTTTTTTTTTTTAAAGCTATATGATATTGTCTTTGCATTTATTTCCTAGGGATGTCCTTTAACTCCTTTGCCTCCAGTTAGTATTGCTATTCGCTTTACGTATGTACTTCAGGATTGGCAGCAGTATTTTTGGCCTCAGCAACCTCCAGGTGAGATAATTTAAGAGTATATTTAACTTACTGAATATAAATGGAAAAGAAAATATATTCAGAAACTAAACTTATTTAACAGTGTGTTTCAAGTATCTTAAATTTGAAATGTTTGTAATTCATTCTAAATGCAGTATTGCTGATTTCATTGCCTTTATCATATTTTTTCTCTTGAAAAAAAGCTCTGAAGTTTGTTCCAGAGACAGCATTACTCTATATGTGACAATCTGTCTTTGAAAGCTAACATTATTTATAAAGCATCCCCCTGCTGTGGAACATCATGTGCTGCAAATTAGTTTGTAGTGAATGATTAAAATGTCTGTTTTTAGACTGTAATAACAGAAGCCACCCTCATAAGCTGAGAACCTTATGGAAAGTAGAGATTGAAGAAGAGTGCTAAATGAGGAAAGCAGAAAAGAGAGAAAAAATTTGTATATACATATATACTTATGATGGGTAGAGCTCTAGAATATTTTACTTTAACTTGCTTTTGATGTAATTAAAATCAATTTACCTGCTTAGCCATAAAGCAATATATACTAATATACGTATTCATTCAGTAATCATTAATTATTAGCCTGTAATGGGCTGATGTTTGGGCTGCAGGTGTAAAGAAGACATTACCTAAGTTGTAGAAAAGTTCACTCTATGGACATATAGCCTAATTAAGTGAGGGTTTGGTTCCTGGGTGTTTCTCTCACATAGAAGTATAATTATATTCAAGTATATCTAATAAGAAATGTAATACAAACTTATAAATAATTACACGGATTTTACTAGCCTGAAAACATTTTTTCACTCTACCTCCCTCAGAGAAAAATAAATCAGAATAAAACAATATTCTTTACTGTTTTTGTTCCAAGTAGTTGGTTATTTATAGGATGGAAAATCGGTAGTTTTGGAATGATATTAGAATTAATGTAGTACATCCTTAGCCTTTGGTAGTTATATATGCTGTCAGTATTTTATTTATGTACCACAGAATAATTTTAAATTCTAATGTACAATACAAGAATTACAACTAAAGTATAGCAAAGGGAAATAAAAGCTAAGCTGAGAATTAAAGTAGAAGAAAGACTCAAATGTTCATTTTGGTAATTTTAGTTTCCAGACAGTACCCTCTAGATAATTTGTAACCAGCTTCTCAGTGAAAGTTTCAATTCCTGCTCTCCTTTTCTTTTTTCGAAGGCTATTCTCTTATTAGTCAATTTAAAATATGTCCCAGGATGATACAGTCTATAGTGATCTAAGAGGAAGCCCAAGAGCCAGAATGTTAGCATTATAATTTTGATTGCCAGTAAGGCCTCTTGCCAATTCTTTTTAAAAGGTGAACAAGATATTAATAATCTTCACTGATTTGAAGACTATAAATTTTTACTATTTTCTCCTATAAAGGAAAGAAAGGGATTTGAACATGTAACATGGGACACACACTGTGCTTGGCATTTTATATATTTTTTCATGTAATTATCACTTATCTGTGAGATAGGTGTTAATGTTTCTTAGAGAATATATGTGTCTTAGAGAATGTAGGTAACTGGCCCAGGGTTACATGATCATCAAATGATAAAGTTTGCTTTCAAACACTGGTCAAACTCCAAATCCCATGATACTTTCATTCCACAGTGTTGCTTCTGAACTTTGTGGGTGTGTGGTGTTTTCTTTTATTTTGTTTGTTTTTTTGAGAGGGAGAGAGAGAGAAAAGAGAGAAAGAGAATGGAGGGGCAGAAGGGGAGAAAGCATCTTAAACAGGCTCCACTCCCAGCATGGAGCTTGCCGTGGGGCTCAGTCTCACAACCCTGAGATCATGACCTGAGCTGAAATCAAGAGTTGGATGCCTAACTGACTGAGCAACTCTTATACCCTGCTTCGGAACTTTTAATTGAATGAAAACTTTTGCACAGTTATGGTCTAGTAATAATTTTTAGCTTATTTATAAAATATGCTTATTACACATTTTGACGCTCTTAAAAATTCACATCTTATAATAAAGCTAGTCATTGCAATTTTTACTATTAAAAGCATTCTTTAGTTGGAAAACAGAATGATATTGACTTGAGAAAATTTACTGAATCAAGTAATTGAGCCATATTTAATGACTAATTTTAATTTAGTTAGGTTGTAGATAATTGTCAGACATGATTTAGCAAATCTGGGGAATATTCATAACTTAATAATAGACTTTAATTTGTAGAATTCCCATTATAGTGCAAATAATGAAAAGCAACCATCTGAATTATTTCAAAGAGAAATAAATCTTTTTGATGTCTTTTAGAAGTGTTTATTAATTCTTTAAGAGGGGTGGAGCTAAGGGGAGTGATTTACCTGCTACATTCTCCTCTAATCTCAGATATTATTCATAACAGAAAGGAAATTCTTTGTTGAACGTAAAGTATTTCCATGTACTACCAACTGAAATAAAAATTTGTTAATGATAACTAATTTTCTATTCAAAAATTATTGACAGCAAAACTGATGAATGTAGGTTGGTGATTAAATTTTTTAATACTTGAATAATCTTTCTTTTAGATTATATTAATCACATTCTTAGAAAATGCAAAAAAATTACAGGATTAATATTCTCTCAAGCATTATTTAAGGAGTATTTCAAAAGGGTAAAATATAGAATGCTTGGCTTGAATGAAACACTGTACAAATAGAAATTAATTGTTCTTTTATTATAACATTCTGTTTATTGTAAATGCTTTTATTATAAGCAGTCTAGTTAAAGACTGCTCTCTAATTTTCTGTGTATGCTCTTGATAGAGGCACGTGTAAATCTATGCTCTCTCAAAGAGCTAACCTAACTAAATTAAATTCTTATTTCTTCATTTTTTGCTGAGTAATGGAAAATTACTTCATTTGCTTAGATATAGATGCCCTTGTAGGAGGAGAAGTTGGAGGCCTGGAGTTTGGCAAGTTACCATTTGGTGCCTGTGAAGATCCTATAAGGTGGGAATTTCAATCTATCATTTGAATTATGGGACTTTTTTTTTTTTTTTTTTAAGATTTTATTTATTTGAGAGAGAGAGCACATGTGCAGGAGCAGAGGGGAGGGGCAGAGGGAGAAGCAGACTCCCTGCTGATCAGGGAGCCTGATATGGGGCTCCATCCCAGGACTCTGAAATCATGAGCCAAAGGCAGATGCTTAACTGACTGAGCCACTAAGGCGCTCAAGGACTTACTTTATAAATTCTATTAATACTGATTTTACTGTGCTTTATAGCCTTCCGGAATGAGTATAATACCAGAAGCAGACCTACACCTAACAATCTGTCCATTTGTTGTTTTTCCTCTGTAATTTAGAAATAAAAGACGCTTTCAAATAATACATAAAATATGTATATACCACTTATTGATTATTCTTTATAGAAGTGATTCTTGGCCTGCTTTTTGGGAAACATTTTATATATTGAAAAGCACAGAGAATGTCATATATAACAAACTTTCATGTATTCATAATGGAGAATTAACAAATGTTTACATCTTTCCTGACCATTTTTTCCAAATGTACAAATTAAGGCGTAAGTCAGACATCTTAGGTTACCCAGCTGCTTTTCTAGAAGAGCTACTGAACTTGAAGAAAATTTTGCTTTATAAGAAAATGTAAGACTTGGAAAATTTAATCACTGAGAGCAAAATATTTGGAAAATATAAATAGTCCTGGTTCAGAAACTGTCTTATTTGTTTAGACTGTTTGGTTAATTAAAAAATATATATACACACATCCATACCTTCTTTTTTTTTTTCTCTTTCTTCCTTCCTTCCTTCCTTTCTTGGTATCAAAAATGTGATTATTGGTATGGTTTCCCACTCATCTTGATTCAGGGTGCTTTTAGTGCTGATTCTGTCTGAAGGATCATCCTTCTGTAAGCCTTGCTTTTCCTCCTGTAGGTTGGCAAAGGACAAGCAGCAGCCAATGCACAAAACTGTGCATGGCTAAAGATCATGGTGGTTTTGTAGCCTCGTGGGCACTTCATGTTCATGAAGTAGGAATTGGGGCTCTGCACCAGGCACCACTTCTTGTGCTTCCGAATCTTCTCTTCCAGGGACGAATGAAGGAGGTTCTATGCCAGTGGCATGTTGTTGTGGGGAGATTATCACGTCCACAAAGGGCATACATACATTCTTAATACTCTTACATAGAGGTGGGAGACGAACCATGAGAGACTGTGGACTCTGAGAAACAAACTGAGAGTTTCGGAAGGGAGTGGGGTGTGGGGATGGGAGAGCCTGGTGGTGGGTATTAAGGAGGCATGTATTGCATGGAGCACTGGGTGTGGTGCATAAACAATGAATCTTGGAACACTGAAAAAAGAAAATTAAAAAATACTTTAAACTTAAAATCACTCAAGGAAAAATATAAAATAAGTATCTTTTGCAATATTTATTATATGTGCCAGGCACTATGATGAATTAGGAAGATACAGAAGTAAATAAAATATTTTGTGGCTTCTTGGCATTTATAGTCTGATTGAAGGAAATGGACAAAACAATCACCTAAATAAGTGTACAGTTACAAGCTGTGGGTACTTTGAAGGAAATGTACAGGTTATAATAACAGTAAAATGAGAAACTAATTTGGATTGGGATGCCATCAGGAAAGTGTTCTGAAAGGAAGGGTCTCAGTTAGGGAGGATTTAGCCAGGCAGAAAGACAGAGAATTACCATTGCAGGTTGAATGAAGAGCCTGTGTAATTGCAGGGAAGAGTTTGGCGAGTTTACCAGAGGATAAAGAGGGTGGCCATCATAGCATAGTAAACAAGGGAGAAATGGTGTATTTGTGGCCCTCCGGCTGTTTCATTCATTAGATTCTGCTTAGAGAAAATTTTAGGGAGAGAGAATAAAATTGATCTAGTAATAGACATGTGAAGGAATTAGTTATTAAATATTTCTTAATTTTAAATCGCGATGAGGAATCAGCAAGAGAAATAGATGATCGAAGAAGAGTACAAAAATAATTTGGGGGTGAGATGGTATATTTGGTAGACTATTTAAATCACATTGTGGTTAGCAAATGCTGTGGGCATGCACAATGCTTTTAAAAAGGAATCTTTGATGGTAGAAGAGGAAATGAGGCATTTTTCAGTGTCCTCTCCTTGTCAAAGAAGTTGTTCTATAGTTAGAAGGCGAGGAGAAAACATAGTCGTAAAAGTTTAGGAACTAAATCTGAGGTTAATACCTAAATTATTTCAGAGCTTAGAGTTTTATTTTATTTTATTTTATTTTAATTTTTTTTAAAGATTTTTTATTTATTTATTTGTTAGAGAGAGAGAGAGGGAGAGAGAGAGCATGAACACGGGCAGACAGAGTGGTAGGCAGAGGGAGAAGCAGGCTCCCTGCCGAGCAAGGAGCCCGATGTGGGACTCGATCCCAGGCCGCTGGGATCATGACCTGAGTCGAAGTCAGCTGCTTAACCAACTGAGCCACCCAGGCATCCCAGAGCTTAGAGTTTTAAACTTGTAATCATTTATGTCCTTTAGTATCACGTATTGTCTAGTAATTTTTTTACCTTAAAAATTTGTTTTATTATGAAAGTAATAAATTATGCTAAGTAAGGGAAATTTAGAAAACATGAAAAGAGGCAAAAATGATATATATTTGCTAGTCATGTTTCTTAGTTGTAAACTATAGTAGTCAACTGTGACTAATTCAGGCAAAAAATCATCTTACTGAAGAGGTACTTGGTAATACAGAGAGGTTTAATTGGGACCATTGTAGGGTCCAGCTCAGAAAATAGGCTTGAGTCAAGGGTGGCTAGTTGTCCAGTTATTATTATTATTTTTTAGTTGTCCAGTTATTAACCAAGGTTATACTATATTGTTATAAATTCTAGCCCTGTTATTACAGAGAATTCTAAAATGTGGAGTCCAGACTGGAGTTGCCAGTCAGTTGAGCACCACTGAAGATCAGAGAAATAAGTAATTGGTTCTTTTGGCTTCTTTACTCTCCAAACTTTACTCTCCAAGCAGTGGGTTCAAAATCTCAACAGGGGAAAAAAAAAAACTCATTAAATTGATAATCCCACTACTAGTAGATGGTCACTGATGACAGCTTGCTCTCTGCAAGACTCTTGAGTTCAGTGATTTGCTAGGAGGACTCACAGCATTTGATTGTGCTCATGGCTATAGTGACTACATTGAAAGGATATAATGTAAAAATCAGCAAAGGGAAAATGCACATAGGGTGAGGTTCTGAGACAACCAAGGACCAGCTTCCTTTCCCAGTGTAGTCGCTTAGGACCTCTTAATTCTCGCAGCAGTGAATTTTGACAACATGTATGAAAGGCTTTCTACCAGGGAAACTCAGAGGCTCAATGTGTGGTGTGTTTATCTGAGGCTGGTGACTTAGGCACTCTCTCCATGTACCAGAAGGAAGGCAGGTGTTCAGCATAAACCATATTGTTTGCACAGTAGTTGAGGCACAGTGAGCTACTCTTTTTTTTTTTTTTAATATTTTATTTATTTATTTGACAGAGAGAGAGCGCACAAGTAGGCAGAGAGGCAGGCAGAGAGAGGGGGAAGCAGGCTCCCCGCTGAGCAGAGAGCCCAATGCGGGGCTCAATCTCAGGACCCTGAGACCATGACCTGAGCTGAAGGCAGAGGCTTAACCCACTGAGCCACCCAGGTGCCCCACAGTGAGCTACTCTTATCAATGAATGATAGGAACCCCCCGAAATCTAAGTTCCCAGATGGCAATCCAAAGGTGAACCTTGCAGGTTGTCCTTTTTAAAGTATCAGGTCTGCTATGATAACTCTTTGCTTGGTATGTTTGTATATTTTATAAATGTATGTCATCCTCTATATGTTTGGTGGCTTGTTTTCTTTATTTTACATGCAGACTTTTTGGAACTTAAAATTTATCTATATTAAAAAGTCAGAGAACTATGACCTGTGGACCAAATCTGGCCACTAGCTTATTTCTGTATTGCTTTTACATTTTTGGGGGTTTAGAAGAAAAAACTAAGAATGTGACAGAGACTGCCTGGTCCCAGAAGCTTAGAATATTTGCTCTGTGTTTGTTCGTAGAAAATGTTTATTAACCTCTGATCTATAACATGTTTTTTTTCAAAATTGAGGTATAATTCATGTACCATATTCACCATGTAAAGTATACAACAATTCAGTGGTTTTGGTGTTTCCAAAGTTGAGCTATCATCGTCATTTTCTAATTCCACAACACTTTCATCATCCCAAACAGAAACCCTTCACCTCTTAGCTGTCAAACCCCCTGATCTCCCTAGGCCATCCAGCTCTACCTTCTACTAATCTACCTTCTTTCCTTATGGATTTGCCTCTTCCGGACATTGCATATGAATTGTGTTATGCAGTATGTGGCCTTTTGTGTCCGATTTCTTTCACTTAGCAGAATGTTTCTCAGGTTCGTCTCTATTGTAGCATGGTCAGTATTTCATTACTTTCAATTGGCATTGAATATGCCATTATATGGCTAATACCACATTTTATTTCTCCATTGATCAGCTGATAGATACTGGGGTTATTTACACTTTTGGGCTATTATGTATAGTATGTGTTTTTAATGTCTGCAAGGCATTAACTTCATATGGGTGTGCTGCTGTTTGCTAATAAACTAGTCATCTCCTGTTTTACTACATTATAAATAGCACCACTTTTAACATACTTGTATGTACATTTCTGGTTATTAGAACACATTTCTAGAAGTAGAATTGCTGAGTCAGAGGATATACCTACACTATTAAAACTTTTGGATCTATTTTATGTTTTATTTGTTTCAGTGAACTCCATTTAGCAACTACATGGCCTCACCTGACTGAAGGTATCATTGTGGATAATGATGTTTATTCGTAAGTATGTTAAGAAGAGTATACTGAGATTCAAACATTTCAGTAGAATAAATTAACCACCAAGTGGTTAGCAACTTTCCTTTTTCTATTAGTTTCTAATTAGGTTGGTTGATTTTTTACCTTTAAAGGTCACTTTTTAGGCTGATTAGACGTGTATTAGAGATGTATTTTAAGCTGTTGACCCTGGGAATATGATCTTTAGTTCAGGGATAATGTACAGTTTCTCATTTTTTAAGTTTTGTTTTAATTCCAGTTAATTAACATACAGTGTTCTATTAGTTTTAAGTATACAACATAGTAATTCCACACTTCCATACATGAACCTGTGCTTATCACAAGTGCACTCCTTAATTTCCATCACCTATTGAACCATCCCTCCTACCCTGAACAATCTCAGTCTTACTTTGTTTTAGCAAAGATAGCTTTAAGCAGGGATACAGCTCATAATTCTGTTGAACTTTTCTTAGCTAGTTAGAAGCATTTGGTAAAATACTTTGAAGAGGTGATGGTCATTAGAGTATGTAGGAGTAATATTTGAACTTTAAATGTCATAAATAATGAAACATCCCAGTCATATACTCCTGTGCAATGGAAACAACTAAAAAATTATAGCAAACAATATCTAGAAAGAATGTAGAGAAAGAGGAACACGATTTTAGTATCTTCTCACACATGATGCAGAACAGTGAGAAGTAAGACACTTTTTTTGTTGTAATTAAAATAAGTGGGTTGTATTTGTTGATGATAAAAGTAATATGAGCTTTCTTAATCAGAAAATAAATGGGTTGTATTTGTTGATAAAAGTAACATGAGCTTTCTTAATCAGATAATTTAGACAGAAAAAAAAAAAAGATAATTTAGACAGATACAAAGAAGGAGATAAGGACTGCATGCAATCCTATTACTTAAGAAATGGCCAGTTAGCATTTTGGGGTGTATACTTTTTTTTTTTTTAATTGAGATGTAATAGGCATGTAACATATTAGTTTCACACGGACAACGTAATGATTCAATATTTTTTATGGGAACACATCTTTTTTTTTTTTTTTAAGATTTTATTTATTTATTTGACAGATAGAGATCACAAGTAGGTAGAGAGGCAGGCAGTGAGAGGAGGAAGCAGTCTCCCTGCTGAGTAGAGAGCCCGATGTGGGGCTCAATCCCAGGACCCTGGGATCATGACCTGAGCCGAAGGCAGAGGCTTAACCCACTGAGCCATGCAGGTGCCCCTGGAACACATCTTTTTAAAATTTAAATTTATTGATTTGTTGTTTTATTGGGTATGTATCTTTACATATTGTATGCTAATAAATAAAGATCTGTGTTATTATTTTTAAAATTGCTGCATAATCCATTAAGTGGATGTATAATCTGTTTGAGAAAATAGGGCACATTTGATCTTGTGCAAATTTTAGTAGTCTCTGTTTTTACTGTTAGTGCTATAAAAAAACTGATTAAGATCATTGTGCATGCTTGCTTCTCATTTCTTTTTTACTGTTTTCTAAACTTAATTGTTTTATTAGATTATTTGCCTGTTCAGAAAATTTCCATCTGTGGGTTTTGATTATTCTGTTGGGTTTTTTTTAAAGATTTTATTTATTTATTTGATAGAGATCACAAGCAGACAGAGAGGGGGGGAAGCAGGCTCCCTGCTGAGCAGAGAGCCCGATGTGGGGCTCAATCCCAGGACCCTGGGATCATGACCTGAGCCAAAAGCAGAGGCTTTAACCCACTGAGCCACCCAGGTGCCCCTCTGTATTGTTTTGATTGTGGTTTTTCTTTTTGTGTTTTTTTGTCTATAAACTTTGATTTCTTAAGATTCTGGGTTTTTTAAAACTTATCCAAATGACCTGATCATCTGAATAACAGTAAGTTTAAGGGAGGCAAGATGGATTGCTTGTCCTTTTTTATAATTAATTAGACTGAATTTTGATAAATTAATGAGTTGTACATTGTCATAATTAGGATCTTGTATTTGTTTTGTATTTTAGTGATTTGGATCCTATTCAGGCTCCCCATTGGTCTGTTAGAGTTCGAAAAGCTGAGAATCCTCAGTGTTTGCTGGGTAAGACATGCTTATGTTCCTTTCCTGAAATTATGTTCCTTCTCCACCAGTCTGCTCATCTTCCAAATTAGGAAGACTGAATGTATTCCTTATACTTTATTTCACCTATCAAAAGGGTACTTTTTTTTTTTTTTACATTTGTGATCTTCTTGGTAAATACCACTAAAAAAGAAAACTTTGCCAACAGCAGTGAATCCTAAGTCTTGAATAGCACTAGCAGGATTTCTTTCTTGTCTTTTAGTTTTAAGCAGTCTACAGCTCAGAATTCTCACATATTTTCTCATGATCTAAGTTTTATTCTTCTAAGGCTTTTACGTCACTCCCTTTTTTTCTTCTTGTGGCAGTTTGCATCTTCCATTCTTGTTAGTGTAGCACTTTGTGCCTTTTGCCATCCTCTGGAGCTGTGGTATATGAAGGGAAGAGCACTGATTTTGACAATCTAATTAGAGCCCTTCCATAGAGTTGTACCACATCTGGAAACCCATTTTCTGATAGAGGGAAAGAGGTGTAGAGGATCAAGTGAAATATTATAAATAGAAATAACTTCAAAAAATGTTGATTTTGCCTTCGAGTTAATGTTATTATATCCCATGGCTGGCATTTCTTTCTTTTATCATTTTTGTAGATGTGTGTCTTTCGTGAAGTCTTTTGAACCCATCTCCTCAACGAGTCTTTCCATCTTTTTCTCTCATATTTAGTACATGTGAAGATAGTTCATTTCTGTTTTCATATAAGCCACCTTCACTCCATATAACCTGATATATTACCATCCAACTAATGGAGTTACTAAATATTTATTTATGACAGTAATGATGCATTTCTCTAAAGTATTATTTTCTTGAGTTCTTTAAAATTCATCATATGCTATTCATTAAATGCTAATTAGCACTTGCCATTTTTGCTAACTACATAATGGTGAATACAAAGATGTATAAGGTAAAATTCCTGCCATTTATGAGTTTGTCTTGGGGTATTTTTTAGGGAGACAGTGGAGGGTTAATATCAAGAGTTTAAGAATTGGTTAGACCTTATTCTAAATCCTAGGTCTGCCAGTTTGAACAAGTTTCATTAATTTCTTCAGGTCTCAGTACAATAGAGATAATAGTATATGCATAGAGTTATTGAGAGGATCAAATAAAATTATGTGTGTCTTTGTGTATCACATTTAATACAGTGCCTTTTATATAGTAAATGCTCAACAAATAGTTTCTCTTGTTAAATCATTGAATTATTAAGTTACTAAATTTATTTACTAAATTGTTTCCTAGTTCCATATTGTTTCTCATCCACTGACTTCTGTGATAATTGCAGAGGACCTTAGAATTTAAGTATTCTCATTTTAATATTTTGTTCCATGATCCCACCCTATCTCTTTGACTTCATATGTTTATATGATGAGATTAAAGGATTATATAGTCATAGATAATTAACTAGAATCATATAGTTTATATGGTTGAATTATAAGATTATCTTACTTTTCTGAAGAGGTTCAGAAAGTGTTCTAGATTTATTCAGAACTGGTTGATGAATTCTAAAACTTAGATATACTTGCGATCTTGTATTGTCTAATAGTTTTGGCACTGGCAGTTCCTGTTAAACTTTAATTTCTTTGTACAAATGTCTCACTGCAGCTCTTCAGAAGATAGCCAACCTTTTCCCCTTATAATAATGATTAGGAAGTATACCATTAACATGAAAGGAAGCGAAGTGTATGATTAACATGCAGCTGAAGCTGAAATAACGATGCTACATGATTTCTTAATCCTCTAGAAACATATCTTCAGAATTTCTTTCTCTCTCTCTCTCTCTCTCTGTGTGTGTGTCTCTCTGTCTCTCTTTTTTTTGTGGCAAAAAAAAATTAGATTTAGCCAGCTGGACTCAGGTTAGATGATCCCAGTGTTGTTGGCAACATCCAAAGCAATCATAGTCAGGAGCCAGTCAAACATATGCCTTCTCTCCATCAGGCTTAATCAAGGTGTTGACCTTGCCCACATCAGTGTCATAGAGCTTCTTCACAGCCTGTTTGATTTGGTGCCTGTTGGCCTTGACATCCACAATGTCTACAAGTGTGTTGTTGTCTTCTAGTTTCTTCATGGCTGACTCAGTTGTTAGGGGGACCTTGATGATGGCATAGTGATCCAGCTTGTTTCTCCTGAGGGCACTCTTTTGAGGATATTTGGGCTGCCTTCAGAGATGCAGTGTCTTGTATCATTGGAATGTACATGACTTGTGGATCCTTTTTTTTTGTGACTGTGGACGCCTTTCAGCACTGCTTTCTTGACCTTCAAAGCTTTTACTTTGGCTTCTTTGGGAAGGGCAAGGGTTTTCTTCTTGGCCTTCGGCGCCATCTTCGTGAAAGGATGAGAATTTCTTTTTAAATTTTTTTTAATGGACCCAGAATTCTAGAAGGGTGGCAGTTAAGGTGGCAATATGTGCATATAGTAATATTTTTGTTACTTCTACAACTCATTGAGAACAGATAATTATTTGTCTTCTTCAGGCACATAGTAAGTGCTTAATATTACTAGGTACTGTTACTTTTCCTTTCATTCTAGAAGGAATTCTAAGGAAAAACTTTTTTAATATCCTGGGACATGGAGAGAAGGGAAGAACAGGTTACTTTTGGAATGGGATTAATTTTTGTCTTGGGTGGAGAAACTGAATGGTTTCTTTTTCTACCATATCTTACTTAAAGCTTTTGTGAAAAGACGTGTATTTTAATTTGTAGTTCTGATTTCTTTTTGTTAAGTGTCAAAAATGAGTAATATTTTTTCTGTAGGTGATTTTGTCACTGAATTCTTTAAAATTTGCCGTCGAAAGGAGTCAACTGATGAGATTCTTGGACGATCCACATTTGAGGAAGAAGGGAGAGGTGAACTGTTTTCCTTTTTTTTTTTTTTTTTAAGTTATTTTCAAACATCTAACCCTTTTTCTTAGGCATTTTTCCAGTAATTTTTCATCTATTTTCACATTTGAATTAAGTTGGAAAAACAAGTTTTCATGGACTAGAGTGCTACCATTTCTCTCCAGGCTATCCTCTGAGCTTAAAAATTAAGCACATTTAATAAGGGCTTTCTACCAAAAATGTAAGATATTTTGAAAAGCAGGGTTTTAGAGGTTTATTTTTAAACTTCTAGAGAGAAATAATTTGTGTTATACCTTTGTCATTATGGATACATATAAAGCTGAATATGTGTCTTACAATTTTATAATTCTGAGGCCATATAACTCAGTGAAAAGAGTAACTAAAATATTTTATACAATCAACAGTTTACTCATCATTTTAACTTGCTAAGGTTGGTGATACAATTTCTCTTCTATTATTTTTCTAGAAATTGCTGATATAACTCATGCTTTGTCAAAGTTGACAGAGCCAGCACCAGTTCCAATTCATAAATTATCAGTTTCAAATATGGTACACACTGCAAAGAAGAAAATACGAAAACACAGAGGTGTAGAAGAGTCACCACTGAATAATGATGTCCTCAATATGATTCTCTTGGTAACTAAATGTAGTATCTTTCTATGTCTGTATGCATACTCATTTATTCATTATCTATCTGGTCCCTTCTATGTGGCAGACACTGGATTGGGAATATAAAATGAGTAAAACAAAGTGTCCACATTCAGAAAATTCCCACTAGTTTAATAGGAAGAAGGAAAGTAAACCATAGTTAACAATACCATGTTGCATGGGAGTAGTCTGGCAAAATGGCTGTGAGAACACAGCAGAGGATATGTCTGTCTCTGTCTGGGCAGTGGGAATTAGGTCGTGAAGGTGTCATAAAGAAGGGCACTTGAGTTGCATCGTGAAGAGAAGGGTTTTGAAACAGAGGAATAGTGCTGAAATGCTGGGCTTCATCTTACAGTTTAGTATTATTTTAAGCAGAAGGTCAACATCAGAACTAGATTTTTGAAAGCTTCCTTTCACAAAAGTCTGGGGAAAGCTTTATGGTAAGTACTAGAAAGAGCTAAGGTGTCTCCTAGGTATAGAGTGGTGGAAGAGGCCCAGCCTGGGAACCACACACACCATGGTTAATCCTGACTTATTGTACCATTTTGAGTAAGTCATTTAATTTCAATTTTGTCATCTATAAATGAAGCTAATAAAACCCTGTTAGATTGTTTGGAGGATGAAAGGACCATCTATTAAACTGCCTGGTACATAATAGGCCTCTGGTAAATGATGGCTATTCTTACTGTAATTGTAGGTATAATCATATTTCTGGCAATTTGTGCATTAAGATAGTCTTGGAAACAACCTTTTAGTAGTGCAATGAAAAAAATATTGGGCTTGGAAACTTGATGTTAATGTCATCCCAGCCATTAATCTGAATAAGACCCCTAACCAGATTTTAAGCTTGTATATTTGTAAGAAATGGGCAGTAATATTTACCTTACACAGTGGTTTTAGATTAGGATATTATTTGTAAGTGTACCTAGTAGTGGGGGTTGGTACAGAGTAGTTCCTCTAAATTTAAAAAAGTCTGCTGTAATATGTGGCATAGTATGCATAGTAGAAGGAATCACAAGTCAGCAGTACAACAAAACACTTGGGAAGAACAGTGCTAAAAGGACTGAAAATAAATTTCTGCAGAGAAGGCCCCTTCTTTTTTTTTTCTTTAAAGGAGATTCCATGCTGGGAAGCCAAATGCAGGGCCTGAACCCACAACCCTGAGATCAAGACCAAGAGTCAGCTGCTTACCTGACTGAGCCACCCGGCCATCCTGGGAAGGCTCCTTCTTAAAAATATATTCTATATATCCTTAGAGATTTTATTCTAGTTATTATAGGCACTGGATTTTTTTTTTTTTTTTTTTTTTTTGGTCATTCCCACACATACATAAACAGGAACCATGTGGAAAAGATGAACTGGTCATTACAGGTTTAGACTACTTCCCACTTTCTAGGGGTATCTCGTAAAGTTATGGTCTTACATATCATATCTTAATATAATGAACTATATAACTTCATAGAGCCTCATGGATATATGCATATTTAAAATTTTTCTCATAGGTTTTGTCTAATATTTTTTCAGAAATTTAATGACCATGGATAGTAGTGAAGAGATTTTGGTTTGCTTTGTTTAGTCTACAAAACCAGGTGGTTTTAAGAAAAATCTCTGATTTCTAAAATTGGCTTATCACTGAAACTCCATATTTTCAAAGAAAAGCAAAATGTTTGATAAAGTGTAGAGTCCACTGGCCGGTACTGTAAGCACATTGCCATTGTTTTAATAGCAAAACCATGAAAAAATAAAATGGTGTTTATATGGATTATGAATATTAACAAAGTAGGAAATTTGGTTGAAATGTGGGGTTTTTTTTTCTCCCTAAGTTCTTATTCCCTGATGCTGCTTCTGAGAAACCATTAGATGGAAGTTCTTCCACAGACAACAATAATCCTATTTCAGGGAGTGAAGATTATGTAAGTTGGAGTTTAATATTAAAATATTTAAAATGCATTGAATTTCTAAGGGGTTGCTATATTGCTAGTTTAGTAGCATAAGGACTTTTTATTTTTTAATTTAATTTAATTTTTAAAAATATTTATTTATTTATTTGAGAGAGAGAGCAGGCTCACACTCATATGACCAGGTGATGGGGGCACAGAGGGTAGATGGGAGAAAGAATCTTCAAGCAGACTCTCTGCTGAGCACAGAGCCCAATGCAGAGCTCCATCCCAGGGTCCTGAGGTCTTGACCTCAGTGAAAATGAGGAGTTGGCTACTTTGGGGGTGCCTGGGTGGCTCAGTTGGTTAAGCATCTGCCTTTGTCTCAGGTCTTGATCCCAAGGTCCTGGGATCGAGCCCCACATCAGGCTCCCTGCTCATCAGGGAGTCTGCTTTTCCCTCTGCCCGTCTCTTCCGCTTGCTCATGCGCGCACTCTCTCTCTCTCTCTTTCCCTCTCTCAAAAAAAAAGAAGGAATTGGCCACTTTATCTACTGAATCACCCCAGGCTCCTCAAGGATCTTTTTATTTTAAAAATCGCCTTGGCGGGACACCTGGGTGGCTCAGTGGGTTAAAGCCTCTGCCTTTGGCTCAGGTCATGATCCCAGGGTCATGGGATTGAGCCCTGCATCTGGCTCTCTGCTCGGCGGGAGACTGCTTCCCTTCCTCTCTCTCTGCCTGCCTCTCTGCCTACTTGTGATCTCTGTCTGTCAAATAAATAAAATCTGGAAAAAAAAAAAGTTAAAATCACCTTAGGAAAGCTTGAGTAGAGATCATGGCCTCCACTCAAATTATGATACCTTGACCATACATATGTATTTTGGGTGGCAAAAACCTTTCTGGAAACAGTGAAAAAATAAGTATATTGTGTATGATTGTAGGATTTCCCTCATTTTAGACTTTTTATACAATTATCAAATTGATGTTTTGCCATTGTTTCTTCTCTGTATTTCAAAACCAGTGAGTGGAACACTTTTTAATGAAATAAAATGTGTAAAATGAAGCAAAATTTTCATGTGTTCCTTATCTAGGTCTTTAATAAATTGAGAAATGAGATGTTTAAGAGGCATAGAGATAAATCAAACTATTTTCAGTGGTTACTTTGGGAAGTAGATTTCATGAAATAAGGAAAAGCAGAGGCTTTACATTTTCAGTTTATATAGTTCTGATTTTATGTTTCTGATTTTGATAATAAATGTATACTCATAATTAAAAGATTTTAAGGGGTGCCTGTGTGGATCAGTTGCATCTGCCTTCGGCTCAGGTCATGATCCTGGGGGTTCTGGGAAGGACCCCCACATCCTGCGTCCTGCTCAGCAGAGAGTTTGCTTCTCCCTCTCCTTCTGTCCCCCTTCCCCCACACTCATGTTCACACATGTATGTGCTCTCTCTTTCGTGTTCTCTCTCCCAAATAAATAAAACTTTAAAAAAATAAAAGATTAAAAAAAAATATTTGGAATACATCTTGAAGCTCCCACAGAAGAAATTGAAAGTTGTGACTTTAGCTTTTCTAAACTGTAGCATCAGTCTTTTGATCCTTGCAGAAATTTTGAAAACACGGTACTGCCCAAGAACAATTTAGATAGTTAATGTATTAAGCTTTTAATAAAAGGTAGTTTGGTAGAATAGGTTAATTTTGGTATTAATATCTCTCCCCACACAGTTTTTGATTATACCTGCAAATATTTTTTTTAAGAGATTTTATTTATTTATTTGACAGAGAGACGGAGATCACAAGTAGGCAGAGAGGCAGGCAGAGAGAGAGGAAGGGAAGCAGGCTCCCCACTGAGCAGAGAGCCCGATGCAGGGCTGGATCCCAGGACCCTGAGATCATGACCTGAGCCGAAGGCAGAGGCTTAACCAACTGAGCCACCCAGGTGTCCCTGCAAATATATTGTTAACAAGTTTTGCTTTGTTTCTGTTTTGTTAAATCCAGAATCTCTACAATCAGTTCAAATCTGCACCATCTGACAGTTTAACATACAAATTGGCTTTGTGTCTTTGTATGATCAATTTCTACCATGGAGGATTAAAAGGAGTGGCACACCTTTGGCAGGAATTTGTTCTTGAAATGCGTTTCAGATGGGAAAACAATTTTCTGATTCCAGGGTAAAAATTTCAATTTTCGTTTGTATATGTAGGTTTTTTGTTTGTTAGCACAATTAGTTTTTTGACCCATTAATTTTCCTCTTCTAGGAAATCCACCCTAAGAAAGTGTTAATAAACTTTGGACATGATTTATACTCAAAGGTGTTCACTGTAACAAATTTGTAATAGGGGAAAAACGGTGAAGCGGCCTAAGTACAAACATAAAAGAATGGTGTAAATCATGATTTATGTATACAATGGAAAGTTAATGGATCCATTACAAGTTGTTGTCTTTTGTTTTTTTTTTTTTTAAGAATCTCTAGTAACATAGATAATGATCATAATATTTGTAGTAAAGTAGAATATAGTATTTTGTATACCAAGTGCTTTCAGTTTTGCTGATCTATATTTATAGAAACATAATGGGGAAGAAATAAAGCCAAATGTTAACAGCAGTTTTTCCCAGGTGTAAAATTATATTTCTTTTTGTCTTTTATACATTTATATATTTTTCTAAGTCTTTTGTAGTGAACATAAATTCTTATTTTTGTGTGTGTGTGTGTGTGTGTGTGTGTGAACGTAAATTCTTACAGTTGAAGAGAAAACTATTTTAGAGTTTGTAAGTTCAGATACTCAATATTATCTGTAATTTTGGGGGGGAATTTATGTTGACATTTCATTTAATGCAGTAGAAGAGTTTAGTTCCCATGTATTTCAGTAATGCATAAGTTACTGCTCATCTACATATACTAAGGCAGAATTATGATATTAGTAATATAAATTGGTGATTGAGCGAAAAATATTTACTTCTATTTTATTTGCCAGTCTCTGCTTAGCTGGATTATCTCTTGGCCAATTTTTGGGAATTTAGTGGTTTAGAACTAGAGGCAGTTCAGGCTCCCCTTGGCAAAAGAGAGGTGAAAATGAATGGTTTTTAATATTGAGAACCCACTATAATAATTGAGAACTGAATATGTAATCTAATCTCTTTTGTATGGTGTGAAATACTGTATGCTAGCTACTCCCTGGGGTGGATTTAGAGACATTTCTTCATTTTAAGTTTCCCTTAACTTGAGAGCTATTATTACTTTGCTTTTATACTTTGAAAAATATATTTGCTGTTGGTGTACAAGGAGGATAAAATAAATTTTGATTTCTTATTCTTATTTGCCCCATCTTAGTTATCCTACGTATTGAAATCTAGTTTTGATTTCTTATCAAATGGCTGAAATTTATAGTCATATAAGAAATTTGCATACCTGGAGTCATTTTACTAAAACTTTTCCCACTGCTTTATTTGATAGATTAGCAAGTGGACCCCCAGATCTAAGATGTTGTTTACTACATCAGAAACTACAGGTAAAGATTTCCCAATGACAGTATCTAAATATGGTCTTAATTTATTGGAGTTTATTCTAATACTAAATATAGTAATGAATTATAGGCTAGTCTCGTCGTGCTGCTGTAGGTTATTTGTATTGACTGTCATTCACAACAGGGTCCAGGGAAGGGGTGGAGAAGGCAAATTAAATATTGAAGAAGTGGATAGATTTTTATTTTACTTAACTAATTTAAATATAAATGTTATTTCTGTTTTCTTAAGATGTTAAATTGTTGTATTGAAAGAAAGAAGGCCCGTGATGAGGGGAGAAAGACAAATACTTCAGATATGCATCCAGGGGATGCTGGAAAAGCTGGAGACGAGCTGGGGCCAGATAATCTAAAAGATATGGATAAGGAAAAGGGAGAGGTAGGAAAATCTTGGGATTCTTGGAGTGACAGTGAAGAAGAATTTTTTGAATGCCTAAGTGATACTGAAGAACTTAAGGGAAACGGACAAGAGAGTGCCAAGAAAGGAGGGCCTAAGGAGATGACAAGCTTAAAACCAGAAGGACGACTATATCAGCATGGAAAACTCACACTGCTACATAATGGAGAACCTCTCTATATTCCAGTGACCCAGGTAGGATATGGACTGGCTCTTTAAGTTTTAATTGTTTTTATTTTGTTGTTTATATCTTCATTCTAGTAGGGAATGATTGCTTTGGGTAGGAGCAATTCTTTAAATAAGCTATGTTCAAAGATCTAAGATTTCAAATCTAAATAAACTATTGGGGCTTTCAGGTATTATCATTTCTGAAATTGAGAAATGTTTTAAAGTTAGAGTAGATCGTACTTCATCATGGTTAAGGTGATATGTTATTTCTTAAAATGAGTGAATACACAGGTGTTTAAGAAACAAAACTCAAAAATAGAGATGGAACAAAAGTAAAAACCCTTTAATTTATTTGATTAGTTTTGTCTGTTCAAAAATACAGTTCGAAGCCACTTTACACCATTAGGAAGTAGAACAGCAACAGTTTAACACCTAAGGAAGAACAGTAGTTCCACTGGGTTATTTTTACATAAGTACGTGAATATATTTTATTTTGAAAAACTCAATCTAGAAAAAATAAAAGCCACTACTTACTAGTAGCTCACATCTCTAGAAGTAGCTATTGTTACTGGTTTGGGTTATAATTCCTTATACCTGTTACTATATATTGATATATATTGATGTATATATATGTGTATACATAAGATACATAGTTTTGTGGATTTTTTTGGTCTGGACTTTGTTTTTTTAGGATTTTATTTATTTTAGAGAGAGAGGGAGAGTAGTGGGGAGGGGCAGAGGAAGAGGGAGAAAGCAGACTCTCATTGCTCAGCTCGATCTTAAAACCCTGAGATCATGACCAGAGCTGAAACCAAGAGTCAGAAGCTCAACCAACTCTGGCACCCAGGCGCCTCTTTTTTGTTTGTTTTTAATTGTATGCATTGTCGTACAACTTTTTGTTTAACCTAGTATGTCTTGGAGATCTTTCCATGTCATTGCATGTAGGTCTAGTTTATTCCTTTTTAATTGCTGCATAATATTTCATGGCATAGAAGAGACATAGTTTTTTTAACCATTCCCTTCTTAATGCACGGTATGTTATTTGCTAGTTTTTGCTATTATAATGCTACAGTACAAACTCTTGCAGTTTTTCACATATTGTGTGTTCACACTGGAATAATTTTTCTTTAAAGACTTTATTTATTTGAGATAGAGAAAGAGAGAGCACACAGAGGGAGAATGAGAGGGAGAGCAGACTCCCCGCTGAGCAGCGAGCCCAATATGGGCCTTGATCCAAGGACTCTGGGATCATGACCTGAGCCAAAGGCAAATGCTTAATTGACTGAGCCACCCAAGCACTCCCACATATGAATGTTTCTTAAGGAAGAAAATAAGAAAAGGATTTGCTAGATAAGCAGATGCACACATTACAAAATTCCTGTTCAAAAAGGCTGTGCCTTTTTAATACTCTGGTCACTGGTGCATATATAGGAATGAGGGAATACTATTCTTTACTCAACTTCCCTTTCTCAGTTCCTTCCTCACACAAACCTGTATTGAGTGCCTAATATATGCCAACCACTATTCTAGAACTTGGAGATTTAGCAGTAGACAGTAAGGTTCTTGTACTCATAGAACTTATATTCATATTTTATTTAATTTTTTATAAGTAATTGATGTTACCAGTCATGTAAATTTTTACCAATATAATGGACAAAAGTAGTATCTCTATGTTTTAGATTGTTTTCTCTGATTTTTTTATGAACGTAAGCATCATTTAGTACGTTTATTGGCCATCTTTTTCTTTGACTTCCCTGTCATTTTTCCTTTAGGTTGCTGACCTGTTCTTGCTGATTTATATTAGTCCTTCATATTTTAGATATAGGTTCTTTGTTATATATGTTGTACATGTTTTTCTCCTGTCATTTAAAAGACATTTGCTTATTTATTGATTTATAAACTATATATAAAGTGTACAAATCTTAGGGCTACTGCTGGTGAGCTTTTTCATTTTTGAAAACTCAGGTAGCTACCATCCAGATCATGATGTGGAAAATTCTCATCATCCTAGAACAATACTGATGAATAAAAGTTTCTGTGAAAACAGAAATGGACATTTTCTGTCTATCCTGTCCAGTACTATAGCTATTACCCATTTGTGGCCATTGAATGCTGAAGGGTGGCTAATGCAACCGAGGAACTGATTTTTTTTTTAAATTTACTAAATTTACTTAAATTTAAATAGCCTGGTGTATTGGATAGCATAACCCAGTACTCCCCTCCAGGTAAGTTTTTTTCTGACTTTATCACTATAGGTTAATTTTGTCAGTTTTTGAATCTCATACATGCAATTATGTTCTGCTTACTTTTTTGTATATAAAGGCAGTCATGCATTTCTTACTCTTGCATTGAGCCTTTTTAAAACTACCATGTGTGAGATTCATCCATGTTGTCACATGAGTCGTTATTTGTGTGTGTGTTTTATTACTTTATAGTATTCTGTTATGTGAACATGCCATAGTTTGCTCATCCATTCACCTGCTGATGGAATTTGAGTTGTTTATATAAAGTTTGAGCTATTACAAATACATGAACATTCTTTTAAGTGTCTTTTGGTGAATGTAGGCACTCATTTTCTTTTAGATACATTTCTAAGAGTAGAATTGTTTTTGCCATATGGTAGAAATATGTTTTTGTTTTAGTAGATATTGCCACATGGTCTCCCAGAATGGTTGAATAGTTTATATTCCCTCCAACAATGTATAACAATTGTTGTTGATTCCACATAATCCCTAACATTTGGTGTGTCACCAGTCCCAGGTTTGATGATTTCCTAGGAGGACTCACAGGACTCAGCATATAGTTGTGCTCATAGCTATAATTTATTATAGTAAAAGGATACAAAGCAAAATCAGGAATCGGAAGTGGCCCATGGGACAAAGTTTGGAAGATATCACACAGGCTTCTAAGAGTCCTCTCCTAGTTTGGTCACACAGGATATGCCTAATTCTCACTCCAGCAATAAATTATGATTACATGTGAAATGTTGTCTACCAGAGGGAGTTTTTAGAGGGTCAGTGCTCCGAGGTTTTACTTGGAGGGCTGGTCACATTGGCACCCTTCACCTAGCATGTACCTTAATTCCCGATTACCAGAAGGAAAGCAGGTGTTCAGCATAAACCATATCATTTGCACAAATAATTGAGGCACATTGTGCCATTTTTATCAGTTCTGAGTATGATGGGGACCCTGTCAGAATCCAAGTTTCTAGATGCCAGCAGAGGGTCAACTTTGCAAACAGGCCTTTCAGAGGCTAGCAGTCTGAAGTCTGCTATGTTGAGTCTTCTCTGAATGCTTGATTATTTCAGTCATTTTAATTTTGGGCTTTTTGGTGGGTATGTAGTAGTATCTCATGTTTTTACATTTCCCTGGTGAGTGATGCTCCTTAATACATTTTCATATATTGTGTTTTATATATTGTCCATTTGGCTGTCTCCTTGGTGAAGTACTTATTCAGAATCTTTGCCTATTTTTTAAAAGTTGGGGGTTTTTTTTGTATTGTTTTGCTTTGTTTCTTCATATATTTTGTATGAGTTTTTAGCCAGATATATATATTATAGATAACTTCTCCAATCTATGGCTTGTCTATTCATTTTCTTAATGATGCCTTTTGTTGAATAGGCATTCTTAATTTTAATAAAGTCTGAGTTGTCAGTGTTCTTCTTATGTGCATAGTGCTTTGTCTCCCTTTTAAGAAATCTTTTTCTACCCTAGTGTCCTGGAGATAGTCTCTTATGTTTTCTTCTGGAAGCTTTATTGTTTTACCTATTGCATTTATATTTGTGACCCACCTCAGATTGACTGTTTGGTATGAGGAAAAGGTTGATTGTCTTTTCTCTGTAAGGATATATAATTATGTTCCAACACCATTATTCAAAAGAACTGCTTTTTCCCACAGAATGGCAGTAGCGTCTTTGTTGTAAATCATATGATCTTACGTGTTTTGGTCTATGTCTGGACTATTTATTCTCTCCACTACTCTCTATCCTTGTACCAATAAGGTACTATATTACTGTAACTTACAGTCTTTCTGTCTTGTGGTATAAATCTTTTAACTTTGTTCTTCAAGATTATCATGGCTGTCCATTGCATTTTTATGTAAATTTGAGAATCAGCTTGTCATTTTTCACAGTACAAAATAGTCCTGCTGGGATTTTTATTCCATATTGCATTGAATTTATAAATTAATTTAGGGAGAATTGACCTCTTAACTATTTTGAGTCCCATGACCATGAAATACCTTTCATTTTATTTAAGATTTCTTTTACTTTCCCTTATCAGTGATTTATAGTTTTCAGTGTAGAGGTTTTGCACATCTTTTATTAGATTTAATTCATAGTCTTCATTATTTCTTAAATGTTATAAATGGCATTTTAAAAATTCCATTGAAATTTTCCCCCCTAAAATGTAGAAACAGTTGATTTTTGCATACAGACTTTGGATGTAGCAATCTTAGCACATTTACATATTATTTCCGGCAGTTTGTAGATTATTTGGAGTTTTCTGTATATATACTCATGCTGTCTGTTAATATAGACAATTTGAATTTTGATTTTCCAACCTTTATACTTTTTAATTCTTTTTCATACTTTATTGTACTGGACCACCAGTACTGTGTTGATTAATGTATGGATACCTGCTCTTGCTCTCAATTTCAGGAGGAAAGCATATAATAATCGTTGAGTGTATCTGATGTTGTTATCATTTATCATATTAAGGAAGTTCTTTCCTATTCCTGGTTTTTGAAGGTTTTTAATCATGAACAGGTGTTATATTTTATCCAGTGCTTTTCTGCATATTGAGTTTATCATTAAGCTAATCATGAATTTTAAGTGAAACAGCACATAATAAGTGAACACAGTGTTTAGTACACAGTAAGCACTCAGTTTTTACTTTTATTCTTCTGAGCACTTTTTCTTATAAGACATAAGTGGCTAGTATTGCTTCTCAGGATGCAAGGATTTACTTAAAAGTTTGTAAGCAGTTTGTATATATATATTTTTAAGATTTTATTTATTTATTTGACAGAGAGAGATCACAAGTAAACAGAGAGGCAGGCAGAGAGAGAGAGAGAGAGGAGGAAGCAGAGTAGCTCCTACCTAAGGAAGAGACTGAAGGCCTCTGCTCTTGTTCATATAATTTTTTAATTTGTGGTATTTGATATCAGAGGGAGGTTATAATTAAAACCTAACTATTTTGTTTCCAATTGCTAGCTAACATTTATTGAATATGTGCCAGGATTTTTTCTTCACAAGAAAGAGTCACAGAGAGCTTGAGTGATTGTCCAGGGTCCTAGAGCTGGGATTCAAGCATAGGAACGTTGTTTCTAGAGCCCAAGCTCTTAACCACTGTGTCATATTGCCTTACCTATTATTACTCAACCCTGAGTATCAGTGTGAGACTTTAAATGTGATGCATGTTCATTTTACATAAAAGAAAACAAAAATTTGTAGTTCTATAATCCACAGATGATCACTGGTAGAGCAGTTTCTTTCCATTTCTCCTTTATCAAACAATTTTCCCATTATTGTACATTGAGATTCTTTCCATTTATCGCACTATTATAAGTAATCCTATGGTGCTATTTCTAGAAGTGGATTATTGGGTCAGAGAGCATGATCATTAATGCTGTGTATTGATTCCCAGATTGTCATCTAGAAAAGTTTATACATTATGTTCTCTTCAGCAGTGTGTGAAAGTGCCCCATTTAGGTTTGTTTCAAAAATGAGGATAGTAGAAGAAAAGTTATTTTCCTTTGTTTTTTGTTTTACCATGCTCTTAATTTATTTTTGACAGATATTAGCGAAAATTATTTATCTTTGTGGCAGTGGTTCTCAACTGGGGAGTGATTTTTGCCCCCCAGGGATATTTGGTAATGTCTGGGAACACTTCTGATTGTCATGAGGTGGAGTAGTGCTATAGCCCTCTAAAAGGTAGAGACAGTAGATGCTGCTAAACATCCTACAATGCATAGGACAGGCTCACCACAAAGAATTATCCTGTCTAAAATGTCACTAGTGCTGGGGCTCTAAAACCCTGCTTTATAGTAAGCTCTTGAAATCTAGAAGGAATGTATTTATTGGCAAGATGCTCTGAACAGTTATTTCTATTGGGCTTTATGTTACTATCTAGGAATAGAAAAGTTGATTTTTTTTTTTTTTTTGGCTTTAACAATAAAGCAGGCAAGTTTTGTTTGGTTAGTCTTTGGATTGTTGAGTGCTTCATATTTCAGATATAAAATCTAATGGAATCAGTTCTTATAGAACTTTCCTAAGAGCCTTTGAACAGCTTGGAATGTTCAGAATGATTCTATAGTTGTGTCTTCCTTTAGGTTTGCCTTAGCTTCTTTTTTATTTGGGGTTACCATTAAAATCTATAATGTCTCTGATTCTCAAAATAAAAGTCCAAAAACTTCTTGTGGGAATTAGTAATTAGAATATTTTTAGAACCTATACTCAAAGCAGCTTTTCCAACATAAAACTTAGTTATTTGGGGTCTTTTAGTTGGGATTCAATTAATTTGCATTTATTTTAATTTTTGTATTCAAGTTTTTTTCTCTTACGAGTTACAATAAAAGCCTGGTTGTAACTGTGATGGCATATATAAGCATATCGTTAAGACTTCACTTCTTACAATTAAGAGGCAGGAAAATGTTCAGTGCACCCAGATTCCTCTGTCTTTTATTAATCCTGTCAAGGGAGACATGATAATCTTATTTGTTGTGGGGGGGGGTCCTGAAAGTCATATCTATTATTAATTTGTTAATTTTTTATGTGGGTTCCAAAAAACTTGTGAATTTCTCTAAATTCTTTTAAATACAGATCTTGTGACTGCTAGAGCTGATATAATTGTTGTCTTCTATTTTTATAGTTCTGCTTTTTCAAAAAAAAAAAAAAAAAAAGCTATTCATGAGGTTTGTCCTTTTGTGCTTCAAAGGAACCAGCACCTATGACAGAAGATCTGCTAGAAGAGCAGTCGGAGGTTCTGGCTAAATTAGGTACATCAGCAGAAGGGGCTCACCTCCGAGCACGCATGCAGAGTGCCTGTCTGCTTTCAGATATGGAGTCTTTTAAGGTGGGTCACACTGTCAGAGCTTGGGAGTCTATTTTGAGCTATTTTGGGATAAAGCTGTGAAAGTCACTCTCTAAAGTGGTGTGAAGGCCTGAATGTCCTTTTTATTAAACGTTTTGATTTCTTAGTAGTTACAACAACCTACATTTATCTCCTAAAGGTTGTAGCCAGACTTGCTTCTTAAATTTAAAAAAAGAAAAGAACAATCTGAATCGTAGTCAAAACTTGAGAATTGAATCATTTCTTTATGTGCATTGGAATGTTTTTCTTCTTTGTGTGTGTTTAGCCAATTTAATGCTAAACCTTTAGGATTTAATATAGGCTGCTTCATTCAACAGACCTTCTGCTTGCCTACTTTGTGACTTGTTGTGTGATTAGATAAGTAGGAAATACAATGCTTATCCTCAGTTACAGTCTGTTGAAGCTGTGGAGGGAGATCTGTGTAAATAATAACGTGATATTCACTTATGAAGGCAGTGTCAGAAAGGTGACTGACTTTATTGAGTGGGTCATGGAGGGTTTCTCAGAAGAGTCACCTTTTAGGATGAGTGGGCATTTTTACCTGGAGAAGATTATTTTAAGCTTAGATACAGGCCTGTATTAGAACATAGAGGATTCAGAGAATAGTGACCTTTAGCTTATTAGCTTAAAACCCCAGGGAGGAAAAAAGGTCTTTTGTTTTTGAATTACTTATTCTTGAAAGCCGAGGTAAAACCATGTATATTAAAAACAACAACAACAAAACAACCAAGTGGGTAGTCTAGAGGGCCATAGGCTTTCCTTGTGCCTCCTGCTAATAACTCTGAACTGTCTCTCATACCCAGATTTTCCTCCTTGACCTGCTGCTACCTCTAATGGCCTCCATCTCCCCGTTCTGTAGCTTCCAATCAGTCCTGCTTTCATACTATATGCCAGCCTGAGTTTGATTTTTTTTTCCAATATAAATATCCTATGAAAACCGATGTCACTTTTATCTTTCCTGTTAGCAGATTTTAGTGAGAGTAAAAGGGAATGCTTTTATTCTCTGCTTATTTCCCCCATCTTTACCAAAAGAAAAAAAAATCTTCAGGAAACCTCTTGAGAGGTACGTGTTTTTCTTAGAGATAAAAATGATGCAGAAAATCTGAGCATTTTGTTCTCCCATGAGGCAAGAAAGAGAGACTTAATTGTTTTAAAACAAATAGTTGGTAGAATGGATAAAGAGGAGACAGCTGACTCTCAGGACATCTGATAAATCACAAAGGTAGAAAACGGTGTATGTACATGGTAGGACCTCTTTAGTAGCTGTTTTTATACCTGACTTGTAGCTACCTTCATATTTATCTGCCCCTGTCCTGCTACAGCATCCTTGCAGAGGCACTTACAAGATGAAATTCCAAAGTGGAACTGTAAAAGTTTTCCTTATAGAAACATATTGGCTCCTCATGGGAACATTCTGTATAATGACAACACTGTACCTCACAAGATTGGGTTCATTAGACTGTTTTAGACTAACTTGAGTACCTAAAAATTTCTTAAAACATGGTTTTAATTACAAATAGCCAATGTACACATTTGCCTCTGTGTGGGAATCAGTTAATATATTTAAGGTTATAAATTCATTCTAAAATAGACATGGTTGCCTTTCCTTTTTTATATAGGGATGACTCGGTGTTAGGGGCCCTTATGAGAGTCTGCAGAGCTTTGGATGAATGCTGTTATGTATCAGAGGTACCTACACCTTGTGGTAGGACAAGGCCTATTCTCAAACATGTCCTTGGAGTACATACCTTAACAGTAGAAGAAAAGCCATAGCTGAAATGAGCCTTGACCCTCTCCTGGTAACTGTACGTTCAATCTGGTACAGTAAGGTCCAGGCAGATGGAAGAATTTTTGTGTGAAAAGTTTTTTTTTTTTTTTTAACTTCTGTAGTGCATGAATTCAATTATTATTTTCTTTAAGTTCTTAAGTTTTTATGTGAGTATGATGTTGCCTGGTTAATAACCAGATCTTTGTACATGAATCCTGAGTCATGCAGCAATCTTGATCCATTGCAGTTCACAGCATTTTTTTTGTTGTTGTTGCCATGATGTCATAGCCCTTAGAAGTTTATGTTGTTGATTCTCAGTTAAGGACCTTCCTCTGAGTCCTCATCCCTTGGGGGGATTTCCTAAATTGATGGGGGTGGTGAAGCTGAGAGATCGTGAACTCAATGAGGAGAAATGGGCAGTTTTGCTCTTTACATTTAAGACTGACTATTCTTACCATGCCCATTTTCATTTTGGTTGGAGGTTAATTTAATTTAAAAAGGAAGAAAATGATCTGCTTATTAGCATATCCTTGTTAATATTTATATCACTTAATTATTTCAGGAAAATAAAATGGTACTCTTGGCAGTAAGTATATGTTATGGTAGAGAATTTAACCAAGAAGGTATGTGTTTAATATATGCACACATATCCTTTGAGTGTGTGTGTGTATCTCTGTGTATACACTTGCAAAAAAGACTTCCATGCCTTACCACTAACACTGTGAAGCCTCTTCTTTTTCTTAGTCTTAATTGTAGAATTACTTAAAGAATTTTGGTATGCATCATCATTAATTCTATAGACTTATCTACTAAATAAAAGTTGTATTAATTGGTTTCAGAAACCTGAAAAGCAATGGTTTGAATTCCAGTTCCTTAACAGGACAAAAAAAATTTATGTGATAGTAATTTGTTATATAAAGCACAAGAATTTGATGACTGAATAGAACATTTCTGAGGTTAGCTGATACTTACTACAGTACCAGTATTGATTTACTGAGGGGAAAAAAAGAGTAGAGCTTTTCTATTATTGTGTTATTATTCTGATCATATTGTATATTATTTAATTACTTGAGTTTATTTGATATTTTCCAAGTATTGAGTAGTTATAATTTTATACTAACTTATGTAACTTATAATACATTTAAGAGAATTATTTTCACTTCACATCAACTTTTTATTTCTAAATTCATCACGTTTTCTTTTTCTGTAAAATGGAAATAACAAAAGAAAATGCTTTTGACACTTGAACATCTGACCTGTTTTAAAGGTTACACCCAGACTCATGTCACATATTAGGTTTTGTTAAGATTAGGTAAGCTTTTTGTGAAAGTATGATTTTTGTAAACAGGTTTATCACTACCTGTTGATTTTTATTTGATTCTGCTGAATTTTTTTTTGCCTTATTTTAGGCAGCTAATCCAGGTTGTTTTCTGGAAGATTTTGTGAGGTGGTACTCACCCCGTGATTATATTGAAGAGGAGGTTATTGATGAAAAAGGCAACATGGTTCTGAAAGGAGAACTGAGTGCCCGAATGAAGATTCCAAGCAATATGTGGGTAGAAGCCTGGGAAACAGCTAAGCCAATTCCTGCTAGAAGGCAGAGGAGACTTTTTGATGACACACGGGAAGCTGAAAAGGTAACTGAGGTTTCAGTATCCAATACTAGAAAGCTAACAAGTGTTCTAGCATTTTAAAAACTCACCGTAGTAGACATGAAAGCTTTGGACTTGAGAAGCAAAGCATTGAAATTTAATGGGTCTTTTGTATATCTGCTATTCACATTTAAGATTTAAGAACTAGTTGCAACTAAGCTGGGGAATAAGACATGTATATTTTATATATAATGCTTACCATTGGACTGTCTAATAGTATATGTTAGAAGCTTTAAAGCTGGTCACATCCTTTGACCTAGCAGTTTGACTACCAAAAAATTTAAGGAAATAATAAGAAATATTAATGTAGAAGAATGATGTTCAACAAAATTTTCTAGTGAAAAGGTAGATACAACAAAAGTTTCAGAAATAAGGCTTGGTTCAGTATGGTATAATACTGAGGATGGTATAATCATTTGGTGGACTGCTTTGTAATTATTAAAAAAATTTGGAGTTTTGGAGAATCATGAGAACCTCCTGATAACAAATTGTCCTACACACTTTCCCACTTAAATGCCCCAAAACCCCATGAAATTAGTAAAAAAAAAAAATAAATCTTTGCCTTCAGCATTACTAAGATAATAGAGACTATAGTGACCTTTGAATTAACTTAAATAGAGAAGCCACATTTCAGTGGAGTTCCTAGTGCTGTAAGCCTGTATATAGAGAGTGGGGCAGGGAATCTTAAAAAGAAGAGCCCAGGGATATAGGAGACTTGGATGGATCACAGAGTCACCCTAGAGGGAGAGAACCTAACATTAATACTCAGTGCAGAATACTCAATGCAAGTATGGTTTGATAGTTCACAGCACTGGCTATAGAGAAGGGGCTTGAAGTGGGCAGGAATAGAAGTGGACACTCAGAGAGACACTGCCTTGGCAAGAAACAGATGTATAGAGAAGGAATGATACCCCTTTGAGATAAAGCAGTGATGGCAAAAAAGAAAAATGGGAAATTTAGGGATCCTGCAGAAATGCAAGAGAAATAGGACCTACCAGCCTCTATCACCCTTACTCTATCCGTTAAAGAAACGGTACAGAAGAGGGCACTTTTAAACTGTGACATGACTAGGATTGGTAAAGAGCAGATCGTATCCATACAAAACTATTATAAAAAGGCAGAACATGGGCGCCTGGGTGGCTCAGTGGGTTAAGCCGCTGCCTTCGGCTCAGGTCATGATCTCAGGGTCCTGGGATCGAGTCCCGCATCGGGTTCTCTGCTCAGCAGGGAGCCTGCTTCCCTCTCTCTCTCTCTCTCTGCCTGCCTCTCCATCTACTTGTGATCTCTCTCTGTCAATAAATAAATAAAATCTTAAAAAAAAAAAGGCAGAGCATACAGATATGAATGTTTGAATTAATAAAAACATTTCCCAGAAAATTGACCATGAAGCAGAAAAAAATTGTAATAGATGTCCTCAAACCAGCATGGCGGATATGAAAAAATCATGTTTAATCAGAAATAGTAAAGCCAACAACAGAAATGGACCAAAAAACCCCACAGAGAAATGAAACCAGAGCTGGTTTAACTCAGGATAGTAATAGAAGTATAAGACATTCATATCAAAAATAAAGACTAAATTACAGAGGGCCCAAAGGAGAATAGATTTACTTTTAAATTTAATAAAAGGTACCAAGAAAAAGCAGCAAAAACAGCCAAGAGAAAGAAAATGGATAATGAGTAAAAGGAATTGAAGAGAAACCAGTAGAAATGAAAGATAGGAAAAGTAGGAATAATATTCATATTCTCAGAGGAAGAACCAAAATATTGGAACAGAACTAATAGTTGAAACTGGAGTCCAAGAAAACTTTCAGGAAGTAAAAGAAAACCCAAGTTTACATATTGAAAGGGCTCTTTCACTAGATGCAGGGGAAAATACCATAAATAATGAACTCCAAAATACATCACTTTGAAACTACTGAACTTAAATATTTATTTATTTATTTATTTATTTATTAAAAGATTTTATTTATTTATTTGTCAGAGAGAGAGAGGGAGAGAGAGCAAGCACAGGCAGACAGAATGGCAGGCAGAGGCAGAGGGAGAAGCAGGCTCCCTGATGAGCAAGGAGCCCGATGTGGGACTCGATCCCAGGACGCCGGGATCATGACCTGAGCCGAAGGCAGCTGCTTAACCAACTGAGCCACCCAGGCGTCCCTGAACTTAAATATTTAAAGAAAAAGAGATTCTCAGGACTTCTAGTGAAAAAGATAAAAATAACTTATAAAGGAAAGAGAATTAGACAGGTGTCATATTTCTCAAGACAACATGAACAGCATTTTCAAAAAATGTAAGCAAAAAGTACAAACCAAAGATTTATATCCTACCAAGATGTCCAAATAATCAAGGCTCTAAGAAAATTTTCTCGAGGTTTTGCACATATAAATTTTTGTACACATGCGCCCTTTCTGAGGAGTCCACCAGAATTGCCCTAATAGAACTTTCTATAGTGTTAGAAACATTCTACAGCTGTGATGTTCAAAATTACAGGCACTGGCCATATGAGACTCTATAGCATAACATAGGAACTGAATTTTTAAATAGCCACATGGGACTAGTTTCTGCCTTGTTCATATTGAACAACATAGTATAGGAGGATGAACTTGATCCAACCAAGAGATGACTGTAGAAACTTTGGCAAAGGGCCAGTGGTGAGCATTTTATTTCTTTAGTTTTAGAGCTAAGACTAAAACTAGGTGAGGTTGTGAGTAGAAGAAAATGGTAATCAGATGTGATGGCGTTTAAAATTGTCAGACCAGATTATAAAACACTTACAGCAAGGGAATTAAGGACAGTATAAAAAGTATTACTGCAAAGATCTCTACTAGAATAAAAATATAAACCACCTTTTTTTTTTTTTAAACGCAAAGAACACACCAAATAGAGAAACACACATAGTAATAATCAAACACAGTATAGTGAGTCATATAAAACCCAACTCTGCTACAAGGGTTTCAGTGATTCAGAAAGGCTACAGAGTCATAATGGATAAAATAAAAAAGACAAGAAATAACAAGTGTTGACAAGGATGTGGAGAAAAAGAACCCTCATGCATGGTTGGTGGGTATATTGGTATATTACCCAAATTGGTATATCCATTTTGGGTATATCCACTGTTCCCTCAATTAACATATGATCCAATAGCTCCACTACTGGGTATTTACCCAAAGAAAATGAAATCACTAATTTGAAAAGACACATGCACCTCTGTGTTTATTGCAACATTATTTACAACAGCCAAGATATGGAAGCAACCAAAGTGTCTATTGAGAGATGAATTAATAAAGAAGATTTGATATATATCTATGGTAGAATATTACTCAGCCATGAAGAATGAAACCTTGCCATTTGCAGCAACATGAATGGATCTAGAGAATGTAATCCTGAGTGAAATAAGTTAGAGAAAGACAAATACCATGTAATTTCACACATAAGTGGAATTTAAGAAACAAAACAAAGAAAAAGGAGGGGAGAAAAACGGACTTTAATACAGAGAACAAACTAATGGCTACCAGAAGGGAGATGGATGTGAGTGAAATAGTTAAAGGGGATTAAGAGTACTTATCTTGATGATCACTGAGAAGTAGATAGAATTGTTGAATCACTATATCATACACCTGAAACAAATACAACCTTGTATATTATGCTTCAAAAAATTAATGAAATAAAAACCAAAATACATAGAGATATGATCCAACCAAGGGTATAACCAAATTATTCCCTTAGTTTTCTGCCAATGCTTAATTATATGATTAAATTTTATTTTATCACTCACACAAAAATATTACAAAGTAAACAGTAGACAAAGATTTACCAGGTACCTAAGGACAATAAAGAAAGCAGAATTTATGATCCTGATGTGAAATAAAGTAGAAATAAAGCAAAAAAGCATTAAATGATGACACAGAGATGCTTTATAATCTAAAAGAGGTATTTTACAATGAGGATGTAACATTTGTTAATGTTTATACACTAGATATCACCGTAGCCATCTATAAAAATAGGAAACCACAGGAGATAAGGGGAGAAACAGATTGAAACACTACTAACAGAGGGTGTTGAACACATTACTATTAACACAAGACAGTCAAATAGACAAAACTAAAGAAAGATTGAAACAAGGTAATAAGGTTGATCTGTTAGATATATCCCAAACACTACACCTGGACAGTAGAAACTACCTTTTTTTCACATGCACATGGAAAAGTCAGAGAAACTGATAGAATATATTAGGTCTCATATCAGCAGGATTCATAATGGAAATATAACCAGTACTCTGATCTCTGCAGTAAAACTAGGAATTAGAAATGAAACAACAATAAAAATCTAGGACTTCTACCTGGAAATGTAAAAGCCTTATATTAACTCTTGGGTAAAAGAGAAACACTGAACAAATTTCTGAAAAATAATGAAAACATTATATACCCCAACCTATATTTTAGGAGTGATCAAAGGAAGATCCATAGACCTAAATACTTGGATCAAGAAAAAACAGAAGAATGAAAACTACTGAATTAATAAATTTCTAACTTAAGAAGAACAAAGTAAAACCAAAAAAAAGTGAAAGGAAGGCAGTGATAAAGATAAAAGCAAAGAGTGTTGAAGTAGAGAACAGAAAAGCAGATCAAATTAATAAATCTGGTTTTATTAAAAAAAATCAAAATAGACACATGGTTGACTGCTTTAATCACAAGAGAGAGAATAGCATGCACATACAAAATAAGAAATGGCAAAAAGTGCCAATAGCTTGATATGGAGGAAATAGTAGAAAAACAAAAACAAAAAAAATCCCCAATACTTTGTATGATTTTGTATATAAATTTGTATAAATTTGAAAATGAAACTGATGATTTCCTAGGAAAATACAGTATATCAAAAATGAATAAAGATAGAAAATGTAAGCAGACATTTCCATAGAAGAAATGGACACAGTTACCAAGAAATGATCCCATAAAAAACTACCAGTCCTAGATGGTTTCACAGGTGAATTCATCTAAGTCTTGAGAGACCACGTAGTCCCTGTGTGCTACTTATTGTTTCCATACATACCAGTTGGAGGAAATATCCCAAACTCTTTTATGGGAAATATTGACTATAACCTTGGTCACTAACTCTGATAAAAGTAGCATATAAAAGAAAGTACAGATTATAGTACTTAAGAAATTGAATGCAAAATCCCAAGTGAACAAGACTCTCCCCACTTTAAGAAAATAATACATGTTGACTGAGTGCAGCAATGATTATTTGGAAATCTACTTATTAACTTCATTAATAGGCTTAAACAGAAAATATATCATTTCCATATATACTGAAAAAGTCTTTGATAAAATTTAATACTCCTAATAAAATTGAGAAATAAGAATGAGTAGATATTCTTAAAATGAAAAATATATATAGACCTCAATCCTAAACACAGCATCTTAACAGGGGGAACCCTAGAGTTATTCTCACTAAGGTCAGGAATGAGGCAATGGTGCCTACTGTCTCCACTTCCATTTAATGTTATTCTGAAGTTATTACCCGCTACAATTAAAAAAGAGAAAGCAGGGGCGCCTGGGTGGTTCAGTGGGTTAAAGCTTCTGCTTTCAGCTCAGGTCATGATCCCAGCGTCTTGGGATCAGGCCCCGCATCGGGTTCTCTGCTCAGCAGGGAGCCTGCTTCCTCCCTCTCTCTGCCTGCCTCTCTGCTTGCTTGTGATTTCTCTCTCTGTCAAATAAATAAATAAAATGTTTAATAAATAAATAAAAACATAGAAATAAAATTATTTTTAAAAAAGAGAGAAAGCAGAAGCCTAAGACTTGAAAAGAAGAACTTTTTATTTGTAGATAAGGTAACAGTATACCTGGAAAAACCTAAAGAGTCAGTGATGAAAGTAATTCCTACAGAAGAATTCAGCAAGGCAGCAGGATATAAAGTTAATATGTATCTAGCTGTAGTCATATACACAAATAATAATCACTCTGAAGATGTAAATGACATTTTCTCTTCATTATAAGAGGGAAAAAAAATGGTGAAATATCTAGAAATAAACCTAACCAGAAATGTTAGAAATATGAATAAAGACAGTAAAACTCTCTTGAACAATAGATATTGCTTGTTCTTGGTTAGAAAGTCTCAACATCATTAAGGTCTGTTCTCTTTACATTAATTTATAAATTTAATGTAGTCCCAATAAAATACCAAAAGTCTTTTTTTTTTTTAAATACCAAAAGTCTTTACCATGGAGCCAGACAAGTTGATACTTAAATTTATTTGGAAAAATAAACATGCAGGCTTAGGACTCAGGGGTTTAGAGAGTGACTGTTAATGGGTTTCTTTTTGGGTGATGGGAAGGTTCTAAAATTAATTGTGATTTTGGTTGTACGACTCTGAATATACCTAAAATCATTGGATTGTACACTTTAAATGGGTAAATTGTTATTTTAAAAAAGCATGCAAGAGTAGATTGAAAAGAAAGAGCTATGAGGTAGGTAAATGGGTGAGGGGTGGCAAGGGCAGATGGGGGCCAAATAACCTGACCAGCTACTAAAGCATAGTACACAGCCTCATTATTTATTTATTCATTTAAAAAAAATTTTAAACATTTTATTTATTTATTTGACAGAGATCACAAATAGGCAGAGAGGCAGGCAGAGAGAGTGAGAGGGAAGCAGGCTCCTGCCGAGCAGAGAGCCCGATGCGGGACTCGATCCCAGGACCCTGAGATCATGACCTGAGCCGAAGACAGCGGCTTAAACCACTGAGCCACCCAGGTGCCCCACAGCCTCACTATTTAAATAATGGGATAACGGTGCATAACTAGACAGCCCAGTGAAACTGAATAGAAAGTTCATGGGTGCTTATAGAAATCTAGTCTATGATAAAAATGGCATCTCAAATCACTTTTATTTTTTAAAGGGGGTTGGAGAGGCCGAGGGAGAGGGATAGAGAGAATCTATACATGCTGTGCATGGAACTGGACTCAGGCTTGACGAGGGGCTTGACCAGGGGCATAATCTCACAACCCTGAGATCATGCATGACCTGAGCCCAAGTCAAGAATCTGGCGCTTAACTGACTGAGCCACACAGGCTCCCCTTGATGGCCCTTTTAATAAGTTGTTTTGGGATAACTGAATAGCCATTTGGCAACAGATAAAATTAGATCTGTTTCTCGTACCACACACAAGAATGGACTGACAAAGAAAAGTCAAAAGACAAATGATAGAAATATTTGTAAACTGGGAGAAATATATGTATTTACAGATAAAGGGCCAAAATACTCTAGAAATATGGGCAAGAGGTATGAGGAGATAACTCATCCCCCCAAAAGATAATTACCCTTAAACTTTTCAAAAGATGTTCAGCTTCATTCATAATAAGAGAAATGCAAATTAGAAAATTTCACTGAGATAACCATTTTTCACACATCACATTGGTAAAAATTTAACAGCTTAATTAACACTCAGGCCCCGAGGCCACAACTCTCCTACATTACTGGTGAGAGGCAGGATGATACAACCCCAGGTGGAGAGGGACTTGGCAGTATTTAATGAAATTTACATATGCATTTACCCTTCCACCCCAAAAGCAATCCCACCTCTAGGAATTTACATTAATATTTTCTACAACAAAAAATAAAGATGCACCAAATTGCTCATTGCTGAATAAATTATAATTAGAAAATAGTGGAAACTCTCTCTATGCCCCAACTTAGAAGCTTTATTGAATACTGTGGTTCATCTACATAACTGAGGACTATGTAGCTGTTAAAAATAATGAGGAAAGGGCGCCTGGGTGGCTCAGTGGGTTAGGCCGCTGCCTTCGGCTCAGGTCATGATCTCAGGGTCCTGGGATCGAGTCCCGCATCGGGCTCTTTGCTCAGCAGGGAGCCTGCTTCCCTCTCTCCCTCTCCGCCTGCCTCTTTGTGTACTTGTGATCTCTCTCTGTCCAATAGATAAATAAAATCTTTAAAAAAAAATAATGAGGAAAATATCTATTAACTGATAGTGATTTCTAGGATATGTTTTTAAGAGAAAAGTAAAGTGCAAATGAATATATATATATTATGCTTCATTTTGTGTAAAAAGGGGAGATTAAGAAAACATGTGTCTGTTTATCTTCACAAAGAGAAATTTATCTTCACAAACAGAGAACACTGAAATTAGTTATCCAGAATGCTTGAAAGGGGAGGAAAAAATAGAGTAAAAGGAATATGGGAGGAAATGACATTTAGGAAAGAGTATACTTTCTATATACTTTTGACTTCTGGAAAAATGTTAACTGTCTGCATATTCAAAAATTAAAATAAACCAACAAGGATGGAAAGAGGGGAAATGACCAAAACTGAAAGCAAGCAGAGGGAGATCACATAAGATATGTTTGAATATATACCCCCAGGTATGGGGAGAGTTGGGAGAGAATTGCAGATAAATCCTAAACTCTTTTTTCTAGATTTGTTTTTTTTGTAGTGGTGTTGGGTAAGCAATTCTGAAACTTTTAGGTGGATCAGTTTTTGAGCAAATGAGTAATTAAATGTGTTGGTGTTGTTGGAAGCCAGAATTCTCATTGTGGAAGTGAGATACAAACATGGAATTGAAGAAAGAAAGGAAGACCAGATGGCAGTGCATTGGAATTGGTGGTATTGGTGTAGACCCATAGGTTTCTAAAGTATGGATAGATATGTGGGTATGTCCATATGCATATATATTTTTTCTAGCTTTTTTCTGAAGGAGTCTAGAAGAAGTGACATCTCAGTAGCAGTGAACACACACACATATACATATATATTGATTTCTAGAATATTCCTCATTAAAAGCAACCAAGCTTTCCTCAGTGAAATAGCTGATTTCAGAGTTGGGACAAGGAAGGTATGAGTGTGGAACATTCTATGTTGCCAGGAAATAAGGAACTGCTTAAAAAAAGTTAGGGGCATAACATAAGGAGGTAGTTTGAAGGGATTCTTACTCACCAAATCTGCACAGTTTGAATGGCAAATAACTAAGGAAGAAATGAACTATAAATGACTGGGAAAAAATTGGAACCCATGGGTCCACATTGACAATTTGCAGATAAAAAAATGGGAGAGATTGGAGGCGTTTCAGCTCAAAGATGACCGATAAATTATGGAGGATATACTGGAGTAGGAAACTCTTCATTTTACGACCATATTCATAGGAAAGATTGGTTCATGTGAAAATCATCAGAAGATGTCTAGGTGGGAATTTGGGTGAAGGGTATCATAGTTGCATGGTTTTAAAGTGTCTCTCCAAGACAATTGGAAAATTGCAAGGAAATAATAATTGTGTAGTAGAGAAATGGGGCAATACCTTGAGTGGATGTTCAAAGCTAATATTACTAATAAGGGGTAGATGCAGGTTGTCTGCATTGAGATGTGATACTCTGAAGGATCCAAGAGTACTTATGCACTGACCCATGAGTGCATATTCTGCATCTAAACTTGAGGAAGCATTAGGTAAACCCAAAATGAGAAACCTTCTGTTCTAAAAAAGAGCTGGAAAAATAAAATCCACAGCACACAACTCTAAGAGTATATTAAAGGGACACAGGTACCAATCGAAACATTACCCAATGGCCAATATTAGAGCAATTGGAGCAGCAAAATAAAGTACTGTTGGACTGTAACTCAAATAAAATAAACATCGTTGAGTCTGTAGTATTACAAATAAATGATAGAATAAATTGGCGAGAAGAGACAAATCTATGCAGAAGAACTTCAAACCTGCTTTGCCCATGAGATGGAACAGAACTCCCCATTGTGTAAGCATGTACCGTGCATAGTAGCTTCCTTCCAAAGAGTGCAGTATGCAAATTGGAGAAAATGAGTAACATCACAGTACAGAAACCTGACAAATACTGTCTTAGCCAGGTAAGCAAGTTTAGCAACATGGGTAAGTCAATACTGATGAGTTTCATGTACTCTTGGTAAGAGGTGATGAAAAGAGTACTTTACAACTCTCTCATCTTTCTCCCAAACTTCCCTAACCCCATTTTGATCATGAGAAAGACATTACGTAAGTTCCAGTGGAGGTACTTTTTACAAAATACCTGACTAAAATTCCTTAAAACTGTCAAGGTCAGGGGCACCTGGGTGGCTTAGTTGGTTAAGCACTTGAATCTTGTTTTTAGCTCAGGTCATGATCTCAGGGTCCCTGTGTTGAGCTCCACACTCACTTTTTCTCTCTCTTAAATAAATGAATAAATAAAATCTTAAAGAAAAAACTGTCAAGATCAGTAAACACAAGGAAAGTCTAAGAAAGTGTCACATGTGAGGGGAGCCTAGAAATATGACTACTAAATATAATGTGGTATCCTGGATGGGCTCCTGGAATAGGAAAAGGACGTTAAATAAAAACTGAGGAGATTGAATATACGGATATTGACAGGATGATTCATCATAGCAAAAAAGTGAAACTGGGGCACATGGGTGGCTCAGTGGGTTAAGCCTCCGCCTTCAGCTCAGGTCATGATTCCAGAGTCCTGGGATTGAACCCCACATCGGGCTCTCTGCTCAGCAGGGAGCCTACTTCCTCCTCTCTCTCTGCCTGCTTCTCTGCCTACTTGTGATCTCTGTCTGTCCAAAAAAAAAAAGTGAAATCAAGCTAAATACCAATCAACTGATGAATGGATAAGTAAAGTATAGCACATTCATGCAATAAAATATTATTAAGCCATTAAAATGAATGAAGTTCTGATAATGGTTATAACACAAATGAACCTTAAAAGTTTATGTTAAGTGAAAGAAACCGGAACAAGGAGGCAACATGTTACATGATGCCATTTGTATGAAATACAAGAATAGGCAAATTCATGAAGACAGAAAGTTAGTTTAGTAGTTACCAGAGGCTAGGAGGTGGAAGAAATGAGGTAGTAACTGCTCTTGGGTAATGGGTTTCTTTTTGGTGTGATTAAAATATTGGTGATTAAATAATGGTGATGTTGTATAACTTGTAAGTATGCTAAAGACTACTGAAGTATACATTTTAAAGTGGTGAATTTTATGGTATATAAATTGTATCTAAATTTTTTTAAATTAAGGAAATATGAATAAGGCATAGCATTCAGTTAGTCAGAAAGGGGAGAGGAGGGCAGTGTACTCAAAATGTCCATGTTAGAATAGACTGGAAAACTTCCAGATTTGTTGTGATTAAAGAGGTATGAAAACTAAAAGCGGTATATGATCTTTAACTCGATCCTGTATGGTGGTAGGAAAAGGTTATAAAAGTCATTATTTGGTCTGTTGATGAAATTGTAGTAAGGATAGGCTAGATTAAAAGTATTTAATCGGTGTTAAAGGCAGTTTATATAATCACAATAGTTTGTCTTTTGATTATAGAAGAAAACATTTTTAAAAATTATTTTTATTGGGGCGCCTGGGTGGCTTAGTGGGTTAAAGCCTCTGCCTTCGGCTCGGGTCATGATCTCAGAGTCCTGGGATCGAGCCCCACATTGGGCTCTCTGCTCGGCGGGGAGCCTGCTTCCTCCTCTCTCTCTGCCTGCCCCTCTGCCTACTTGTAATCTCAGTCTGTCAAATAAATAAATAAAATCTTAAAAAAAATTAAAAAAATTATTTTTATTAACATATAATGTATTATTTGCCCCAGGGGTAGAAGAAAATATTCTTAATTTCAGGAAATAACACACTGAGATCTTTGGAGGTAAAGGGACATGATGTATGTAACTTGCTCTCTCATTATTCAGAAAAAAAATATATGTGTGTATAATTTGTATGCACATACAGAGGAAAGAGATGGGTGTGATTAAATGAGCTAAAAGATGAGTCTAGGCAAAGGGTGTAAATATATTTTGTATTATTGCAAATTTGTTTTATTGTAAGCTAAGGAAAGCCGAAGTTGAATAGTGTTAACAGAGATGTACAACACTGGGAACAATTATTCTAGATAAGGATATAAATCTTTTGGAACACTTTGCAAAATATGGAATATGATTTCAATTAAAAAAATTATTTGGCATTATCTTGTATATATCCAGTCTGTTTTTAGGTATATGCCCTCAAGAAATTCCTCTACATGTACACTAAGGAACATACCCAATAATATAACGGGAACCTTATTTGTAATAGCCAAAAATGGGGGGGGGGCTGTCCATCAGTGGAGGAGCATCTTAATGAATGAAAATGAATAAACTACAGTATGTATCAACATATTCATCTCAAAAACAATGCTGTATACAAGTCGCTAAGGATCAGAACCAGAAACATTCCGTTTATACAAAGATTCGACCCAGACCAGACTAAGCAATACATTGTTTGGGGCTGCACACATATGTGAGAAAACTATGTAGACAAGCAAAAGAATGATTAGTAGTTACTTACTGATGGTGGGGTGTATGCGGAGGGGAGACTTGATCAGGGAGGTACACAGGGATTTGGAAAGTCCTGGTGATATTCTTTTTCTTAAGCTGGTTGGTGGTGTGTAAACAAGTGTTCATGTTTTCTTTAGCCTATGTATTAGTACTCCGGTATGTATATTTCTAAATTTAAAAAAATTTTCAAACCACACAGAATTCTCCAAGCCAAAAAGTAAAGGTTATAAGTCATTAAATGAAGAAAGCAAGTTATAAAATAGTATGTATACTGTAGGGTTGTTGTTTTTTTTTTTTTTAAAGATTTTATTTATATTTGATGGAGAGAGACACAGCAAGAGAGGGAACACAATCAGGGGGAGTGGGAGAGGGAGAGGCAGGCTTCCCATTGAGCAGGGAGCCCGAAGTGGGTCTTGATCCCAGGACCCTGGGATCATGACCTGAGCCAAAGGCAGACACTTAATGACTGAGCCACCCAGGTGCCCCTGTAGTACAGTTTTTTGTTAAGAAATTGAATATGCTTCTATCTTTGTGTTTAAATGGACATTGAAGTAAGTCTGAGAAGATAAACACAAAAATGTGTTGCTCCTTAGGAAATAGGATTTCTGGAGATCTTTTGCATTATACTTCTGTGAATATATGTATGTATTCATTCATTCATTCATTCCTGAAATCTGTGAGCATTTATCATCCAGGTTCATGTTATGAGATTAGATTTCTTTTGTCTTTATTGCTGTTGAATAAGGAGCTTAAAGGTAGGGTCCATGTATTATACACAACTTCTCTGTATTTTTTTAATTAGAACAGTAATAAAACAATTTCCATTTTGGAAAAACAATAAACCAAAAAATTAGTCGAAGGTCTCAATGTTTAGAAATGTTAAGTGAGTAAAGCAGGTTACAAAACAGTATTTTACATACCTAATACTAGTTCACCTAATATGTGTATTCAGTGTCCTAAAAAATCCTGGAAGGAGAATGTTCCACCATTAACAATCGTTACTCTAGGTGGTATACTTTACAGAAGGTTTTTATTTTCTTTGTATTTTCCTAATTTGCATATATTACATATTAGAAAGAAGGGGAAAAATGGCATATTCATCACTATAAAATACTAAAGTCCTTATTAATTTTCAGTAATGTTATTCTTAACCATTGTGGGTAGGAGCTACTTAACTGGATGAGTAGGGCAAGGTACTAAGAGAAGAGAGCTCTCCTCAACTCTTGTTATAGATGTGAGTTCAGAGAGGCACAGAATTTTTTTCTTCTTTCATAAGTGGCTGTTTTATTCTTTGATAGCTACATTGATCATTCGTGTATCTTTATGCCTCCTTCAGGTGCTGCACTATCTGGCAATACAGAAACCTGCAGACCTTGCTCGGCACCTGTTACCTTGTGTAATTCATGCAGCTGTACTCAAGGTAAAGGAAGAAGGTAAATATCTTATTTGATTAGTCATTAGTTCATTTCCAAAATGGAAGTATATTTTCCCTGGCTTAATAATGGTTTTGATCTTCTTAAAAATAGAAAATCTGGAAAACATTTCTTCAGTTAAGAAGATTATAAAGCAGATAATAACCCATTCCAGTAAAGTTTTGCACTTCCCCAATCCAGAAGACAAGAAATTGGAAGTAAGTTTGCTACGGTATCAGGATCTTGCCAAGTGTTCTCCCTAGCTGGCAGTGATTATTTTGAAGATAAATTTTTAAAGGCTGCTTTTTTTCCCCTCCTGTTTTCCAATGTATGTCTTTCCCTTTTCCACTGTTAGGAAATCATCCATCAAATTACTAATGTAGAAGCTATAATTGCCAGAGCCCGCTCACTGAAAGCCAAGTTTGGAACTGAGAAATGTGAACAAGAGGAGGAAAAAGAAGATCTTGAAAGGTAATTGATATTTGAGTACCTTTTGTCTGTAGGAAAAGCCACCACTCTCTTTAGAACATTTTAAGAGAATATTTCAATTCTTTTGTGGTACCCTATATTATTTGTAACAAGCATCAGCTAGAGACAGAAAAATATTTAATTATCATAGACTGTGACCTCTCCTGTATTTCTGGGTGTTTGTGAGGCATTTCCATTCCTTCCACATTTAGAAACAAGTCTACCGGGTCTTTTTTTCTAGTATGTCCTTGTTTGCTCTTGGAGATGTCCCTGCAGTTTCCTGTGGAAAAGCTAGTCACTCTTTGTTACTTGAAATGCCCCAGAGCTTTGCTTTCTCTCTTTGTTTAGCTCTCACTGTTCCTTTACCACAGACTGAGGTGTTCTGAAATTGTATTTCTGCTCAGTATTCCTAGTTATTTATTTAACTTTAAACAAGATTTTTGAAAGCAAAGGTGCATATCCTGTGCACCTTGTGAACATGTTTTGAAAGGGTGACCAGATGGCCTCTCCAGGATGATACAGATGACCAGGTCAGTCTTCTCCTCCTGAGAGAGACTTGGCACCATTACCTGTCAGTATGAGTCCCTTTCCATTTTTGCCTGTGGTACTTGAAAGAACAATGTTATTTTAATTGCGATAAAGTGTTTCCAAATTTGTTATTTCAACAACTTGAATTTATCATAACTTTAAATTCTTCATCACCCTTTTCAGAAATGAAGTGGCATTATTAATGCTAACTAATTAAGATAATATGATCAAGGCATGTGCGATAGCTCTTAACAAGTTCTTATTAGAATTTTAATCTCGTGTTGAGAGTAATTTTCTCCTAGCCTTCTTTGCTCTTGAAAACTCCTTCCTTTTTAAATGAGAAGAATAAGCAGTAATCAAGGGAATTGTTTCTAAAATAGCAGTATGAATTAGTGGTGCAGGAATGGTGCCTTTGATGCTGATAGCTCCACATACGTTCTCTGTGACTTGGAGGTGTAGTGTTTCCAGCACATAGTGGCACAGTTGAGGCTTTGCCAAGCAAAATGTGTATTCTAAGCACATATGCATGGACGCACACATATACACCCACTTTAAAAGAACAAAAGTGAGAGATATGGATGATTGCTTTGCTGTATATGTATGAGTTGGTTTCTGTTGTCCAAAAATACTGTTTGTTTTGTTTTTAAGATTTTATTTATTCACTTACTTTAGAGAGCGCAAGCATGAACGGGGGTGGGGGGGCTGAGGCAAAGAATCTCAAGCAGACTCCACACACAGGGTGGAGCCCAGTGTGGGGCTGGATCTCATGACCCTGAGATCATGACTTGAGCTGAAATCAAGAGTCGGATGCTTAACTGAGCCACTCAGGCACCCCCTCCAAAATAATTGTATTAATCTTTTATTTACTGTAATATTTTCTAAGCTTCTAGTCTCAAGGAAATAGACTCTGTATTTCTTTTTACCCTTTGACAGAGGTTTTGTTTAGCTTTGTTTTTTAGATTTATTTACTTATTTGAGAGAGAGAGGGGTGTGAGAGTAGTGTAGGGGCAGAGAGAGAACATATCCAAGCAGATTCCCACTGAATGCAGACTCCGACACAGGGCTTGATCTCATGATCCTAAAGTCATGACTTGAGCTGAAATCAGGAGTCCGACACTTAATCAACTGAGCCACCCAGCCACCCCCAGAGATGAGTTTTTAAAAAATTTATGAAAACAGTTGAAAGACAGTAAGATTGTCACTTGAGTCTATTTTATATCCAAATGTCTCTTATAAAAGTTCCACTTAAAAAAGTTCCGCTTGGGGCGCCTAGGTGGCTCAGTGGGTTAAGCCGCTGCCTTCGGCTCAGGTTATGATCTCAGGGTCCTGGGATCAAGCCCCGCATCGGGCTCTCTGCTCAGCGGGGAGCCTGCTTCCTCCTCTCTCTCTCTGCCTGCCTCTCTGCCTGCTTGTGATCTCTGTCAAATAAATAAATAAAATCTTTAAAAAAAAAAAAAAAAGTTCCGCTCTAGCCTTAGTGGGTTTAGCCAGTGTCACTTTGAGAGTTTGTCTACAAAATTAATCCAGGAGGACTGACACAGTGTGAACTGAGCAGCAGCTCGCTTTCTGTGCTTTCATTACCTCTTTCCCCTAGGTTTGTGAGTTGCCTTTTGGAGCAGCCTGAAGTGTTAGTCGTGGGTGCCGGAAGAGGACATGCTGGCAAAATCATTCACAAGCTGTTTGTGAATGCTCAGAGGGTATGTGAATTTCCTTATTGACTGATCATGATCTCTCCAGACCTCTACTCAGTAAGATGGTGTTTTGATTCCCTCACTTGGCTGATTATGCAGCTGTTGAGTGTATGTCTAGGCATTGGGTTTGAACATAAAAAAAAAAAAGACTTTCAACAGTGACTTTTGAGTCTTTGAAATCCATTTGCTTTCTTACATGTTTAAGTAATACAATAAGTATATTTTAGGATATAAATTTCCAAAGTTAGAAGGTTCTGAAATCCATTGTTACAGAATCTAATAGGGACTCAGCAGTGGCCACCAGTGCTGTGTGGTAGGAAAAAATGTTGACTGCTTTCAGTTTAGAATAGAGTTCAGTTTTACCAATTTTAAACTCCATGTACCGCAATGGATTCATAATTTCACTTGTGAGGTTAGTATATCTGTTTTTGTCATGGTGAATTGATCTAAGGAAGAGCAAGATTTCAGATGTTTAGGACTATGGAAACAAGCCTTAGCAAAGAAAGAAAACCCAGGTTGAAAAATTATCTTTGCTATTACCTCTACTACTGAAAGTAAAGGTTCAAAAGATGTGTAGTACTTTCTGACATTCTGAAATTCTTAAAATTTGAATTTTTATGAAGGTGATGCTCGTCACACTTTGTGTGGGTGCTCTCTGTACTGATCTTGTTTACTGGTTAAGAGGATTTTCATGTCAGGGCTCGTTATTATGAAAGATTATGATAAAAATATTATAGCGTATACTGCACATAGTCTCTGACTTAAAATAATTTGATTTAGGATTTTCAACTTTATGATGGAGAAAAAAATATGTACTCAGTAGAAATCATACTTTGAATTTGGGATTTTGTTCTTTTTCTGAGCTAATGGTGTATGCAGCATAATCCTCTCATGATACTGGGCAGGGACAGTGGCAGATCCCTGTTAGCTATGAGATCCCGAGGGCAGACAGCCAACATACTTACAACTACTTGACCCAGACACTGTTCTGTTTCTCACTGTCAGCACGATATTAATAAATTATATGAGATAGTCAATACTTTATTAGAAAATAAGCTTTATGTCAGATGATTTGGCCCAACTGTAGGCTTCAGTGAGTGTTCTGAGATCAGATAGGGTAAGCTAGGCTGAGCTATGATGTTTGGTAGGTGAGGTGTAGTAAATATATTTTTGGTTTAGGATATTTTCAACTTAGAATGGGTTTATTGGCATGTAACACAATTGTAAGTCAAGGAAGATATATAAGTACAAAAGTGCCCTTTACCTGGAACTGTGATAACTCTAGAATGACCCACTTTTGAAAGTATAATTCTCAGGATCAAATAAGAATTTTCATGGGTTTACATACAAAATAAAAACTGTATAATCTCCTTTGAGTCTGTCTGGAGTGTATCTAGTTAATATATTCAGTTTCATAGTTAAATGTACTGACCTGAATTTTTAGCAAGAATTGAAACCTGCAATTATTTATGGGATTGTTCCCCAACTTTAAGAATTTCAAGTTATAAAAACCAAGTATTTTATTTCCTTATAAATTAGAGTTCTGGAAAACAGTAAATGCTTACTTTGATTTGTTTTTGTCTTTGGCATGAAATCAGGAACTAAGTTTGTTTTTTGCACCCTATATCTTTCACTAGCTTACTAGCCAAAAGTTAACAACCGCATTTCCTTGTCACCACCAATATGAATTTTCCTCCTGTTGCTGGTATTCTTTCCTCTGTCCTTACTTTAAAAAGCTTGTGTGTTAAGAGGACCTGAAATCTAGGGCATTTTTATTTTTATTTTTAAAAGATTTTAGGCATTTTTATTTTATTTTTTTTTAAGATTTTATTTATTTATTTGATAGAGAGATCACAAGTAGGCAGAGAGGCAGGCAGAGAGAGAGAGAGAGGGAAGCAGGCTCCCTGCTGAGCAGAGAGCCGGATGCCGGGCTCGATCCCAGGACCCTGAGATCATGACCTGAGCCGAAGGCAGAGGCTTAACCCACTGAGCCACCCAGGCGCCCTGGCATTTTTATTTTTAATGCTGAGAGTATTACTTGTTGTAAATATTTAAGCAAAATTATTTTTCCCAGAGTGGCAATAACTTCCCCCTCCTACCCACCCCCACCCCAAGTAATACCGGTAAAGGCTCATTGTAAAGCATGGGATAATACAGAAAATTATAAAGGAAAATTTAATCACATTAATCTCACTACCCTCTGATGATCACCATCAGCATTTGACATGCAGTATATGTAAATACATGTATATTTTACAAAAATAGGATTATATTCTGTGATTTACTTTGTTATTCTTGTTTTCCTCTTAATTATCTCATTACATTAATAAATACAGGAGTGTATCATCTTTTCAGTGGCCTTGTATTGCTAATACCCTTTAAGGGATGAAATTGCACATTTTTCCTGCATTACATAATTATAGAAGATTTCGAACTTTCAAACCTTGTAGGGAATGTTTTTAGGGAATTGGTAGACTTTAATCCATGTAACAAGCACCTGGTTGGTACGTTTTTTAACTCAGACCTTAAATATCTGCTTTGATGTAAACCATTAAAGTTTATTCATGTAACTTTTCATAATTAACTGACACTTTATATCAATTTTACTGATCAAGATTTTCACTTTATTAGAAGGTAATGAAATTTTAGTGAGAATTTTGTGTAGCATACAGCAGTTTTACGTATTTAGAACTCTTTGCTTAAAATTACACATTTTAATAAACTTCATCATGATTACATGTGTCAGTGGTGTATTCCATTGGAATTCAGCAAATAAACCACAGATTGGATTTTGCTTCAGTTTTATCAGTTTTGCCCATTAAATGACTGTACGTTGCCTGTTGAACCATCAGATGCATGAGAAGTAGGATATGTCTGCTCAATTTAACAGCTAGGTGTGTTTTATGTGGTGTGTGTTTGTCTTGATATTCTTTTGATAGGATCCTGTTCCTTAATGTAGTGCATGCTGTCTTTGAAATGATCTTGAAATCTCGTCTAGCTCTTTTTAAACCATCTTGCTTGTTTCCTTTTCATCACTGTTTCTTTTCTCACCTTTTCTCAAGCTGACTGAATCTTCTGATGAGGTAACAAAATAGCCTTTGTCCCTCATAGTTCCTTGTTCCTTCCCATCCCTCTAACTTCATAAGGTCATTAAGACTAACCACCTCTTTAACAGTCTGGATTTGGCACACTTTTCATGCTGATGTTTAGTATAACATGATTTCACATTTCCATTGCCAAGACAGTACTTTATTATTTTTTTTCAATCAATGGTATTGTGAAAGGAATCTAGTAATCAGAGAAATGAAAGAAGTATAGTGATCAAGGGTAAAATGAAGGCTCTAGTTGAATGTTTTTTATGCAGTTTTAATGCAAAAAATAGATTCCTTTAATATTGAAAACATCTCTTTTGTGGCCATTGCTACATTACATGGACTTCTGTCATTTCTGTATCACCTTAGCCACTCAGCAAACAAAACCAGTGTCCCCAGTTTTAATTTGGCAAATGAACTTTAAAAAGAAATGAAAGAGTGGAGATAAAAAAACATCTCTCCAGATTCTGGGGGAGAAGCAGCTCCTTACTGGACTGAGGACATTAGACTTGAACTTGGGTTGTTGCTAGAAGAAATGTGTAGAAACCACTGCTACATTTTCCCTCTTCTTCAGATGTTGGAATATGGCCCTCACTTTTCAAAGCAGATTGCCTGGCAGTCATTATCTCTTTTGTCTCTGTCACCAATTTATGTGTAATCTCTGGCTGCTCATGCAATGTTTCAAGCTTCTTGCTTTTTCCGTGTTGGTTTCTGAGTAATCATAACATGGCTGACTGCATTACTGAGTAATGTAGAACATTTTTTAATATATTTGTCATGTTTATTCATCTGTCCTTCAGAATGGTCTAAGTTTTAGCATTGGACTTGCTCTTGAATTTAGCATTTGATTCTGTTCAAGGCTGCAGCCATGGCTCCACCAGAGGAGGAACTGAAGAGAATGGGCTCTCCAGAAGAGAGAAGGCAGAACTCGGTGTCAGACTTCCCACCTCCTGCTGGCCGGGAACTCATTTTGCGCACCACTGTACCACGCCCGGCTCCGTACTCCCGAGCTCTGCCTCAGCGCATGTACAGTGTTCTCACCAAAGAGGATTTCAGACTTGCAGGTGCCTTTTCATCAGATACTTCCTTCTTCTAATTCTTCTAGAGCCACCTCATTTATGGCTTCAGAGACCATGCTGACCCCTTCTGAGGGAAAAAGGTTGTGCCAGTCAGAACTCAAGAGGCCACAAAGAGGACCTGTCTAGTCCAGTGATCAGGAATCATACCAGCATCTGAAAGACTTTCCAGCACCATGCTTGAGCTCTGTTGTATCTTGGTTGGGTCAGAGAGAATGGGCTTCAGCTGTTGAAAGATTTGTTCCCCAAAGAAATGACCCTTGTTTGACCAGGGGTCAGGGGTAGGTTCTAGGGAGATGTGCAGGGAGCAGAAAAACAGCAGGAGCTCTCTGTACTCACTCCAGTGGGATCTTGCTCATTTATTCTTTCCTGTGACTATCCCTTAGGCTATGGCCTTGCATTTTATAGTCTGTGTAAACACACTTGTTGCATTTGTTAGTATCAGGTATACAAAACAGAGTATCTGTTAATTGAGATTTCTGGATATTTTGGTGGTATCTTCTCTTCCCAGAATCTGTGTTTTTGAAATACTAAATGACATTCTGTTTATTCAATCATCTAGTGGCCATCTTGGTTGTACTAATTAACTTTTGATTAGTATTTTGAATATTCTAGGAGAAGACTTGGAATTTCATATAGTTTATGTGTTTTTCCATGTAACTATGATCTAAGTGTAAACTATATATTAAATGTCACTGCAAATTAGTTTTGTATTTTATCTCATAAGGTTTGTTTCTTTTGTTTTGTTTTTTGTTGCCTGTAAGATATCAACCTACAAACTTCTCTTCTGCTGTACAGCATGCATTCCCTTTTTTGCGATTGCTGGCTAGATACTATATTTAACGGAGTAGCAATGAGCACATGCTACAAATATAGCTTTTGGAACATAGAGATTATCATGCACTTAGTATAATTTGGTGTGTGTGCTAATGTAGTGAATACAAGATTATTTCAGTGAACTATTTTGCTTTGTGTCTTAGTTAAAACGAAAATAATTGATGTGGATATATAGTACCCAGCATAAGGATAATAGCAGCATATTTCTAGTTATGTGGTGATCAAGATTATTAAGTCTGTGTTGCTGTATGGCCTCTGTTCAGTAATCTGAAATCTATTTTTAGGCCTAAAATTCTCATTTTAATCCAAAGCAAAAAATGGTTATACTGAAGCATAGACCTTGCTATGTAATTTAAAGAATTAATAGAGCTGTGTAAAACCCTATTATTTTTGTAAAAAAAGAAAAACTGTGTGTGTACATATATATGTATATATGCACATATATATGTTTATAAGTATATATGAAGTAGGAGAGGCCCTGGTTGGTGACCTCCTAGCTTTCACAGTGCTTTTATCTGAGTTGCTGGACTTGACTGCTGCCGGCAAACCGTGCAGACGCAGGCTTGAGTACTGAGTGCTGTGCCAGGTAGAAAATGTATCTTTCAAGGACAGGATTTGTTTGCTTTCCAGTGAAGAAGTTAATAGCAAAGAAACGTTTTTCAAAGAGAAGTTGAACTTTAAAATGGCACTGTGAACCTAATAAAAAGGAAAGTCTTGCTTTCTCTGACTTCTCTCTCCTCTGTTACTTTAGTCTTATTTCAGTTAGTTTAATGCTGTCTCACGTCTTCCTAAATATTTGCAGCCTGCTGAGTCTGGCAGGGGTCTCAAGTACACTCTTGGTGCCTTTTTTCTTAGTGGCAGTTACCCCAGTTTACTTTTATTATAGTTATGTGTTGGTTTATTTCATAGATATTTTTAAGTACTTACTTTATATCAGGTGCTGTACTAGGCAGTAAAGATGAAACAGACACCAGAACACTCCTTCCTTTTCAGTGACCTTTCTGTCATGTAGGGAGGGTTCATGTTATATTGCAATAAAATGGAGAGTACAGTCAACTCATCTGAATGAATTGGAAGTCCAACATTTATTGTATAAATGCATTCATTCATTCAGTGGCAACAGAGAGTAATACATGCGATATTAGTTTAGAGAGTAATGTGTGTAATAATAAGATGTGATGAGAGAGGTTTTTCACTCAGGCTTTAGGGATCAGGGAAATCTTTTTTAGAGGTAATTTCTAGATTGAGACCAGAAGATGAGTAGGAGCTGATAAAGAGTTGGGGAAGTATGGTAAGTTGCTGTTAAAGAACTACATCCTGTACACTTGCTGATAATTTATTGTGCTTTTGTTGCTGTTCCCATGAAGAGGAGTTTACTTTGTATATTTGGACATTACTTGTCTTCCAATCTGGACTTAGCCATACCTCTTTAGTCACTAGAGTATTAGCAAGTGTGACATAGGCAGAGACTTGAAAAGTACTTGCAACTTGGGGTTTGCCCTCTCTTCTTCTGGGAACCCTGGGATGTGCGGAGAAGCATGATGGAGAAAGAGAGAGTTGGGTGGTTTGTTACATAGCAAAAGTGATTGGCTGCAGGGCGTGGGAAGAGTGTTACAGGTAGAGAAAACAAATAGGCAGAAACTCAGAGACACAAGAAAACAGATCTTTGGAGATAGGCCAGCCTTTTAGTTTGCTGGGAGTGAAAAGAGACAAGAAATGGAGCTGGTTAGGTAACCTGACATGAGACCAAGAAATTCTGTGTTAAGCAGAACCACAAGTTTGGGCTTTATCTTCAGGGCAGTAGTGAGTCATTGAGGAGTTTTGTTTTTGTTTTTAAAGATTTATTTATTTTTAGGGAGGGTATATAAGAGAGTGGGGTGGGGGGGCAAGGTAAAGGGGGAGAGTCTTAAGCAGACTCTGCCCTGAGCAGAAAGCCCAACACAGGGCTCAGTCCCATGACCCTGAGATTACAACTGGAGCTGAAACCAAGACAGTTGCTTAACTGACCTCGCCACCCAGGTGCCCACTTACTGAAGAGTTTTAATCAAGGGAGTGACATGGTGGGTTTCAGACCACACTGTAGCAGGGCAAATGGATTGGAGAAGCTAAGAAAGTATATACACATCCTGGATCTTGTACTAAATTGGAAAGTCACAGTTACATCCGTGGTTCTTTTTGTTGTTGTTGTTGTTTTGTTTTTTGTTTTTTAAATCTTCCTCTGTGCTTTGTAATGTACTATAAAGAGCCTGACAAATGCTTGTGGAACCAACTAAGTGTCCTCACTCTGGGACCCTCCCACACCTATAAATTCCTATGGCACCATAGTAATTCAGATTTTCTAAGCATTTCTAACCATTTCTATTTGTATTTTATTCATTTGTCCAGCAGATGTTTATTGAGTGCCAACTATATGCCAGGTACTTACTGTCCTGGGAATGGGGATACAGCAGTGAACAGGACAGATAAAAGACCCCCATAAATATTGCTCTCAGGGACATCAAGTACAAACAAATTATCTAAAATGAGCCACTCAGTGTTCTTTTTAGACAGGTGATAAGGAAACATCTGTGAGATGGTGACATTTGAGCAGAGACCTGAAGGAAGTGGGCAAACCAATCTTGTGAGAGTCTGGGAAATGATTCCAGACAGGGAATAGCAAATGTAAAGCCCTGGATTGCAGAGTCTCAGAAATGGGGTGAGGTAATGTTTTTATTTTAAACTACATTTGTTTCACAGCAAAATAACAAAATACCCAAGTGATTAAGTGAGTTTGGGGTTTCAGGGAAAGGTTAAAACATGTGCAGTAAATTGAGAAATTTAAATGTAGATATGTACTTAAGCACAGACAGTAGGAAAGCCCTGCGGAGTGAATGCAGCGGGAAGAGAAGGTCTGGAGATTGAACCAGAGATCAGGAAGAGGAGGAGGACTGCCACAGGAGGCTAAGGAGGAGCAGGTGCTGAGGTGGAAAGAGAACGGTAAGTGTGATGATGTTTCAGAAGCTAGGAAGGAAAATATTTGAAGGAGGTGGGAGGTGATCAACTGTGTCAGATGCCATTGAGACGTCAAATAAGACAAGAACTCAGGATGGATTGTTGCATACCTGTGGGTGCAGAGTAGCAACTGCACACAGAAAGGTAATACAGTTCTTACTGGGAAAGAGAGAAGTATACTGGCTAGAGGGAGGCTGGGTGCACTTAACACCTCTACTCAAGCCAGATGGGGTTGTGGTTGTTGCCATGCACTGTTCATTCCCGGGAACTTGAGGGCAGGGGGCTTCTAGGTGAGGTGTAAGTAGGGTATGGTAGAGGCCAAGAGCATGAAGCCACTGTTTCAAGCCAACTGTACCCCTCTTCCCTGCCCCACTCCTGCTGCCTTCTCTCTTCTGGGCACACAGGGTAATGGATAGGGCTTGGCACGCCACAAACAATGAATGGATGAATGCCTCTTGATGACGAGGGAGGCCCCACTGTAGTGTTTGAATCTTCTGGACTCTAGTTTTTTGCATTGGGCACCATGAAGCCAGAATATTTCAGAACATGAGCTTCTGGAAGCCAGAGGCCTGTTGCCAGCATTTCTCTAGCTCTGAGAAGTGGGGCATGGCCTCAGCCTCTATAAATGGGCTTGACTAATTCTTAAAATATAGACTAAAGTTCGTTCATATTAGCATGCCTTCTTTGCCAGCAGTTTTCCCCCTGGCAGCTTGTGATGTCTGATGGGTGGTCGTGGGTAAATCTCCCTCAAGTGAACAGCATCATCTGTTGTGGAGAGCCTTCCTGGGTGAGCTTACCAGGCAAGGAAAGATGGCCGAACAGAAGGCCCCTACTTGGCCCCTAGTCATGTGGGCCAGTCTCTGATTGGTCTGTGGGCATCACTCCTCATGTCCCCTCTGTGTGGCCCTCCTTGGCTGTGGGGGCCTCTGACAGTTCTTGGCAGAGACCTCGATGTCACCACAAAGACACACATACCCCTGAGGCTTTCCAACTGGATGAGCCTTTTTTTTTTTTTTTTTTTTTTTTTAAGATTTTATTTATTTGACAGAGATCACAAGTAGGCAGAGAGGCAGGCGGGGTTGCGGGGGGAAGCAGGCTCCCTGCTGAGCAGAGGGCCCGATGCAGGACTTGATCCCAAGACCCTGGGATCATGACCTGAGCCGAAGGCAGTGTCTTTAACCCACTGAACCACCCAGGAGCCTGTGGATGAGCCTTTCTAAGAAAACTAGGTTTTTTCCCTCTCTGGTTGATAAACAGCTGGATTTTTTCCCCCAGGTAAAACTGTGATGGACTGTCCTTTGTTTAAGTTTGTAGATTTGTCTTCATCTTGTCCCAGAATAAGGCAGATGACTAGCCTGTGAGGGAGACCTGTGCACGCTGGGCTGGCTCATGCTGGAGAAGCTGCTGCTTGGGTTCAAAGCTGGTGAGATGGTGATCTACGGTACCTAAGCTTGTGATAAAAAGTATTCCCCAGGGAAGAAAATGAGAATGAGTCACTGCATTTGTTTACTAAGTCTTCTGTAACAACATACCACAGATTGGGCACTTAAAACAGCAGAAATTTATTCTCTCACAGTTCTGGAGGCTACAGAAATCAAGGTGTTAGCAGGCCCGTGCTCCCTCTGAAACCTGCCGGGGAGAATCCTTCCCTGCCTTTTTCTGGCTGCAGTTGGCTGCCGGAAGTCCTTGCTATTCTTGGCTTGCAGGGACAGAACTAGAGTCTATGCCTCTGTTATCACGTGGCCTTCTCTCCTGTGTGTCTGTGTCTTTTCTGTTCCTGTGCCACTGGCATGACCTCATCTGAACTCTTATATCCGCAATGACTGTGCTTCCAACAGCACTTTCTGAGGGACTAGGTGTTTAGGACATCAACATGTCTTTCTTTTTTGAAAGGGAGCAGGGGTCATAATTTAAGCCACTTGATTGGACAGATGCCCATCTAGTTGGTGGCAGGCCACGGGGCATGATATGTAAAAGCATGGGCCCACTTCTGGATAGAGAAGTTTCGTTCTCTGCCTTCCTTGATTAGGCACAAGATCCTGGGCTGGTACCTAATGCCTTCCTCAGCCAAAGTGGGGACAAAAATAAGTATCTGACACATTGTAACAAAATTAAGATACTAACTAATTAACTAAGATACTAACTAAAATGCCCAGCATGGTATAGATAGTTGTTTAATAAAGACAAACTGTTTATAGGAACTGTACTGGAAAGTGGTACAGCTGTGGGCAAATGAATGGTTAGCCATTGTTTAACTTGAGGAATACACCCACCCAAGCCAGTGTTCCTAGAGATGGCGGCCCGGATAGCCCCATCAAGAGAAGAGTGACTGAAATTGCCTATCATCTCATCAAATGAACTGTTTTCTTTTGATCCCTTTTCTGCTCCTTGGGTCACAGCCTCCCTGGAGGAAACCATATTTAACAGCCAAATAGACTCTGTCAAGTCAGAGGACTGGGGTGGGAAGTTGGGAAGAGTCGAGGCATGTTCCAGGCTGAGGGGCATATCTGGAGAGTCCTGCAGACACGGTGTTGGTGTTGGTGTGGCCAGGGCGAATAGTGAGAGCAAAGAGGCAAGGTAGTAGCAGAGGAAGTGGTGGTAGGTTCCAGAGCCTTCCTTCCCTCTGTAAGAACTTGGACCTTGTCAAGTGATAGTGGAGGAGCTGGAAAGGTTTTCAGTAGAGAGAGGAGCATTTGACTGAGACTCTTAGGAGCCACAGTGACCCCTGCAAGGGATGGCCATGGCCCTGATAGTTGCAGCGGTGGTGATGGGATGAGACATTTAGCAGGTGACACTGACAGGACTTGAAGTGCAGGAGGTGATTAGTGAAGGCTGATGTGTTCTGTATGGCTCTGACCTGAGGGGCTAGCTGCTCTGTCATGAGAGGCAGTGCCTGGCTCGGATTTGTGGTACGTCACTAGCCTAAGCATAGCCACTTGCCACGTAAGCAGGCTCCGGCAAGAGTACTGCTCTGTCCCCACTCTAGTGAGATCTGCACGCTTTTTGTTACAGGACCCATGGAAGAATGATGTCTCTGGGGAAATGCCCATTGCATACAGCATCCAGGAATCCTCAGTCTTACCAGCTTGCTAATGACAGGGAAGGAGTACAAGCGCCGGTGTTGCTCACCTTTCCTTAAGCAGCCTCTCTGCACGCACATTTGCTTCTGTTAAGCATTTGTCAGGAATGTGACATCGGCTCCCTCCAGGGACTAGTCAGACCTGACTAACAAGTGATGGGACACAGTTCAAAACTTTTCTTAAGTTCTTCAGCCATTTGACAGTTTGAGTAAATAATGACTTCTTGGTGCTATTTATTCACATTCTTCTTTCTCAGCTCTATTTTTGGCCCAGAACACTCTTTATTTTTGTCCCCGTTACATAATGAGGGAACTGCATTCTTAGTAACCCACTGTCACTCCTGTGTTATCTTGCCTACACGAAAAAAGGAAATATTTTTGGAGTGTGAATTTCCCAAACGTTCTCAACTATTCTGGGCCTGAAGGCATAACGTCATTGGAGGGAGGACTACAGTGCGGGGAGGCCAGTCTTTCTTGGTTGAGGCCGAAACCTGGTCCTTGCAAGCTGGCGGGAAACTTCCTGGTGCCCTGCCCTCCCTGGCCAAATGGCAAGAGCTCCTCTCTGCACAGAGTTTTACATTTTCAGCAGCTGATACTCTTAAGGGCTGTTTTTCATTTCTTTTGCTTCAGAATATTCAAATGATTGGCCAGGGGAGATCACAAGCAAATGAGATGTTCTTTTTACACAGTCCAGTGACAGGCTGAACCCCTGTGGGGGTCAAGCCAGGAGAGCAGAAGTACTTTGAATAAGTTTGAAAAGCTTGTTCCCTGCTGGCCCTGGGGAGGCTTGTGTAGCTTAATTGGCTATGGCCTAAGAAGGCAGCTTTCCTGGAATGGGTCTGTGCAAAAGTTGCTCAGTCCCAACTGGATGCATCTCCGATGAGCCATAGAAGGCCTATAAAAATGACTCTGTCCAAAGAGCCCAGGAGTTTCAGATCTTAACGCCATCTGGCTGGAGAGCCAGACAGGTTTCCTTCCTGGGTTTAGGGGATTCCCCAAGAGTATCCTGGTTGGTTGGAAACTGCTTCTGGAAGCTGTTGTAGGACTAACCTGTGGGGAAAGCTGACCCACCTCCAAGCATAGGGGTGCTGCTGGGCGCAGCCCAAGAAGGACTGCTCAGGTCCTAATGGGGACAGTTCATCTCAGCAAGTCCTGGAGAAAGTCAGGATATAGGTGACCCTCATCACTGAAGATTTGATCTGAAACTGTTGCAAATCATCTAATTATATATGCTCTTAGAGCAGGTAATTGTCCCACAATTAAATAAACTAATCCAGAGTTTCTCAAGCACAGATAATGTATGGTGTATCTTAAAGGCACATATTTTATAGACCCTGGCATTTGTCTTCAGATCACTTAGCGGCATTGTGAGGGGAATTTCACCTGTAAATGTGGGCACCCCAGTCTTCATGTGAGTTAGAACAGCTAATAATCATTGCTCAGCCTACCACTGAAATGAAAACAAAACAGTAACACTTTAAGAAGCATCACAGAACTCAAAAAGACCCTGGGGACTGTATCCTTAGACCCTGAGATGGGAGAAAGGTGTATGGAACCTGGCAGATGTAGTAGAGAGTTCTTTCCAGATAGAAACACAGCACATTAGCTTGTTTAGTAATCACAATCCTGGATTAAATGGACAACACCAAGCTGAAACTTTATACATCCATTATAAGGGTTTACTGTATGTAATTGCTCCCTGCCTGTGAAGAAATGTTCATGGGCACATGGGTGTAAGTTCTGCTAGCCCTCCTCCCAGCTCTGTGCAGAGGACAGTTCTAAGTTTGCAACCACCCGATGTGCTCTCCAGGGTTAGTGATGGGAGGAGCCGAGGAGGTGGAAGCCCAACCAGGCTGCAAGAGCCGCATACAGAAGGGTGGCCAGATGCACGGGAAGGTCAGAGGTTCAGTTCACTCGTGTGTCTCGGATGTAGCATGTGGTAACCATGATATCTGGTTAACTTGTCCTTTGGCTAGTGCAGGGGTTTGAATCCTGCCTAGAGGCAAGAAGGCTAGTGAATAACTGGCTGGCTACCCAGTGTCTGCCTTACTTTCTGTGTTCACATAGGTTCTTTGCGGAATATTGGCTCTGTAAAGGAAGACGGCCAGAGAGGAAAAAGAAGAAAGTTAAAAAAAAAGGGGGGGGTTTAACTGAATGTTTATGTCCTCCCCAAATTCATGTTGAAGTCCTAACCCCCAGTGTGATGGTTTTAGGAGGTGAGGCCTTTCGGGACATGATTAGATCATGAGGATAGAGCTCTCAAGAATGGGATTAGTGTCCTTATAAAAGAGACCCCAGAGAGCTCTCTCATTCTTACAAACAGCAGTCTGCAACCCAGAAGAGGGCCTTCACTAAAACCTAACCATGCTGGCTCCATGATCTGAGGCTTCCAGCTTTCAGAACCATGAGATACAGATTTCTTTTGTTGGGAAACCTTTCTGTTTATGGTATTTTGTCATAACAGCCTAGCTGACCAAGGGAGAATGGCTTTGGTTAGTGATGTAGTTATATACAATGAATATAATACAGCATTTAGTGGCAGAACTTTGTATATGACTTTGGACTTCTATTTACAAAATCTTTAAAGATTGTACATTTTCAGTTTCACTGGGAAACTTACTGGTTAGTGGAACTTACTTCGGTTCGTTTGATTGTAACAAATAAAGACCCAAAGTAAGGGCTCATGGGGAGCAGTGAAGGCCGTGAAATGAAGCTGAGCCATCATAGGACTTAACTTCATGGAGTCTAGAGTCTGGAGTAGGTTTTAAAATTGGGGTTGGCTCTAGAGAAACTTAGCTGCAGGAATTCACAGCTTCCCCCCTGCTAGTATGTGACCATGAATGTGATCTGGCTCCAAGTGACCATCCTTCTGTCCTGGTGCCAGCTATCTTCCGCGTCTCGTTCATAGTTTGGTTCCCGTGGACGTTGAGCTTGCTTAGATTCCAAGGCAGCTTCTCCTCCCTTTCACATCACCACCTTTCAGTACCAGCTTCTCTTGCTTCCTAGCTTACTCATATACTTTTCCAATTCTGTAAAGTACCTGATCAGCCCAGTTCATCTTTTCATCCAGTGCATTAGTCATAATTTGTGGGCCATGGGCCAGCCAACAGATTAACTTCCTCAGATTATCCCTTCAACTACAGCTGAGAAATGTTCATGAATGTCCACGGATTGCCCTCTTAGGAGAGAGTCTTGATCAGGAAAGAATCCTTTTGCAGGAGGTGTGGCAATAACTCTAGTATGGGCATGTTCATGATTTTTGTTATTCCTTACATTTTCTATTTAATATTTTATTTAGAAATTATTTCAAACTTAGAAAGTTGCAAGAACAGTACAAAGAAATCCTGTAAATCCATTATGCAGGTTCACCCCTTGCCAATATTTTGCCATTTTAGTCTCCTAGCCTAGTTTATTTTTTTTTAAGATTTTATTTATTTAACAGAGAGAGAGAGAGAGAGATCACAAGTAGGCAGAGAGGCAGGCAGGGGGAGGGGGAAGCAGACTCCCACTAAGCAGAGAGCCTGATGTGGCACTCAGTCCCAGGACCCTGAGGTCATGACCCGAGCCGAAGGCAGAGGCTTAACCCACTGAGCCACTCAGGCGTGCCTTTTTAAAAAATAACCTTTTTTAAGATTTTATTTTCTTAGCCTAGTTTTTAATAAATCTATGTTAAATAGAGATGATGAATGTCTCTATCTCCCATCTGCTCACTTAACTCTTTATCCCCCTGTGTTGTGATGGAGAGAAGTGACAAAAGCTATGTTGGGCTGATTCTCAGAAAATAAATTTTCAGTAGAGTATGGAGCTGATTTAGGAGATAATGTTTTCAAATTTGAATCCTATCAGACATGGTAGAGATCTTTTGTTGTTTTCATTGCATGTGATAAAATCATTTAGATGAAATAAAGCTTGAGAAAATGACATACTAGATTTTCTGAAAAACCATAGCCAAAGCAACTGAAATCCTAAATACCAATTTACAATAACAACAAAAAATTTACCTAGCCTTGAGTTTGGCAAAAGATATACATATATTTAGAGTGTTCACTTTTTTTTTTTAAGTTTTTAAATGTTAATTCGAGTTCGTTAACATCCGATGCAATATTAGTTTCAGGTGTACGATACACTGATTCAGCACTTCCATACAGCACCTGGTGCTCACCGGGACAAATGCACTCCTTAGTCCCTATCACCTATTTCACCCACCCCCCACCACCTTCCCTCTGGTAACTACCAGTGTGTTCTCTGTAGTTAAGACTCTTTCACAATTGTTTCCTCTCTCTCTCTTTTTTTTTTTTTACTTTTTGTTTATTTGTTTTGTTTCTTAAATTCCACATATGAATGAAATCATATACTAGTCTTTCTCTGACATTACGTGTAGCATTAAACTCTATAGATCCATTCATGTTGTTGTAAATGGCAAGACTCATTCTTTTTTATGGCTGACTAATACTCTATTATATATATGTACACACACACATCTTTATCCATTTATTAATTGATGGAGATTTGGGTTGCTTCCATAATGCTGGCTATAAACAGGGATGCATGTATCTCTTTGAATTAGTGTTTTTGTATGCTTTTGGTAAATACCCAGTAGTGCAATTTATGGACATAGTGTAGTTCTATTTTTAACTTTTTGAGGAAACTCCATACTGTTTTCCAAAGTGACTATACCAGCTTGCATGCTACCAGCAGTGCACGAGTGTTTCTTTTTCTCCACATCCTCACTGACACTTGGTGTTTCTTGTGTTTTTGTTGTTAGCCATTCTGACAGGTGTGAGGGAAGAGATCCTGATAGTTTTGATCTGCATTTCCCTGATGATGAGTGATATTAGGCATCTTTTCATGTGTCTTTTGGCCATCTGGATGTCTTCTTTGGACAAATGTCTGTTCAGGCAAGATATGCAAACTTCTTAAAGGAGAAAATATTAAAACTTTATTGAAACAAAAGGCATAAATTGGGAGAAATGCCACTGTTCTTGCATATAAGGAATTGGTATCACAAAGATGTTGGTTCCCCCACAATGACCTACCTATACTATTCCTAATACAATCCCAAATGGTTTTTTTTTCTTTTTTCTTTTTCTTTTTTTTTTTTGAGTTTTGTTGGAACTAGAATTGTTGAATCTGAAATGTATATGGAAGATAAATGGCCACAAACAACCAAACTATTCTTGAAAAAGAACAATAAATTAGGAGGGTTTGCTTTATGAGATATTAAGACTTATTATAATGCTATAATAATTAAGAGTATTGTAGTTTAAAAAAACAGAGAGAGCCCAAGACATGTAAGGAAACTTAGATTCTGGTAGACACAGGCAGATCAGTGGAGGAAATGATGGGGTATTCAATAAATAGTGCTTGGACAAAACGTTTTCCCTATATCCCAAGAGGGAAGAGAAATGAAATTGGATGCTTATTATATCACACCCTACTCAAAAATTAATTCCTAGCAGATGAAAGACTCTTACGTAAGTACAAAGAACAGGAAACAACCCCACATAAAATGTTTAGACTACTATGTGGGGAAGTAGCTTTAAAATTTTAGTGTAAGGAGATCTTAATAAGACAAAGGGGGTGCCTGGGGGGATCAGTTGGTTAAGTGTCTGCCTTTGGTTCAGCTCATGATTCCAGGACCCTGAGATCAAAGCCCCCATGTCAGGCTCCTTGTTCAGTGGGGAGCCTGCTTCTCCTTCTCTTAGCTTATGTTGTCTCACTATCTCTGTCTTTCCAAATAAATAAATAAAATCTTAAAAAAAAAAAAGACACAAAGAATACAAACCATAAAGGAAAATATTGACTAATTTGGTTACATTAATATTAAGAACTTCTTTTCAACATACAGCATAAAGACTATGAGAAGAGAAACCACGGCCTGGAAAATGGTATTTACACACAGACGGCCAACATGAATTAGTGTCCAGAACAGTTTTAAAAATCCACCCTTCCCAGCCATGAATTAGTTAAAAAGGGTTGAAAACCTATTAGCAAAATAGAAAAAGACATTAACAGGTCATAGAAGGAGAAAAAAGGAATGAGCAAAACATTTATGAGCTATTTATCCTCTATAGTAATTTGAGAAATGCAGATTAAAATTGTATTGAGGTACCATTTTACACATAACCAATGGGCACAAATTTTAAAGTTAGACAATATTCGAGTGTCAACAAGAATTTCGAGCAACCAGGCCTCATCCATTGCTAGCAACAGTGTAAATTGGTACAACTTTGGAAATATAATTTGTGTTTCTTAATAAAATGTGAACACATACATAACCTACAATATAGTAACTTGTCCATGGGCCTGTGCTTTAGGGAGTGGTTCTCACAGACCTGCATCCCTGTGATCCCGCATCAGCATCTCCTGGGAGCTTGTTAAAATGTACCTTCTCTAGCCACCCAGACCTGCTGAACCAGAGACTCTGGGGGTCTGGGGTCTGGGTCTGGGGTCAGCAATATGTGCTTGAGCAAACCTTGCCTGTGATTCTGATACATGTCCAAGTTTGGAACTACTGCTTTCAAGAAGTATTTATGTGTGTGTGTACCCGGAGACTTGAGCAGGAGTGTTCACAGCAGCACTTCGTAAAATCCGCAGACGAGAAGCCCTGCCACCCTTCAGCAGGAGAAAGGATAATCCTATTACAGTGTGTCCATAGAGCAGTGAAAATGAACAATCCACTGTGACACTTACTAGCATGGATGGCACAAAACTCAGGATAAAAAGCTTACCACAAAGGCATCTCTGCAGTATGATTTCATTTGTTTAAAAGTCAAAAACTCCAAACAAGAAGCTGTTCAGGAATATGTACATATGTAGTATTCCTATAAGGAAAAGCAAGGAAATGGTTTATACACAATTCAGAACAGTAGTTCTGTTTGTGGGGAAGGCAATAGGATGTAATTGGGGAGCAGCATACAAGCATTAAAAGTACTGGAGAGATCCTATTTTTTTAAAAACTAGGTGGTGGGTATATTGCTGTTCATTTTACTATTTTTGTTTTTTTATTTTTTAAAGATTTTATTTATTTATTTGACAGATAGAGACCTCAAGTAGGCAGAGAGGCAGGCAAAGAGAGAAGCAGGCTCCCCTGCTGAGCAGAGAGCCCGACTCGGGGCTTGATCCCAGGCCTCCGAGATCATGACCCGAGCCGAAGGCAGAGGCTTTAACCCACTGAGCCACCCAGGCGCCCCTCATTTTACTATTTTTAAAAATTAGCATATTGAGTGGGAACTGAACATTCAATTTTGTAAGATGTAGGATTTCAAAATTGAGAGGCAGTATTTTCCTGATATCAGGAAAGACTTTTATATGGAAATGAATGTGGATGTAACAAGGAGCAGGGTGCAAATATGCATGATGTTTTAAAATACTTTAAGGAAAGTGTGCACTGGTTGGGACTCCCTTAAGGCTGTACCCCCTCAGATTTCCTGACAATAATTGTCACTTTGCTCTGCCCTTATAGGTACTATACTAGGGTAGAAAATTGATAAGATACTCCATAAACAAGGCAGGGAGTTAGAGCTCATGAAAACTTCCCCTAGTGCTGAGGGTGTTGAGGCTAGTGATCTGTGAGCTAAGTGAGGAGGTGGTCAAGGTCCCCAGGGCTCCTCTATCCCTTTCCCCTGCATGACAGCTCAGGAGGATCCCATTCTATCTGGTATAGGTGGGTATAAGTGGAAGAGGGTTGCTTGGCCCACTTTGGGCTTTCCACATGTTAAGGGATAAACCTTAACAAAAACCATTTGTGAACTGCTTTTTCTGTATCTCTTGAGATGCTGGTATGATTTTTATCCTTCATTTTGTTAGTGGGGTATAATGGGTTGATTTATGTATATAAATTGTGGGTTAATTTATGTATATTGAACCATCCTTGTTTCCCTGGATTAGGTCCCATTTGGTCATGGTGAATGATCATTTTAATATATTTTTGAACTCTGTTGCTAAAATTTTAAGGAATTTTGCATCAATGTTCATCAGGGATATTAGTCTGTAATTTTCTTTTTCATAGTGTCCTTGTCTAGTTTTCCTATCTAGGTAATGCTGGCCTCATAGAATGATTTTGGAAGCATTCCTTCCTTTTCTGTCTTTTGGAATAGTTTGAGAAAAGTAAGTATTAACTCTTTAAATGTTTGCTAGAATTTACCTTGAAACCATCTGGTCATAGACTGGTTTGTTGGGAGTTTTTAGATTATAGATTCAATTTTATTACTAGTAATCAGTCTTTTCCGGTTTCTGTTTTTTCCTGATTCAGTCTCAAAAGATTGTATGTTTCTAGAAATTTATCCATTTCTTCTCGGTTGTCCAATTTGATGGCATATAACTGTTCATGGTGTTTTATGATCTTTTATATTTCTGTGGTATCATTTGTAACTACTCTTTCATAATGGATTTTATTTCTTTAACTACTCTTTTTTTTTCTTGATTAGTCTGGCTAAATACCACCATGTACTTCTGAACAGGGTAAGCAAGAAAATGTCAGTTCTTCCAGTGGCAAAATGAGAAGATATCTTCCATATACTTGACATATAATTCCTAAGATTTAGAGCTGATTTTCAGCACAACTATATAATGGGTGAAGCATATATTTGAAATCCTGCTCTTTGAGAATTGTACCCTCTCCTCTCTAAACTAGTCATCCAGTTTGCCACCTGGTTGGTCCCACTCTTTATATACCCGCCTCTGTAGGCTACACATCAATACACTTACCCAACCCTTTTTGCTAATCTAATGAAGTACTTCATGCTAGCATAAAAGAGGCCAGTTGTGATTGTCAGGATACGTTAGCAGCAGGCATATAAGCTCTTCGAATCTGCTAGATCATGCAGTCTTCAAAGGTGGGGACCATTGCATCTTTCTCTAATCCATCACGTTCCTGCACTACATATACTATTAAGTGAACAAGTAGAAGAGTTGATACAAAAGTGTATTTATTATTACATCACCTCACATCGTCTCCTCTTATCCATGGTCTCAGTTACCCATGGTCAGCTGTGGTCCAGAAGCCGATGATCCTCCTGGTATATCTTCAGAATGTCAGTAGTAGCCGAACACTACACCACAGCACCCACGTCATTCCCTTCACTTCATCTCCTCACCTAGGCATTTTACACCTCGGCATCACAAGGGGAAGGGTGAGTACAGTATAATAAAAAATATTGTGAAAGAGAGAGAGAGACCACATTCACTAAACTTTTAGTACAGTGTATTATAATAAATGTTCTGTTTTATTACTAGTTACTGTTAATCTCTTAGTAATCTGCCTAATTTATAAATTAAAGTTGATCATAGACATGTGTGCATAGGAGGAAAACAGTATGAGAGACTGGATTCACATCTTCTATTACAGTATATTGTTATAATTGTTCTCTTTCATTGATGCTCATCTGCTGTGCCTAATTTTAAACTTTATATGGGTATGTATGTGTAGGGAAAAACGTAGTATATATAGGATTTAGTACTGTCCACAGTTTCAGGCATCCAGTGGGGGTCTTGGAAAATATCCCCCATGGATAAGTGGGGACTTCTGCACATACTGGTGAGGGATCTGTGCCTTCAGCTTGATCAGATAATGGCATGTTTTTCCAAAGTGGCTGAAATAACTTACATTCCCACTAGTTCTGGATGAGAGTTCATTTTACTTTCTATTCTTGCCAGCTCTTGACATTGACAGAGATAATTTTTTTAACCAATTTGATGTGTGTGAAATGGTATCTTCTTATGGTTTTAACCCACATTTGCTGACATTCACCATCCTGTGTTAGTTATCTGAAATTTTTTTAAAAACCCGAAAAATTGAAAAATGCTGAAGTTCTTTTTGTCACACTCATTCAGCAATATTAAGAGCAGTTTTCCCTGAAGCAGCTGGTATCCACCACATGGATGTTCACAGCGTGATTCCCATACACACAGCGGAACTTCCTCGGGCTTGTAAGATGAAGCCAAAGCTGCTGCCAGCCCTGTGATTCTCTTCAGAACTGGTGGGTTTTTCCTGGATTGAGTGTGAATGTGCTGCTGCTTCTAGAATGGAAGACAAGTACTAAATGACTTGCGCATCTCTCATGCCTTCTGGAAACTCATGCCTGGAAGATACGGCCACTCATTCCTATGCTGCGTGGTGGCCTTTAAGAGGGCGACAGCAGCCTGCCAGCCTTCTGCAGATGACTTGACTGCCGGCCAGGGTAAGTGTCTCACCAAATCCAGTGAGCATTCTGGGAAAGCAAGGAATAGAAGGGCCTTCAGTAAAGGATAGAAGGTAAACCAAACCAAACTTCATCTTATAAATCTTGGTTTTTTGGAGATGGGAGTCTAGAGCTGCCACTGCCACATGGGGCTACTGAGCAAGTGAAATGTGGCTACCGCAACTTGGGAAATGGGACTTTATGTTTTGTTTAATTATGACTGAGGTTAAACTGTAAAACAAAAACAATGTGAAATATTGTTTTCTTAAGCATGTTATTGTTTCGGCAGTACAACACTTCACTTTAACCATTGGAAATTACCATCTGAGTTGATATTTCCTCTAAGTATAAAACACACACTTTTGAAGATAGTAAAAAAAATTTTTATGTTGATTAAATTGAATGATCATAGTTTTGATACACTGGGTTAAATATTGTTAAAGATTTTATATGTTTCTTTTTGCTTTTAAAAGTGATTACTATACAATTTAAGAGTACAAATGTGGCATGACATCCTGGAAGTTGGTGAAATAGGAAGAACCGGGAATCCATCTCTCTACCTAGATAATTATACCAGCACAGTCTGTCTGATGTAGCCGCTTTAGAGCTCTGCAGACTATTCAAAGACTTGAAACTTCCAGGGTAAGTCTTGGACAGTAAATTGTGGTTAATCTTGGTCAATTTCAGCTTTTAGCACATTAGTGGCTGTGTATTCCCCATTCTCACTGCCGAGGTAGGCAGCCATGCATATGTACCTGGAGCAGCTTGTGAATACAGAGGTGTAGACACAGAGATGAACACTCATTGTCCCAACCCCACCATCTAAAGTGGGTTCCAGGGGATTTAAAGACTCAGAGTTATTTTTCTTTACCCATTCACTTTCCCCTTTCTCCCTTGTTGGTAGCTAGACATTTTAAGGACTAGGTCATTCAAAAGCAGTTGCAGAGACAGGGAATTTAGAAAGTCACAGTGTATACCTAGGGAAAGTGCAGCCTTAGAAAAGACCTCGGAAGATCTTAAGAAGTTTATGTTTCTCTGGTCCTAGGCACAGGGATACTATACAGTAGCAACCAGAAAATCAGCAAACCCTGGGGCAGGTGGCAAAGCTGATTTCCAGGTTTATCACAGTATAAGATTTAAATGTTCAGTTTTGGGGCACTTGGCTGGCTCAGTCAGTAGAACATGTGACTCTCAGTATCAGGGTTGTGAGTTTGAGCCCCTTATTGGATGTAGAGATTACTTAAAAATAAAATATTAAATAAATAAATGTCAGGTTTTTAACAAAAAATCCTAAGATAAAGAAAAAAAGAACTATGACCAATTCAAAGTAATGAAATTTAACAACAGAAATCATCCCTGAAGAAATCCAGAGGTGGACATGCTACACAGAGACCACAACTATCTTACAGATGCTCAAAGAACTATAGGAAGATGAGGACATAGTCAAGAAAATGATGTATTAATAATATGGGAATATCAATAAAGAGATAGGTAACATAAGGAAGTGAAAAGAAACTCTGGGGCTGAGAAGTATAACTGAAAGCAAAAATTTACTAGAGGGATTCAAAAGTAGATATGAGCTAGAAAAATCTGCAAACTTGCAAATATGAGTGAAATGACTGAGTTTATGAGTGAAATGACTGAGTTAAGGAACAGGAAGAAAAAAGGTGGAAGAAAAGTAAATAGAGCCTTTGGACATGTGGGGTACCATAAAGCAGACCAACATATGTATTGTGGTCTCATGAGAATGGGGAAAAGGGCAGGGAGATTATCTGAAGAAATAATGGCCCTAAACCTCAAATTTGATGAAAGACATAAATATTAATACCCAAGAAGCTCAATGAACTTTATATATAACTCAAAGAGACCCATATTCAGACACATTCAATCAAACTGTCAAAAAACAAAGATGAGGGAAAAGAAGATTTGTAAACTAAAAAATTTAAACATGGCTGAAAGAAATTAAAGAAGACATACATAAATGGAAAGACATTTTGTGTTCAGGAGCTAGTAAACTTAGTTGTTATGCTGTCACTAGTACTTAAAGTGAGTCATACTTACCTAGAAGCTGCTCTGGGCATGGGAGAACAAAATGGTTCTCAGAGATGCACATAAGGGCAAGAATCAATTTCAGGGTGGCAGATGGCTTCCAGAGCCCATGGGGAATTCAGGAACTAGTGAATACATTTCCAGGGTTCAGGGACAGGATAACATTTCATTAGGAGCTAATTTTGTCATTGTGCTATATAAGGCAGTACACAGTGCTGAGAAATGACACACTGATGCTTCACACTTTAGATTCTGCTAAAAGGGAAAATGTTTGGCCTCTCTGCTCCCTTAGTCCTTCCTCCCTGATGGAGACAGAGTGACTTATATCTTTGGAGAATTTAGGAGAAGGTATAGAGCATTAAAGTGCCTGCCCCTTCTCCTCTCTCTGGTAGGCTTTCTGCTCTACCACTTTTTTTTTTTAAAGATTTTATTTATTTATTTGAAAGAGATAAAGCACAAGCAGGGGGAGTGTAGACAGAGGGAGTGGGAGAAGCAGGCCCCCCACCGAGCAGGGAGCCTGATGACATGGGATCATGACCTGAGCCAAAGGCAGACAACTGACTGAGCCACCCAGGGGCCCCTCTGCTCTAGCACTCTGATGTGCTGAGGACATAGGCCCTGCAGATAGGCCTAGTGATGCTTCTGTTGTCCCCAAGATGAGGCCAAGTGGCTGTGGGGCAGGGTTTTAGGGGGTCGTGCTTGCCCTCCAAAATATATTAGGGTCCTACACCATCTACACATCTACCACATCTTCTTTATCCATCAGTTGATGGACACTTTGCTTCCATAAGATGGCTGTTGTAAATCATCCTGCAATAAACATAGGGGTACATGTATCCCTTTGAATTAATGTTTTTATATTCTTTAGGTAAATACCCAGTAGTGTGATTACTGGATCATAGGGTAGTTCTATTTTTAATGTTTTGAGGAATCTCCATACTGTTCTTCACAGTGGCTACAACAATTTGCATTCCCACCAACAGTGCGAGGGGTTCCTTTTTCTTCACATCCTTGTTAAAACTTGTGTTTTTAATTTTAGCCATTCAGACAGGTATCAGGTGATATCTCATTGAGGTTTTGATTTGCATTTCCCTGATCATGAGTGATGTTGAGCATCTTTTCATGTTTCTTTTGGCCATCTGGATGTCTGTTCATATCTTCTACTCGTTTTTTTAATTGGGTTGTTTTTTGGTATAGAGTTGTATAAGTTCTTGATGTATTTTGGATACTAACCCTTTATCAGAGATGGGATTTGCAAGTATCTTCTCCCATTTAGTAGGTCATCTTTTAGTTTTGTTGACTGTTTCCTTTGTTGTGCAGAAGCTTTTATTTTGATGGAGTCCTAGTGATTTCATGCCTTTTAAAAATATTCATTTGTTGGGGTGCCTGGATGGTTCAGTCATTAAGCGTCTGCCTTCGGCTCAAGTCATGATCCCAGGGTCCTGGGATTGAACCTGGTGTTGGGTTCCCTGCTCGGTGGGAAGCCTGCTTTCCCTCTCCCACTCCCCCTGCTTGTGTTCCTGCTCTCACTGTCTCTCTCTCTCTCTGTCAAATAAATAAAATCTTAAAAAAAATAAAATATCCATTTGTTGAAGTCTGAGGCTAGAGTTAAGACATGATTCTTCAAGGGAGTATTCTGTGAAAAGCAGGTAAAACATTTTACAGGATTGAACAGGTGGCTCCACCGTGGACTGTAGTAGTCTGGCTTTACAGCCAAGAAGATTGGGCTTTATGTGTAGGATCTGTGTATAAACTATGCTTGTTGAGAAATTGCTACGGTCAGGTACTGGGATAGTGGTTCTTTAACGCTCATTTTGTAGAGTAAGTCAAAATCTTGTTGGACAGACCTTAGCTGTCACACAGATACAGATGTTTGGGGTTTCTGTAAGATGATGAAGAATTCTGATTACAGAGAAATCAGATATATAAAAGCAGAGAGACTATAAATATGAACACTTTAGGACATGCAGAATAATTAACAATATTTTTAAGGTGTTCCATATGCCAGTTGCTATTTTAAAAAGCTGGTATATACTAATGAGACAGAGCAAGTCAGTAATTTCAAAGAGCCAGGAGAGAAGCTGTTGAAACAGAGAGGTGGTACAGAGCTCAGAATCATCTCAGTACCAGTAACATTTCTCAGTAGTAAATAGAAACACAAGGACAGCGGCAAAGCACTTGCAGCCCTATAAAGCCAATGACAAACGGGAGAGGCGATGGGACATTTTTCTGGTGGTTGGATAATTCAGATAGATTTGTGCAATGACTAGGAGCTCACATTTTCCAGTTTCAAAGAATGAAAGGTGGAATGAGAGACAGGTTAATAACATGGAACAGAAAATGAGATTTTATTTCCACAACCTATTTCTGATGTTCAATCTCCATGATTCTGTATCCTTTAAGTAAACACAGTTTCTCCATTTTACTCCAAAGAGCTCAAGAATATTGACTTCTTAGACATATAATTTAAAGTGCTTCATACTTTTATTTACAAAGAAACCGTATTTTAAATGTTTCACTCAAGCACCTGAAGATTTATTAGTAAGACATGTGGATAGCAAATCCTTTTTCCACGAACAGTTAAGGAAATACAGAAAGGTATTCATTTGTCATAGGAAAATCTCACCAAGAAATTTACATTAGGCTGTGATTAATGCTGAGAGATGATTTCTTTAGAGATTCCAAGCAAGATCTCTTCTATGGCTCTGGGACTACCAAAAGCAACTCTTTCCATCATTGGAGTGTCTGGAGATTGAGGTCACTCAGCCTGACACCAACTGTATGTAGTTTGAGTGTGTGAACCACCCTGCCCAGGAGGTCCTCACCCCGTGCCTCTGGCAGCCTGGAATCCAGTCAGTTGTACTTTCCAGAGTGGGGCGGGGACACAGCCTCACTGACGGGCGCACCACATTTCTCCATGCAGGCATATTTTCTCAGCCCCCATATTATAAACTGGTTCATTCTTCAGCTATTAATTCCCATTATTGTTCCATAGATCCAGGGCCTTCTCTTTTCTAAGCCTAAACTGTGCCCTATTCTTCTGAGACTTTTCAGAGCTGGGCCCTACCTTCTTCATATCCTCCCTACCCCAGTGTATTCCATTTAGTCACCATCTCCTGTATGGGAGCTGCTGTCCTCTTCCTCAGAGACCCCTCTGCACTTCTTTCCACACATGGGGGCCACCACTTGCCCTGACACTTTCCTTCCATTTGCACAACAGAGGGCAGCTTCTTTCTTTGATTCTGAGGATGAAAGATGGCCCTACAGGACTTACCTTCTCAGGTTGTTGCTATTCGATGGATTTCTACCGTTATATTCAGTCCCAGAATGCTTCCCCTCAGTGTGCCTAACAGCAGGAAGGGAGGGGACGGGCCAGTCAACATCCTGTGTGGCAAATGCTTATTGTTCCTTATAGCATTTTTGTTTTTGTTTTCTGTATTAATATATAATTTTTTAAAAAGATTTTATTTATTTACTTGACAGAGATCACAGGCAGGCAGAGAGAGAGGAGTAAGCAGAGAGCAGAGAGCCTGATGCGGGGCTCGATCCCAGGACCCTGAGATCATGACCTGAGCCTTAACCCACTTAAGGCAGAGGCTTAACCCACTGAGCCACCCAGGCATCCCTGTATTGATATATAATTGACAAAATTGTGAGATATTTAAAGCGCACAACATGGTGATTTGATACATTGTGAAAGGATGACCATCTAGTTAACACATCCGTCACCTCATGTATTTATCTTCTTTTTTTGGTGATAATGTTGAAGTTCTACTGTCAGCAAAATTCCATTACATAGTACAGTGTTACCAGTTATAGTCACCATGTTATAGATTACATACTTGGATTTTCTTCATCTTAAAGCTGAAAGTTTGCACCCTTTTAGGAAACTCTCTATTTCCTCCACCTCCCTGTTTGTGGTAATTATTTTTCAACCCTCTGTTTATAAGGGTTAGACATACATTAATTCATGTATGTATATATGTATCACACACACACACACACACACATGAATGTAATTATATATATAAAATGTTATGTAATTTATTTATTCATTTATATATCTGTATCTGTATATTATGTTATGTGAGTCACCATACAGTACGTCCCTAGTTTTTGATGTAGCATTCCAGGACTCATTGTTTATGTATAATACCCAGTGCTCCATGCAATATGTGCCCTCCTTAATACTCATCACCAGGCCAAGCCATCACCTCACTCCCCTCCCCTCTAAAACCTTCAGTTTGTTTCTTAGAGTCCAGTTTCTCATGGTTCGTCTCCCCCTCCAATTTCCCCCCTTTCATCTTTCCCATCCTTCTCTTTATGTCCTCCATGCTATTCCTTATGTTCCACAAGTAAGTGAAACCATATGATAATTGACTTTCTCTATTTGACTTATTTCACTTAGCATAATCTTCTCCAGTCCCATCCATGTCGATGCAGAAGTTGGGTATTCATCCTTTCTGATGGCTGAGTAATATTCCATTGTGTATATGGACCACATCTTCTTTATCCATTCATCTGTTGAAGGGCATCTCAGCTCTTTCCACAGTTAGTCTATTGTGGACATTGCTGCTATGAACATTGGGGTGCATATGGCTCTTCTTTTCACTACATCTGTATCTTTGGGGTAAATACCCAGTAGTGCAGTTGCCTTTTAAAAATTATTATTATTATTATTATTTTTGCATTCCACATACAGGGTACTACCCAGTGTCTTTCTTTGGCTTATTTCACTTAGCACAATGTCCTCCAAGTTCATGTTGTTAAAAATGTCAGGATTTCTTTTTTCTTTATTGAGATAAAATTGGAATACAACATTTTATAAGTTTAAGGTATACATTATAATTTGACCTCTGACCATCCATCATGATTCATCTGACCCCTTTGCCCATTTCTCCTACCCTTTCGATTACCTCTGGGTATGTGTCTTTGCTTTTGTTTTGTTTCTTTATCTGTTTTGTGTTGTTTGAGATTCCACATATGAGTGACCCTGTACTGTTTTTTTCTTTCCCCTTCTGACTTATTTCATTTAACATAATACCCTCAAGGCCTATCCATGTCGTTGCAAATGGTCAGCACTCTTTTTATGGCTGAGTAATATTCCTTTGTATATATACACCATATCTTCTTTATACATTTATCCATCAGTGAACATTTTAGGTTGTTTCCATATCTTGGCTGTTGTAAATAATGCTGCTCTGAATATCAAATACATCTTTGTAATCCTGTCAACAAAGTATGAGGGTTCTCTTCTTACATAGCCTCATCGACAGTTGTCATTTCTTGTCTTTTTGATGTTAGCCAGTCTTCTCCTTGTGAAGTAATTGTGGTTTTAATTTGCATTTCCCTAACAGTTAGTGATATTGAACATCCTTCATGTGTCTGTAGGCCCCTGAATGTCTTCTTTGGGAAAATGTGTATACAGGTCCTCTGTCCATTTTTGTAAATAGGCTGTTTAGGTTTTTGTTGTTGTTGTTGTTATTAAGCTGTATGAGTTCTTTTTATAGTTTGGATATTAACCCCTTGTTGAATATTTGATTTGCAAATAACATCTTCCATTTTACAGGTTGTCTTTTCACTTTGATGATGGTTTCCTTTGCTGCACAGAAACATTTTACTTTAATGTGGTCCCATTTATTTATTTTGGCTTTTGTTTCCCTTGCCTTTGGAGTCAGACCCAGAAAGACACCACTAAGAATGAGGTCAAGGAACTAACTGCCTATGTTTTCTTATAGGAATTTTCTAGTTTCAAGTCTTAGATTCAAGTCTTTAATCCATTTTGAGTTAATTTTTGTGTATGGTAGAAGATGGCAGTTCAGTTCTTCTCTTTTACGTGTGGCTGTCGGGTTTCCCCAGCACCATTTATTGAAGAAACTGTCCTTTCTACATTGTATATTCTTGGCACCTTTGTCATAAATTAATTATGTGTGTTTGTGTTTATTTATGGGGTATCACTTCTGTTCAGCTGATCTTTTTTATGCTAATGCCATATTGTTTTGATTATTATATCTTTGTAATACAGTTTCAAGTTAGGGTGTGTGATACCTCCATATTTGTCCTTGTTTCTCAAGATTGCTTTGGCTATTAGGGATCTTTTGTGGTTCCCCACAAATTTTTGATTTATTTGCTCTGTGAAAAATACCACTGGAATTTTTACAGGGATTGCATCGAACCTGTAGATTGCTTTGGGTAGTACAGACATTTTAACAATATTGATTCTTCCAATCTGTGAGCACAGAATATCTTTCTCCTTGCTCAGCGGGGAGCCTGCTTCTCCCCTGCTTGCCACTCCTCCTCTTGTGCTTGCTTTCTCTCTCTCTCTGTCAAATAAATAAATAAAAACAATCTTTAAAGAACCACCACTGATTTCTGTATAATGATTTTGTATCCTGCAACTTTACCGAATTCATTCATTAGTTATGACGGTATTTTTGTGGAGTCTTTAGGGTTTTCTATTTATAGTGTCATGTCATCTATAAATACAGTCTTACTTCCTCCTTTCTAATTTGGATGACTTTTATTTCTTTTTCTTATCTAAATACTGTGGCTAGGAATTAAAATGTGTTGACTAAAAGTGGCAAAAGTAAGCATTCTTGTCTGGTTCCTGATTTTAGAGGAAAATTTTTCAGTTTTGACCAATGAGTATAAAGTTAGCTGTGGTTTTGTCTTCTATAGCCTTTCTTACATTGAGGTGTATTCCCTCTATCCTGATATTGTTGAGAGTTTTTTATCATACATGAATGTTGGATTTTGTTAAATGCTTTTTCTGCATCTATTGAAATGATCATATGTTTTTTCCCCCTTCATTTGGTTAACGTGGTGTGTAATGTCCGAAAATTGGCAGATTTTGAATCAACCTTGCATCCTTGGAGTAAATTCCACTGGATCATGGTATATAATCCTTTTAATGTATTGTTCAATTCTTTTTGCTAATATTTTTTGAGTATTTTTGCATCAGTGTAAGAATATTGGCCTGTAATTTTCTTTTTTTGGTGTTGTTTTGTCTGATTTTTGTTTTGTCTGGTTTAATTTAATTTTTGGCTGGTTTATCACAGTAAGGCTTGCCTCATAAAATGAGTTGGGAAGCATTCCCTGCTCTCCTCTTTGTTGTTTGGATAACTTTGAGAAGGACAAGTATTGTAACTTCTTTGAATGTTTGGTAGAATTCACCAGTGAAACCATGTGGTCCTGGACTTTTGTTTTTGGGAGAGGTCTTGATTACTTAATTTCATTACTAGTAATCAGTCTATTCAAATTTTCCATTTCTTCATGATTCAGTCTTAGAGTAGACTGCATGTTAAAAAAAAAAAGAAGAAGAAGAAGACTGCATGTTTCTGGGAATTTTTCACTTTCCTTTAGGTTATCCAGTTTGATAGTATGTAATTGTTCATAGTAGTCTTTTATGATCCTTTGTATTTCTGTGATATCAGCTGTAACTTCTTAATTTCTGATTTTATTTAACCCTTCCTTTTTTGTCTTGGTTACTCTATGTAAAGATTTGTGAATTTTATTTATCTTTACAAAGAACCAACTCTTAGTTTCATTGATGCTTTCTTTTTTTAAAAGATTTATATTTATTTTAGAGAGAGAGAGAGAGAGTGCGCAGTAGGAGGAGCAGAGGGAGAAGGAGAAAGTGCAGACGCATCACTCAGCATGGAGCCCAAAGCAAGGATTGACCCCAAGACCTCAAGATCATGACCTGAGCCAAAATCAAAGGTCAGATGCCCAACTGACTGAGCCACCCAGTTGCCCCTTCATTGATATTTTCTATTGTTTTTTTTTAAGTTTCTAGTTCATTTTTTTCCACTCTGATCTGTATTTCCTCCCTTCTACTGACTTTAAGTTTTATTTGTTCTTATTTTTCAAGTTCCCTTTGGTGTATAGTTAATTTTTTTGAGATTTTCCTTGCTTCTTGAGGTAAGACTGTATTGCTATGAACCTCCCTCTTGAGATCTGCTTTTGCAACATCCCATAGATTTTGGCATTTACTATGTCTGTTTTAAATTGTTATTATTTAATCTTCTTTGATTTTTCTCGGTGACCCACTGGTTGTTCAATCTCCACATTTTGGTGTTTTTTCCAGTTTTATTTTTGTACTTCTAGTTTCATACCACTATGGTCAGAGAAGATGGTGCTTATGCATTAAATCTTAAATTTATTGGAATGTTTCTTTATGGCCTGATATATGATCTATCCTGGAGAATGTTCCATGTGCCTTGAGAAGAATGTGTATTCTGCTGCTTTTGGATGGACTGTTCTGTATATATCTGTTAAGTACATTTGGTCTAATATGCCATTTATGGGGGCGCCTGGGTGGCTCAGTGGGTTAAGCCGCTGCCTTCGGCTCAGGTCATGATCCCAGAGTCCTGGGATCGAGTCCCGCATCGGGCTCGCTGCTCGGCGGGAAGCCTGCTTCCCTTCCTCTCTCTCTGCCTGCCTCTCTGCCTACTTGTGATCTCTCTCTGTCAAATAAATAAATAAAATCTTTAAAAAAAAAATATGCCATTTATGATTAATGTTTCCTTACTGATTTTCTGTCTTGTTAATTTATTCACTGATAGAAGTCTAACATCCCTTACTATTATTGCATTGTTGTCAGTTTTTCCTTTTGGGTATGTTAATTTTTGCTTGATATATTTGGGTAATCCTATGGAGTGTGTTTGTGTGAACACTGTTTCTTCCTGATGGATTGACCCCTTTATCATTACGGAATGCCCTTCTTTGTCTTTATTACAGTCTTTGTTTTAAAGTCTATTTTGTCTGATATGAGTATAGCTGCATGAGCTTTCTTTTCATTTCCATTTGCATGGAGCATTTTTCTCTATCTCTTCACTTCCAGCCTTAGTGTGTCTCTCTTCTGAAGTCTTTTAGGCAGCATATTGATAGGTCTTGTATTTTCATGCACTGAGCCACTCTGTGTCTTTTGATTGGAGAAGTTAGTCCATTTACATTAAAAAGAATTATTGGTAAGTATGTACCTATTGCCATTTTTTGAAGTGCCATTTTGTTAATCGTTTTCTGGCTTTTTAATAGTTTTTCTTTCTTGCCTTGTGGTTTGATGGCTTTCTGTAGTGTGATGTGATGTTTAGAATCCTCTCATTTTCTTTTGTGCATTTACCCATGAGTTTTTGCCTTATGGTTACCATGAGTCTCACACAGGATCCTATGTATATAACAGTTGGTTTTATTCTAGCAGCTTAAGTTTGAATACATTCCAAATCCTTACATTTTTACTAAGTCACTCCCAATGATTCATATATTTTTTTAAAGATTTTATTTATTTGACAGACAGAGATCACAAGTAGGCAGAGAGGCAGGCAGAGAGAGGAGGAAGCAGGCTCCCCACTGAGCAGAGAGCCCGACATGGAGCTCAATCCCAGGCCCCTGGGATCATGACCCAAGCTGAAGGCAGAGGCTTTAATCCACTGAGCCACCCAGGTGCCCCCCAGTGATTCATATTTTGATGTCACATTTTACATCTTTTTATTTTATGTATCCCTTACCTAATTATTATAGCTTAAATTTACTACTCTTGGTTTTTGACATTCACATTTGCTTTATAAGTGATTGGCCCATTACCTTTACTATGTATTTTTTTTTTTTTCCAGTGAGAGGTTTACTTTTGTATGGTTTTTTGTTGTTGTTATTAATACCATTTCTTTTCAGCTCAAAAAATTCCCTGTAACATTTCTTGTAAGGCCAGTTTAGTGGTGATAAATTCCTTCAGCTTTTGCTTTTCTGGAAAACTTTTTTTAAGTAGACTCCACACCTGGCATGGAGCCCAACATAAGTCTTGAACTCAACCCTGAGATCAAGACCTGAGCTGAGATCAAGAGTTGGATGCTCGATTGACTGAGCCACCTAGGTGCCCCTGGAAAGCTCTTGACCTCTCCTTCAATTCTGAATAACCCTGCTGGGTAGAGAGTTCTTGATTGGAAATTTTTTCCTTTTAGCACTTTGAATATGTCATACCACTCTCTTCTGCCCTCCCAAGTTTTTGCTGAGAAATATGCTGAAAGCTTTATATGTGATAAGTTGTTTTCCTTTTGCTGCTTTTCAGATTCTCTTTTACTTTTGACATTGCAATTATGTGTACTGGTGTGGATCTTTTGAAGTTCATTTTATTTGGGAGTCTTTTGACTTCCTGGACCTGGAGGCCTATTTTCTTCCCCAAATTAGGAAAGTTTTCAGCTAGTATTTCTTCAAAAAAGTTTTCGGTCCATTCGCTCTTCTTTTGGGAACTCTATAATGTGAATGTGTATTGTTTCACTTGATGTTGTCCTAATGTTCCCATTAAGGAATCATTCTTTTTAAAAAATACTACTTTTCTTTTTGCTGCTCTGTCCAATGTGATTTCCACTGCTTTTTCTTCCAGTTTGCTGATCAGTTTTTCTGCTTCATCCAGTCTGTTATTGAACTCCTCTAGTTTGGGTATTATATTCTTCAGCTCTTTAACTTCTGTGGGTAGGTTTCTTGTATTTCTTCTTCTTTGTTGAAGATCTCATTTTTCTCCCGAGTTTAGTGAACTCATTTTTCTCCTGAGTTTAGTGAACAACTTTTATGCCCATTCCTTTAAAGTCTTAGTAAGTAGAATGGTTATCTCCATTTCATTAAAATATTTTTCTGAAGTTTTGTCTTGTTTCTTTCATTTGGATCATCTTCCCCTGCCTCCTAATTGTGTGTGGCTCTCTGTGTTTATTTCTGTATATTCTGGGAAGCAATACTCTCTCCCAGGCTTGAAGGGTTACTCATTGGAAGACTGGGTATGTGTTGCATTCTGTTGTTTGTGCAATGCCCTGGGGTGGAAGCCTGGCAAGCTCTGTCTCTCTTGAATGTTTCAGTCCTATGGAGCCCAGAAATACAACCCCACCCCATATCAAGCCAGTGCCGATGTTCAGGGAGTGCTGCGTGTGCAGAGTGCGTTCACTTTTGGGGTCTGGCAAGCTGTAGGCCATGGTGGATAAGCACCAGACTGGGGAGCACCTTATCCATTGGCTGTGGCAAGGCAGGGGCCACCATGGAGTTGTGTGGGGCTTGGATAAGCCTTCTACTGGATCTGGTGGGCTGGGGGCCCTAGTGGAGGAGCACTGTGGGGGTTGAGTCCACATGTCAGATCTCACAGGGTGGAGGCATGGTGGATAAACACTGGGCTGGATCCAGTAGGGTAGGGCTTCAAGACATTGGGGGGACCACATTAATGAGGAAGTGGGACTAATGAGGAAGATTATGAGCACCACAAATGGCACTGGCCAGCACAGGGCTAGCAAGGAAGGAGAGAAAATTAAAAAGTCACCTGCCAGCATCTCTCTCTGCAGAAAACTATACTCAATCCCTGACATTCTGATATACTCCCTAAGACTAGTAAATGAACCTCCCTCAGAGCTCAGCTCCACAAATTACTGCCTCTGCATTGGGACTTATAGCAAGTGAGTCTGTGTCAGCCCTTGAAGAGTAGAATCTGTTTCTTACAGTCCTCTGGCTCTCTTGGATGTTAGCTCTGCTGATTTCAGTGGCAGTTGTTTTGGAGGCCTTTCTTTTCAGTGCAGGACCTATGGGTAGGGTGCCTGATGCAGCTCAGACCTCTTGATCCTCAGAGCAGGGCTATGAGTTTGTGATATTCCTCTTTTTTGTGGGTTGATGCACTGGTGGTGGGAATCTCTCTTTTTTCTGCCCTGTGTTGTGGAGGAGCTGTTCTGAAAGAATGAGTCTGTATGTACTGGAACTTTGCTGTGTCCATGGCAGGAGGTAAGCCCAGGATCTTTCTATGCTGCCATCTTGGAACCCCACTAGGATTTCTGTCTTTTTAAAAACTGAATAATATTTATTGTAGACACCTACTACACTTTATCCATTCATCTGTCAGTAGACAGGTTGTTTCCATACCTTGACTACTGTGAACGAAGTTGTATGGAAGGTGTACAGATACCTCTGAGATAGTGGTTTTATTCACTTTGGATATACATGGAGCAGTGCGATAGTAGTCTCATATGGTAGTTCTATTTTTATTTTTTATTTTTTTATTTTTTTAAAGATTTTATTTATTTATTTGGCAGAGAGAGATTACAAGTAGACAGAGAGGCAGGCAGAGAGAGAGAGAGAGGGAAGCAGGCTCCCTGCTGAGCAGAGATCCCGATGTGGGGCTCGATCCCAGGACTCTGAGATCATGACCTGAGCCGAAGGCAGCGGCTTAACCCACTGAGCCACCCAGGCGCCCCTGGTAGTTCTATTTTTAATTGCTTAAGGCACCAACCCATTTCCCATAGTGGAAATTTACCAGTTTACATCCCCACCAATAGTGCATAAGGGTTCCTTTTTCTCCACATCCATCACCAGCATTTATTATCTCTTGTCTTGATAGTAGTCAGTCTGAACAGTGCAAGGTGATATCTCATTGTGGTCTTGATTTGCATTTCCTTGATGATTAGAGATATTAGCCATTTTATGTGTTCTTTAGAAAAATGTCTATTCAGGTCCTTTGCCCATTTTTAAATTGGGTTTTTCTTTTTTCTTTTTATTTTTTTTACTATTGAGTTGTATAAATTCCATATATGTTTTGGATATTAACCTCTTACTGAGTGTGTTTGCAAATATTTTTTCTTCCTGGAGGTTGTCTTTTCATTTTGCATATAGTTTCATTACTTTATAGAAGTTTTTAGGTTTATGTAGTCCCACTTGTTTATTTTTGCTTTTGTTGCTATTGATGTTAAATTCAAAAGACTATAGCCAAGACTGCTATCAAGGAGCTCACCCTCTATTTTCTCGGAAGTATAGTTGACATAGTTTTATTAATTGGAACTGTACAATGTAGTGATTCATCATTATGCAGTGTTCACCACAGTAAGTGTTGTCACCATCTTTCACTATACAAAATTACTACATTATTGATAGTATTCCCTGTGCTATATTTTCCATCCCTGATAACTTACTATTTTCTAAGTGTAAGTTTATACTACTTAACCCCCTCACCTGTTTTGCCTCTCTTCCCTTTAGGCAGCCATCAGTTTGTTCTCTGTATTTGAGAGTCTGTTTCTGGTTTTGTTTTGTTTTGTTTTTTTTTAGATTTCACAAATAAGTGAAAATACATGTCATTTGTCTTTTTTCTGTCTGACTTATTTCATGTAGCATAATGCCTTCTAGGTCCATCCATATTGTCAGGAATGGTAGTTTCATCCTCTTTTCTGAGTAATATTCCGTTGTATATATATTTTCTTTATCCATTCATTTACTGGTGGCTACTTGGGTTGCTTCCATATCTTGGCTATAGTAAAGAATGCTGCAGTAAACATAGGGGTGTATATATCTTTTCAAATTTGTGTTTTCATTTTCTTTGGGTAAACACCCAGCACTGGAATCACTGACTTATATGTTATTTCCATTAATTTTCAGAAAAACCTCCATACTGTTTCCATAGTGAATGTACCAATATGCCTTCCCACCAACAGTGCATGAGGTTCCTTTTTCTCCACATCTTTGTCAACACTTGTTATTTTTGTCTTTTTGATATTACCCATTCTGATTGATGTGAAGTATTACCTTATTGTTGCTTTGATTTGCATTTCCCTGATGATTAGTGATGAGCATCTTTTCATATATCTGCCATCTGTATATCTTTTTTGGAAAAATGCCTATTCACGTTATCTCTTTTTTTGTTGGCTTTTTTTGGGGGGGGGATATTGAGTTATAGGAGTTGTTTATATATTTTGGATATTAACCCCTATAGGACAGATTAGCCGCAAATATATTCTCCCATTCTATACTTTGCCCTTTAGTTCTATTGATGGTTTACTTCGCTGTGCAGAAGCTTTTTATTTTGTTGTAGTCCCACCCATTTACTTTTGCTTTTGTTTCTCTTGCTTTAGGAGACATATCTAGAAAAATGTTGCCATGGCTAATATCAGAGCAATAACAACCTATGTTCTCTTCTAGGATTTTGATGGTTTCAGGTCTCTCATTTTGGTCTTTAATCCATTCTGAGCTTATTTTTGTGTATGGTGTAAGAAAGTGGTCCAGTTTCCCCAACACCATTTACTAAACAGGCTGCCTTTTCCTCATTGCACATTCCTGCCTCCTTTGTAATTGATTAACTGACCCTATATGTATCTGTTTATTTCTGGGCTCTCTATTCTCTTGCCTTGATTTGTCTATTTCTATGTCAGTACCATATTTTTTTAGTTATTAGAGCTTTGTAGTATATCTTGAAATGTAGATTTGTGATACTTCCATCTTTCATCTACTCTTCTCTCAAGTCTGACAATCATCTTTTTGACCATTACTTTTAACTCCTTATAAGATAGACTGATGATCAACATTTCAATTAGTTTTTTCCCTTAAGTTTTGTCTCATTTTTAAAAAAGATTTATTTATTTATTTGACAGATAGAGAGAGAGAGAGCACCAGTTGGCAGAGCGGCAGGCAGAGGGAGAGGGAGAAGCAGGCTCTCCATTGAGCAGGGAGCCCAACGCAGGGCTCAATCCCAAGACCCTGGGATCATGACCCAAGCTGAAGGCAGCTGCTCAACCGACTGAGCCACCCAGGCGCCCCTTGTCTCATATTTTTTGTTTGGAGGATATTCCTCTGTTTTCATTTTGTTTTACTTTCTGGGTTTGTTTGAAAGAATTAGGCAAAGCAGCTACCTCTCCCATTCTGGATGATAGGACTTGTACAGGAATATCCCTGATGTAGCCTGTGTATGTCTGATGGTTTGGGCTGGCTGGTTAGAGCAGTGAGGGGTGTGGTCTGAGAATTCCCTGGCAGTCTACCCTAGGTCACTCTGATAAGATAGCTGGGGCTGAAGCAGGCAGAGAGCAGAGGTCCCTGGGTACTTCACAAAGAGGTGCCCTGGTGGGATAGTTGGAACTGAAGTGGGCATGGGCTAGATGGTCCCCGACATTCTGTGCTTGGAGAATCCTGGAGGGATGGTTCCAGCTATAGTCAGTGTGGTGTAGGGGACCTCAGGGCATTGAGGGGAGTTGGCTGGAGCTAAAACAGGTGGAGGCATAGGGTGTCCTGGAGTGCTTTGTGCCTGTATTATCTGGGGAAGTTGACTGCAGCTGTAATGGGCACACTAAAGGAGGGATCCGGTGTGCACTGTGTTGGGTTCACATTGCAGGGACAGCTGGAGCTTGGGCAGGCATGCGTGTAGGGGCCGTGTTGGGAAGATGTCAGGCTGGTGTGGACTAGGGACCTGGTGTTTGCTAATGCAGCAGGCTGGCTAGAGTGCTGGGACCTTGAGCCCATCTGTGCCGTCAAGGTAAGGCTGAATGTAAACAGTGGTAATCACTAGCACATGAGTCCGGCGGAAGTTCTAGCAGTTCCTTCACTGTTTGTTGAATGGCCTAGGGTTAGTTCAGTTGCCTAGTTAGTTAGTCTTAGTCAGTTAGTCTAGTTGCCTTTTGAACTGCTGCTCCTTTTCCATGCCCCAGCATGGGTGAATCTGTGCACGGGTACCTCTGTGCTATCTCTTCCTGCTGCAGTTTACATCAGGGTTGGGGGGGCACCTGGGTGGCTCAGTGGGTTAAAGCCTCTGCCTTCGGCTCAGGTCATGATCCCGGGGTCCTGGGATCGAGCCCCGCATCAGGCTTTCTGCTCGGGGGGGAGCCTGCTTCCTCCTCTCTCTCTCTCTCTGCCTGCCTCTCTGCCTACTTGTGATCCCTCTCTGTCAAATAAATAAATAAAAAATCTTAAAAAAAAAAGAACTTACATCAGGGTTGGGTTTCCTGTTGTTACTGTGTCTCTGTTTCTCCTGCTGTTCTCTGTGTGGACTCTCTATCTTGTTGTACAGAAGCTGTTCAATCAGTCCTCAGTTCTTCTTGAGGGGAAGCTGCTCTAGATGTTGGTATAGATTTGGTATGTCTGTGGAAGGAGGTAAGCTAAAGGTCTTCCTAGCACCATCTCAGACCTAAATCTTCCCTTTTTCCTTTGAGGAGTTTTATTGTTTCAGGTCTTATATTCAAGTCTTTAATCAATTTTGAATTGATTTGTGTACATGGTATAAAGTAGGGGGTCCAGTTTTCCCATCACCATTTATTAAGGAGACTATCCTTTTTCAATTTTATATTCTTGGCTCATTTGTGAAAATCAGTTGACTCTAAAATAAATTTAATAAGGTGGGAGAGGGACGCACCTCACCTGGGTGCTTCAGTTGGTTAAGTGGCAGGCTCTTGGTTTTGGCTCAGGTTTGTGAGATCCAGCCTGGTATTGGGCTTCACGATCAGCAGGGAGTCTGCTTGAGGATTCTGTCTCTCTGCCCTTCCCCTTGTACTGTGTCTCTAAAATAAATCTTTAAAAAAAAAAGATCAGTTGACATAGTTTTATTTTTGGGCCCTCTATGCTCTTCTATTGATCTATGGATTTGTTTTTATAGCAATACCATAATGTTTTGATTACTACAGCTTTGTAATATAGTTGGAATCTGGAAGCCTGATTCCTCCAACTTTGTTCTTTTTTCTCAAGATTGCTTTGCTATTTTTAGTTTTGTGGTTCCAAACAAATTTTAAAGAAAATTTTTTTTCTATTTCTATGAAAGATGCTGCTGGAATATTAATAGGGATTACACTGCATCTATAGATTTCTTTGGGTAGTAAGGACTTTCTCATAATATAAATTTTTCCCACCCATGAATATGGAGTATCTTTCCATTTGTGTCTTTTCAGTTTTTTTTTTTTTTCATTAAAGTTTGGTAGTTTCAGTGTACATATCTTTTACCTCCTTAGTTAAATGTATTCCTGAGTATTTTATTCTTTTTGATGCTTTTATGGCATTTTTATTTGGTTAGTATTTTAAAATTGGCACATGGGTCATTTCATCTTAAACCATCATTCATTTATTACATCTGAGAACACTGTTACTAGAACTGCCACCTTAGTTTAATCTAAAGAGGTAACTTCTTGGGGCGCCTGGGTGGTTCAGTGGGTTAAACCTCAGCCTTCAGCTCAGGTCATGGTCTCAGGGTCCTGGGATCAAGCCCCGCATCAGGCTTTCTGCTTGGCAGGGAGCCTGCTTCCCCCTCTCTCTGACTGCCTCTCTGCCTACTTGTGATCTATGTCAAATAAATAAATAAAATCTTAAAAAAAAAATAAAGAGGTAACTTCCACTGATACCTGACCTACTTAGACCTAAGTCTCACTTGCAAGCACCCCATGCTGGAGGAAAAACAGCCTGCTGGTTTCTCAGCTCTCAGCCGGTTTCTCAGCTCTCAGCTGTGAGGAATCCTAGGCTACCCTGGCAATGAGGCAGAAAACTGCAAAGAGCCTGACCAGCAAAGCAGAAAGGAGGAGAAAGCAAGCCCGACCTAATTTATAAAATAAACACCACTATTTGCTCTCATACAATAGAAGTTATAAACCTTAAGAACTCTAAAAGGATAATTCATGATTGAATAATCTTTCTTTAAAAACAAGTCCTCTACATTGTAAAACATCAGCAACTAATGAAGACTGTAAAGTGCTCAAATAAATAAATGAAATTCACATCCAAACAGTATTTACAAACAGGACTTTCATGAACGTAATTCTTCCTTGGGCCTGTATTTTGTGTAGTTCTACCTTACCTCGCATGACTTCGATATTTTGCAGGACTTGTACCCTGGTTTTGTTTTATTGTCATGCTTTTATTTTTGAGTATCAATGATACATTAGTATTACCACTGTCTTTCTGAAACCTATATTTCCATCTGCTCATGCTTTAGTATAAAGTGTTTTATCGTCCTCACTCTTTTTAAAAGAGGTACACTTTTAATAAGACTGGGATTTTAAAAACAAAGTGATAGCCAGGAGATAAAGGGCACTTGGACATTGAACGTAGTTTTATGCATTAAAATTAACTGACAAATGAAGTTCAAGTGACATTCTATGTTTTCAGTTTTTAAACAGTTTTAACAATCACTAGGTTTAACAAATCTAGAACACCGAATTATCTACCAACACTGTAGGTCCAATTAGCTTATTTTCAGAAGCATCTTTTCAATAAAGACAATCTGCTAAGAAATAAAACAAATAGGGCAACACTCAAAATGTGTGCTCAAAGCCCATTTTGGAGGCAGTCAGTGAGTAAGAGTCTCTCTCGCATACAAACCAGGGTGCTCATGCTTGCCCCCGAATTCCTGGATGATTTGCCTCCGAAATTTCCCTTGCAGTTTTCCAGTGTTCTGAATCTACACGCAGCAGTTCATAACTAATACTAATCCAGCAGCATTTTCCAAGTAATTGAGAGTATATTTTTCAAATACAATCTATGCATAATACCATGATTAAGGTACTGCAGGGGGAAATGAAAGCTCAACAAAACCTTACTGAAACATAATTGAGAGCCTGCCTAAAATCATGAAGATCACAGAAATATTTAGTATTGTATCTCAGTTTGTGTTAAGAACTTTCAAAAGGTATTGGACACTAAAAGCATATAATATGAAAGGGAAAGTTGAATTCTTGATTTTTTGCTCTAAAAATGTTCACTCTTCATATGAGAAACATGAAAAAAATGTGTTCGGTTCCTCCACATGTAAACCATTTGTCATCCATTCAACAATTTTTATACTTCACTTCTTCACCAAAAATCTCGTGATGTCTGATCCATGCTTTGATGCTAGAGATTGTCTTCTCCCCTGGCTTCTCTCCTTAGCTTGTCTGGCAGTTCTCTAAAAGTTAAAAAATATAAATGGTACACCTGTTAGGAAGAGAGTACTGGTTTTGGAATCTCAAAAACTTTATTTCATTAGTCTGGAAAAATCTACATTATCACCATGCCCAGTTCCAGTGCTTTGCCCTCAGATGGCACACCACGCCACAAGAAGAGGACCCCAATAGCTCTAGTAAATGCCCCAGGGTCCTAGGTTCACTTAGGACCAGATGCTTTGGAGAATGACTTACTCCCCAGTGAGACTGTGAATCCCTCATTTGAAGACTGCAGGAGGCCCTGATTCTCATCTAAGTAAGGGCGTACATAAGGCGTTGTGATTTCTCCCAGTGTGGTGCATGTAAGGCCTACTGGCTTCCCATTCTGGGGGCTCAGAAGCCACTCCCAAGCCAATGCAGAAAAACAAAGTGAGGTAAATCAAAACCGGATTCTTCTGCTATTTCCACAAATAAAATTTCTCATGAGAATCTAAAAATGATTACAGAAGGGGTGGGTTTTCTTTTTGCTACATAGTAATTCTCTTAATAGGTCTTGCATGTGCCAATAATTTTCATGGCTGAGAAATCAGATGACTTTTTTCCCAGTTGAAGTTCAGGTATGTGAAGTTATCCAGGTGGCAGGTGTGGGGAGAGAGAAGAGGGTTAAAACTAAAAGCAAAAAACCCTACTTAAAAGATCCATTTTATGTAAGAATTGTATTTGTGAAGAAACTGAGGAACCTAAAATATTAAAATAAGGCTAAAAGTGCTTATACAGTATGAACAATGGCAAAGGATCTGAACAGTTTTCGAAATGTCAATACCACTGATTAGCATTTTTAGAACCCTCAGTATCTTTGGTAAACAAAATAGTGGCAGGCCCTTCTTCTGCCCTCACATGAGCACTGATGAGCTCGCTCAGTTCAATGGGCACTCTCGTCCCCCAACAGGGTCGGGAGACAGGAGGAGAACACAGTCCTTTGGGAAACTGCTTGGAGTTAAATTCCTATGGTCAAACCCTTCATTCCGTGGTTTTACATGTGAGAATCTAAAGGAACAACCTCAAAACAGAAAGAACAGTGTGTAAACAGGAGATATAAACCACTTCAATGTTAATCAGTCTGGGAATGGCTAAATAAATTATAGCAGACATATACTCAATAGAATAATGTGTAGCCATTTTTGATGATAAACATAAATGCTTATTATGGGAACATGGGAAAATGCTTAAATCCTGTCACAATTAGAAAAACAGTTAGATACAAAGTGTGTATTGAATGTATGCTTCTTTCTAAGAAAACTTTAATCAGCAGATCCTTTTGCTAGATGGCCTGTTAAAAATCCATGCTACTTGGTAAATAATAGTTGGTAAATAATACTGTTGGTAAATATTTCCCCCTGCGGTTTTAAGCAACAGGTAATAGCTCAAAAAGGTGCCAAGGTTAATAAGTTTTGCACTTTGGCCAAGAGTGTAATGTCTGCGTGTTGAACTGAAGGAGGGGCCCTGGAAAGAATTTATGAATGTTCTCTGACATGTCAAGATAGCCTTAGCTGCAAGCGTCAACACACATCACTGCCTCAGTTCACCAGTCTGCTGGGTTGATGGTCTGGGTCACTTCCACACCATGTAAGTTACATTCATTTTCTTCTAGGCGGTGGTGACAATTTCCTGTCCTAGAATGAATTCAAAGGAAAGCAGCTTCTCTTCTGTCTGGGACTGGGAACTCCTATCAGCCTTGAGAGGAAACTCAGGTGATGAAGGGAATAAAGCCATCTCGGAACCCAGACAAGGGATACGGCTTCATCCACTCAGCCTCCTACGCCTGTGTACACACTTTTCTTTGCTGTCCCAGGATGAAGCCACATGAGTCTGCATAGTGTCACTCACCTCCCTGTGACACACTGTGCACAGTGTCTGCAGGTTGTCCAGGGAGCACTGTCCTCCTCCACCAGACACGGGCTTGATGTGGTCCACCTGCCAGAAATGCCCTTCTCCTGGGCTTCTTATCATTTCATTAAGCTGCAGTTAGAACACAAGATCAGCACTTTTCAACATACGCTGTGGGAACTGGTGGTTTTGCCTTGTGCAATCATGTTTATACAGCAAAATCACAGCAAACAATACATTAGGATGGCTTTTTATAGCTTTTATTGTGAATAGGAAAAAGCCTCTAGGTTAGCAATTTGAAAGCAATAAAATATGTTTCTGGAAAAAGTTCTTTTTCCCTTACCTAACCCATTTTGAAAAAATTACAAGCAAGTATAAAGTACCAAGACTCCTGACAGATGGGGAAAAATTACTTGCTTCTGCACCTTTGAGCTAGTTTAGATAGTCAGTAAAGAAAACTGTGACAAGAATGAGATCAGATTAGAAATTTAAAAAACTTCTGAATATTACTGAGTCAAATAATCTTTAATTATTCACCTAAAGTCATTTGTTATTATAAACAGTGAAAGTTTAACAGCTGTCACCCGGAACCTTTCTGCCATTCATCTGGGAACCTCCCCAGTTCCATGGACTGGAACGAAGTTTCCACAACAGATCTCTCTCACTGGCCTATCTAGAATAGACAAAGTTGTCCACGTAAAGCAGCACTATTTAGGCCAGCTCACATATATGCACTTCATGTTTTATCCTTGATGACCTACATTAAAATGGGATGTATTTTATTTTATTTTTTTTTCAAAGATTTTATTTATTTATTTGACAGAGAGAGATCACAAGTAGACAGAGAGGCAGGCAGAGAGAGGGAGGGAAGCAGGCTCCCTGCCGAGCAGAGAGCCCGACGCAGGACCCGATCCCAGGACCCCGAGATCACGACCCGAGCCGAAGGCAGCGGCCCAAACCACTGAGCCACCCAGGCGCCCCTGGGATGTATTTTAACATCCTGCTCGAGAGAGTAAATCCTGCTCAGCATTGTAGTTTTTTCAATATGATAAAGATGAGCATGAAGCTTGTTTGTATTTGCATGATCTTGGCCAAGGCTGAAATTAAAATCGCTGCATGCTGCTGGCCAGGGGAACCTGTGTCATGGTTCTAACACACTTTGTCAGACACGTGGAGGCAGAGGGACCTAACCAGCAGTGCCCAGCCCGAGAGGAGCCCCAAGAGGCAGCAGGGTAGAGCAGTGAACTCTGTCCAGCTGAGGCCGGTCTTGTTAGAAGCAGTTACAGATGGCCATCTTGTGCGTCAAGCAAATGACGCGTTCTTAGGAAAGAATATCCATTTTGTCTGCTTTTTGTAATCTTTTTTTTTTTTTTTTTTGCTCACGACAGTCTCTCCTCGGGTGGACTCTCTAATCCAGAGGTACTTCTCTATTCCTTCTAGTAGTTCCCAGTCACATGGGGTCAGTCTTCAGCATCCTAAATTTAACTCTTAAAACAACCACTCCCTCTCTGGAGTGGTCCTCCCCAATATGAGCCCTATGGTGCTCTCTAGCCTTGGAACACTTTTAATAGTATACTATGTAATAACTTCTGTTCCTGGACAGGCTGCTTTCAGAATGTCCTTGTGTCCTTTCATTGTGTGTCTTCTGGAAGACTGCTCTGAGGCAGCAGACAGTTACTGCCGTGTGGCTGACACCCCTGGGATGGGTGCGTGTGTCCCTCACCAATTAGACTAAAGGATATTTCGGGAACTCTGGGTATCATGAAGGAAATTGTGTATTTCCCTAGCTCTCAAAGTCATGCTAATTCATCTTTGTAGAGATGTTTAATTAATTAATTCTGTCATAATTTGGTGATACTAGGCAAATAAAAATGTCTGATTTGACCAACTGGCAGAAACTTATCCATTACTTTAGTGGGGAGAGAATGGCTCAGGAGTGACTTTTAAAATTAAACATTTTTCTCTAGTTTGGAACTTAGAACCGATTAGATCACAACATTAGAAACCAGTTGAATTTTGGAAATAAAAGTGAAAACTGGTTATTGTTTTCTAAGTGTAATATTTTTTCCATAGATTGCTCTGCCAGAATTACATTTTACAGTGGGATGAACATAAATATTTTCTTCTCATTGTAATTATATTTTGGGGGTTATCTTCCTCTTGTCATTCAATACTAACATCATGAAAAGTGGAACAACCAGACCATAGGTACTTCTTGATGGAATGTATCATCTGTTAAGCTCTCTTCCCAAAATAATTTAATCAGAATCTAATTAAGCCACTATATCTTATAACTATTATTCCGGAATCAGGGGGATAGGGAAACATGTCAAATAATACCATGAGGATACAGGAAGACAAATCCATAATGTAGGAAATCCTACAGGCAAATGATTCAGTTTCTTGAATAGTCAATGGTATAAAAAAAGGAATGGGGTGATATTATAGATTAATTGGAACATAAGAAATATAATGAAGAAATGCAGTGTGTGGATCATATTGTGATCCTAATTTGAACAAAGTAACTGCAAAAAGATATTTTGAGACAATCTGGGAAACCAAGCCTGGAGTTACTAAGTAATGATAATTATTTTGGGTATGATAATGGGTACAGGATTATATTTTAAAAAGAGAAAAAAGGAAGGAGGGTGGAAGGAAGTCTCTGTGAGAGGTACATAATGGAAGTATTTAAAGAGGAAATGAGGGGCACCTGGATGGCTCAGTTGGTAGAGCATACAACTCGATCTCAGGATCTTGAGTTCAAGTGCCACAATGGATGTAGAGATTATTTAAAAAAAAAAAAAAATGTTGTCTGGAATTTGCTTTAAAATAATCCCAGGAGAAAAAAACGACTGAGGTGAGGGACAAATGAAAATGAAGGCAAAATGCTGATAACTGTTCAAGTTCGGTGCTGGGTCTGTGGGTTGATTTTTCTATTTTTGTATGTATATTTCAAGAATTGCCATATTAAAAAGTTAAAGTTGAGTCAGTATTCATCACTCAGTACAATGCAGACTTCTGTCACATAATTATAATTTACCTGTTCCAGTGGGAGCTTTGAGATCCAGGTAATATCCAGAAGATTCTTCCTCTGGCTTTTGGGGGCATCTCTCAGACGTAAAAAGAGTTCTTGTGCATTCAGATTACATAGCTGACACACACCATGTTCAATTTCAAATACTTTGGCTCGCAGGTAATTGTTATTAGATCGAATCCAAAACTCTTCCTGACATTTCAGAGAGCAAAACCGTGAATCCCAAGCGTTCACTCTACACTCTTGCTTAGTTTGGCAAGTGGGTTGCTGACAGCGAAGGCAAAGTGGATTTCCTTCATTATCCACAGCTTGCACATAGCCTTTGGATATAGAAGGCTTCCCAGTGAGAACAGCTTGGGCTACGCAGGGATTTAGAAATGGGACACATACTCCATCATCAAGGAACTTTCTAGAATTGAGCAAAACATGCAATAAGTAACTAATGAGCACTTAATACCAAAGAATCACTACTTCAAATAATGAATGGTCTTCAAAGGTTCTGTACTGATAAACAGTAAATGCAGGACCCACAGATTCTGCGATTCAGTGTGGAAACAACAGAGACTCAGCACTCGATGCTCCGGAAACAAGAGAGAGTCAGCACTTGATGCTCCATGCCAAATAAAGGAAAGAATGGGGGTGTTACAAAATTCATTTGAATACAAATATGCTGCCTTTCTTGGGAATTTAGATATCTTCAAGTTAAACAATCAGACTTGGAAATACCTGGGGAAGCTGGCAAATGAGAAGTTAGAAAATTCTTTTTTAGGCTGAGAAAGGACAGACTAATGTGAAACCCCACCCGAAGCTGGGGCTCCTATGCTCTGCGTGTGTTGGACCACACACTGCAGGAGGACAGAGGTATCTACTAAGGCTTCCATGACACCCTGTGGCAGCCCCTGCTGGCCTACAGCAGACAGTCACACCCACAGAGTGACAGAGCCAAGGTGCTAACAGTGTTTTTAGGAATTGGAATGGAAGACTTGCTAAGTATGTGCCTCTACAGGTAAATCCAGATTTGACTGAATTAAAATGAGAAATGAAACATGACAGGACATGCACTCAATTTGTTAAAAGGAAAAGGCACATTCCTCAATTATGTTGAAAGGTCCTACATGGAATTACCACAACTGCTTGCCTATTTTCCGTGGCTGTTAGAAGTGTTAAAAGAAAAAGCTTCTTGTGATAGAAAGAGCTCATGCCTGGGAACATCTAGTGTCTTTGGGTGGGTCACTTGGTCTACCTGGTCTCAGGGTCCTTCTGATGTCTAAGGTGAGGACATCCTACTCCTCACAGGGTTACTAGGAGGATGGAGGAGCTACCATACCGTGAAAGCTCTTTCTAACCTGTAAGTGGCCACATCAAGGTCAAGCATGATCACAAATATGAATACAGAACTCTAAAGCAGAACACATAGTACTACGGTCCTCCTCATAAATGAAACCTTACTGTGTAGGAAGTTCCTGTGGCCCGGACTCCTTTGTGATGAGACGGACATGGCCCCCATCCTTCTTCACCTTGTCCAATGAGGCTACAGCAACATCTTCTTTGGTGATGTATCTAAAACAATTACATGTTAAGTAGATTTCCTCTCTTCTAAGTTTTTCTATTTCATGCTCCTCTTGCTCCTCATAAAAGCAAGAGGAGAAAAGGCAAGACAGGAATCTTCATGGTGCTAATTACCAATATTAGGGAATATTTCCTACCTTTCCATTGGCTTCCACGTGTGGGAAACACATTTCTGTTCCAAAGTGGTTTTTTCAAGATTTATTTTTCTAAGTCTTTCAAGAGTCATTCAGTATCCTCTGGACCAGTTTTCACTTAGGGGACAAGAGGAGTGGGTGTAGGAATAAGAAACAACCAAATCCACGCACAACTAACTGAGAGCTGTGAGTAAACAGCTTGCCACACTGTGTGGAGAATGTCTCATTGCATGTGTACCTCCCTCTTGACCTTTTTGTCCAAGTTCCTTCAGCCACCTTGATCGGTTACAACAGGGTATCAGTGTACTGGGGGAAAGTGATTCTCTTTTCAGTTAACCAGGTTTCATCACATCTTCTATATTCCTAAGGCTGTTTCCATTATTATCAGCCATACAGGGCTTATGGAATCTTCCATTGAAATAAAGCCACTCTTGATGTGGGATTCAGAACCTTATTACACAACACTATTGATACCACACAATGGTTTAGGGACTGGAAGTAAAGAGGAAAGTTATTCCAATTAAAGGTGACGGGGGAATTTAAGTAGGTAAAATGCAATTACCCAATTAATTTCTTCTAATTAGCATGGCCCACTTTCTCTGGTAGTTTACACTTATTGTAATTTTTTTCCTTTTTAATTAGTTTAAACATGAATTTCTTCATATTTCCAAGTACTTCTTAATTTGGTATCTTGACAATTAAAGTTAAATCACAATGGAATTCTGTAATTGTAGGTAAGATCTTAGAAATTTGCTTTTCTGTTAAAGTAGATTTAATAATTAACAGATTTGGTTTTTATAAACTATTAATTTTTTGACTAGCTGATACATGCACATATTTCGAAATTCAAAAGGCAGGCAGTGGTGTATATGGTGAAGAGCAAGTTTACCATCCATTTCCATCCCTCCTCCAAAGTTAGCTCTATGACCAGTTTTTAACACATCCTCTTAGAATGTTTTTCTGTGTATAGGTTTATACCTTTTATTTTCTCAGTATTTTTACTGACCTATAACTTAATACCATAAAATTTCCCATTTTAAAGTTTACATTTCAGGGCATTCTAGTTCATTCACAAGGTTGTCCAGCCATCACCACTAATTCCAGAACAATTTCATCACCCCAGAAAGAAACCTGTATTCATTAGCAGTCATTCCTCATTATACTTTTTTTTTTTTTTAAAGCAAATGGTAGCATAATAAACACACTAATCTCCACCTTGCTCTTTTTTACCTACACATCCCTCTGAGAGGTCTTTCCACATTAGTACATACGGGTCGCCCTGTTTTTTAATGATGACATGTTATTCCATTATTTCAATAAACCATATAATATGTTTAACCAGTTTCTGATTAATGGCCATTAGTTCACTGTTCTAGTCTCTGCTATCTCAAATAGTGCTGTAATATCCCCACACTTATTTCTACACATTAAATCCTTGTAGAATAAATTTTCTGGAAGCAGAACTGCTGGGTCAAAGGTCTTGGGTGCTTTAAATTTGGACAGATTTTGACACATTGCTCTCTCCTTTGGGTTTGTACCAACCAATAGAGGGGCCTACTGGCAATGCGGGAGAGGACCTGTTTCCTCACACTTAAACTAGCACAAGATATGTCAGTTAAAAACATCTTTGCTAATGGTGATACATATCTCCTTAAAGCTTTAAATCTGCATTTCTCCTGGGAAGAGTGACCCTCTTTTCATATATTTGCATTTCTACTGGTGTGTTATTCTGAAAGCAAAGAAAAAAAGAATCACAGTGAATTCTTCCAGAATTCTCTAACTTGCCCTTTTGGTTCCTAAATTTCCCATATCCCCTCATCCCCCAATTCTTCAACCATTTCATTCCCTCGACAAAAGCACTTCACTAAAGTATTTCAGTGGATTCTAATGAACTCAAACACTTCCTGGCTTTGAGGGGCAAGGGGATATTAAGCCTTGCCTCAGGTATTATTCAGTGTTTAAAAGCTTCGAGACCTAATTCAGTAACTTTAAAAGATGCTGAGAAATCTATTCAGAGATTTAAGAGCTAAAAATAACTTTCCTACAAGAGATTTAAGCACAAAATTCTGGAAACCACAAGAAAGAGATCAATCAACCCCAAAGCAGGAGGTTGGCATCTTCTCAAACATGGCTGTGTTACCACCATTTAATTTTCCATTGAGGTTTGCTGGGAAGCTGATGTAAGTGTACCACCTCTCAAAAGGATTAGTGTAAGAATAGGGAAGGGAGAACATTGCCTACTGAAGTAATTCCTGGGTGGGCATGGCAGTATTAGATGGCAAATTTTAGAGAAGAGAAGAGTGTGTTGGAAAGTGGCCACAACAGTGAAAACAGTGCTGGGCTCTAGGATGCTGACCTGCTTTGGGGGTCCAAAGAAATCACTGGCATCCTAACCCTAACAGGGCTCCGAGGAAAGCAGGCCTGCCTTTGACAAATGCGAACTAAGCAGCTGGAACAAGAGCTGGTGACCTTGGCTTCCATCCACATTTAAGACGGAGCTACTCAAAGCTAACTGCAAAATCTGAGCTTGGACGGGTTCCGCGCGCGAAATGGTGTGTATCACTGCAGGATAATCTGGCTGGAGATCTAGCCACTGCTTAAAATTACTGTCTGTGTGTCTTCATTCTAAGGCCATTCCATTTTTTTAGAGAGGAATCCTCTAATTTTCTGCTCAAAAGTAAAATGTGTGTAGTACCCTGGAAGTGAAGAAAGGGGTCTGGAGAGTGCTGGTTTCCAATAGAACGCCTCTTCCTTTATCTCCACTAAGCCTGGTGTTTCCAAGGCTGGTGCCTCCCTGGTTCAGTTTCAACAGAAAGTAAACTGGTAGGACAGTGGGAGGGCAAGGCATCCAGTGTCTACAGACTTCCAATCAGGGCTGTTGCACAGCCCAATCTCTCACACCTGCTTTAAGAGAGACACAGTTACGCCAAGTCACGGGACCTGCCGGGGTTGTCCAGCAAGAACAAGCACGCTTCCCCAAAGCACACCCCTCTGCGGGCACATAGTTTTGTTTTCGTTGCTCTTCCCTGGAGCCTTCCCTCTCTCTCTCTCTTTCTCATTAGTCACTGAGGTCTCCAGATCTACCTCTTGGCACCACTCCCCATCCTCTTTCCTCCATTCCCATCGCTCCTAATGTCTCTTAACTTATGTGGGAGGCAGTATCTTAACCATCTCTCCCTAGGACTCCTCCTGTCTCTCGTATTCAGGCAAGCACTCATCTAGGTCCTGTGGTAAAGGGACTTTGTAGATGTAATTCAGGTTACTAATCAGCTGACCTTAAGAAAGGGAGCAATTCCAAGAATGAGAAGGATTTGACACATCATTGCTGGCCCAGGGATGTAGGAACTCCTGTGTTAGAACTAGAAAAAAGCCTCTAGAAGCTAAGGGCAAGCCCTACTCTGACAGCCAGCAAGAAAACCCAAGTGCTACAGTCACAAGGAACTGAATTCTGTCAACGACCTGACTGAGTGTGGAAATGGACTCCAGACTCTCAGGGAGAGTCTAACCTGCTGACACCTTGAATTCAACCTTAGAAAATCCAGAGCAGAGAAACCAGTAGGGCCAGCTCAGGCCTCTGACGTACAGAACTGTGAGAGAATACATTTCTGTTGCTTTGAGCTGCTAAGTTTGTGGTGATATGTTACATAAGGCAGTAAAAGAAAGCCAATGCAGCCTGCTTTCTTATTTCAGGTCCTCCCTTTTGATCTCATTTAGCAACTGCTGGCAGGGCGAGCTCTGGAAAACACAAGTCCGACTGATGACTCTTCTGCTTGACACAGGTCTTAGCTTTCATATAGCATCTCCATAAAATTTGATAGGTAATGCCGTGTGCCTGACTTGGGTTTGTACTGGTTTCATAACTTCTGCTTTTACACCTGCTCAGCCAGCTTTCTTGGATGGTTCTCTAAGTGGTCGTCCATGTCTGATGGGGAGGCAACAAGTCTAGAAATGGCTGGAGTGGGCTGTAAGTTTAGTTAAGAAGGAAATTAAGGTCATGCAAAGAGAAGACCAATACTGCAACTAAGACGGTGGTGATGACAATGAGAAAATGTAGGGAACAGGAAGAAGACTCAAGAGGAACAGCATAGGCAGGCATCATGCTTTCTGTTACACACAGGTGGGTATCTGTATGTGTAGGGGTGTGTGTGCATGTGTGTATATGTACATATATCAACATACACGTATATTTTAAATGTCTTTTTTACATAAAGTAATAAGCATTCATGGGAAATATTTAAGCATTATGGAAGAGTTTAGGTGAGTCCCAAACTGGCAGCCTGTAAACAAATCCAACCAGTCAAAGGGCTTTAACTGATTCATAAGTATTTTACTTTTAACCTGAATTTGAATGGCTTCAGATGGTTTAGGCATTTCCCAATTTGTCATACTTCTCCCCCCTACCTCAACCTTTTCTGGTTTTACACTTGATCTCATGTGTTCATTTATGGTTCCTGCTTTGCTTTTAGTCAAAGTCAAATTTAGGCGATGCAGGCCTAAAGTATACAGTCCCTCCTATCTCCACGACTCCTCTATTATATGGTCTATAGCAAGACCCCTCATCAGGGGCACTGTCGACATTCTGAAACAGATAATTGCTTGGGAGTGCAGTTCTGTTCACTGTAGGATTTTCAGCCGTATCCCAGGCCTCTAGCCACTACATGTTCCCCAGTTGTAGCCCCTAATTATAAGAAACTAAAATGTCTCCTAACATTGCCACCCTGGGGGAGTCAAAGTGCCCTCAGTTGAGAACTACTGTCTTAAAGAAACCTCTAGTAAGAGTTTCTAGGGTACCCTTCTAGATACTTTCTGTGTCATAACAGCAATTACATATATCTGTATCTCCATCCTTTTTTTTAAACACTTATTTTTACTCTTAATAATGTATCACAAGTATCATTCCTTCTTCTCACATATGACTATACCATATGCCACATTTGGCAACAGCTGAAGGGATCTGTCACTGCATAGGGATACAAGCTGGATGATCAGCCACACCTTCTCACGCATCATTGATGGATGTTTTTTACTTGTGTGCATGGACAAGGCTAGAGACCGTAAACTGGTGGGGTGAAGACACATGACTGGTGTGTGGAGACAGCAAGAGTGACAGGAGCTTGTTCTGCCACGTGGCTGTTCAGTTTGGTGCTTTGGGATCTCTTCCCATGCAGGAGCTGGGCAACAGAACAGCGGACTGTGCATCGCTGCTTCCTGCCGAGGGGACAGTCTATAGAGAAGGGGGCCTGAGGTCCCGCAGGGTGTGCCTGAGCAGGGCAGAAATGACTATGTAGCCAAGAAAGGAAAGTACGTGTACAGGGATTAGGAAAAAACCTATAATGATTAAGGTAAAACACAGACAGGACACACTTGATCTTTTGCTTCTGGCCATGGGCATGAGACTAGTTCCCTGCTACCCTCTGGGTGCTGATGTGACAAGCAGAACTGGTCCCCTGCTGCATGGCACCCAGATTCACGCAAAGGAGCACAGGGCAGTGGCTCTTCTAACAGGGACGTGTCTTCCTGTCGGTAAACTGTGTCCTGGCTTTGGCAGGTCACAGGTCACACTGTCTGTCACTCTGGCCTTTCTTCTGATAATTGGGGACTCATGGGAACCAAGACCCAGAAAACCTGATCTTTCCAGCAGATCTGATCAAATTCACAAAATATCTAATTATGGTGCTATAAAACAAGCTGTTATTTTATGTATGATATTCTCTTAACTCATCAGGATTTCATTAGCGATGACATAAAATGTCTCAGACACCCCCCCCCCCCAAACCCTGTGCCATGCCCCCGGCAGAAATAACCAGGACAAATAATGAACTACAAAATAAAAAAGAAAGACAATGCATACCTTTTCGTACTATTTTGTTTGGTTTGTTGCTTTATGATCTCTTCCAAAGCAAGAAGTGGGCTACAGAAGAGCTGCCTGCTTTTCCTGATCATCTTTTGCTTCATGGCAGTTAGACTACTCCATTCTCGAACAAACCTCAAAATCTGGCAGAACATGAGATAATGAAAAGAGTTTCCAGCTCACCAGGCATCTTCCTTTGAAAGTAAAGCCCCTTTTCCCATCAGAAAACTGCTGTTTTATTATATCCCCAAATAGGTTTCCAAATGCCACAATTTCAGGCTTTCTTCAGTTTGATGCATCTTCATATCTATTGTGAAACACCTGTGGCCAGGGCTGCAGAGGTCTCTTTGAACGCAAAGACTCTCAAAAGGTGCATTTCAGGACACCCAGCATACGTCCTTAACACACATGGGGACCAATGGCAACAATGTGCTCAGTGAGACGGAAAGAGGTCCGGCTGTCAGAAGCACAACGCCAGCAGGGCCCCAGGCAAAAGTGGTCTTGGGGAGAGCAGGTCTTACAGCAGCGGCGGGCTTCAGTGCCACATCTGAGAACTGCTTTGTCTGACTACCTGACTTCTCACAGGAAGGCAGCCAGCAATAAATCTGGGACATTTTTACCAGTGTTGCTCTTATTATTAGTCAATTGTACGTAACTGGCTATTTTCTGGGAATCTGAGAATCAGGATTCAATGATATCAGAGAAAATAGCTCACTGCTACCTCTTCCTTGATGGGTGCAACTGAGCCACGGGCAATGTTTGCTTTCCACTCCAAGGGCAGAAACGTAATCACTATTTTCTCATAAAAAGTGGTACTCTGCATGCTGCCAGCCCCACATGCACTGGCCCTTCTTAGCAGTGAGGATCAATCTGCCACAGATGAGGCTTAAGGCCTCCCAGGCAGGTTGTTGGCCTACGGCTGTGGGCTGGTGCTTCTGAGGGTGCCAGGGTCCCCTGGCACGGCACTGTCCTGCTTTCAGAATTTGTCATTGATAGAACTTAACCGTCAGAGATAAAATGAGATTGTGTCAGATACGAATATCACAGTTGCTAATCCTATGAAAGAGAAATTAAACGATGTGAGGATAATTCTATCCACAGAAACAGCAACCCTAGGTGTGATCACTCACTAAGGAAACAGATCTCACATTTATTCTCAGCACCAAGGTAAATCACAGGCAGCGCCCGCACTGACAAAAATGCGACCAGTGATTTGACTCTGCACCGGGCCAGGAGGTAACTTTGCTTTTCTTAAACTCAAAATGGTCTTAAATTACTCAACAGATTTTAACTGAAAACAAATGCATAGGACTAGTCTTACCAAGGAGCGATTCTGTTTCAGCTGAAAGGTTGCTGGCAAGTCTTCCCAAAGGTCTAATTTTATATCCAAAGGAATGAAGTTACAGTTCATCTGGTTTCCATCCTGATTATAGATTAGGAAGGCATTATTAATCCAACTGGTCTGTAGGCCCTACTAATTATTTTAAAAGTAAAGAATTATATTCCTGCACAATATTCCCAGTCTCCTAACAGATAAATGAAGGTAGCACATTGTAACAAGGTTCTACCCACACAGCTGCCCTGCACAGATGCCGGGCGAAGGGAGGGGACAGGCTCCCCAGATCCTCTGAATGCCCCACTGCTCTCCCTCTTAAGGGTAACAATACCACGTAGAGGGCTGTAGTTAAACATGAGGTTTAAATATGGGTATTTCTTTTATAAAGGGGAAGAAAAACCTCTGTATATGAAAATCTATTGCATCAACAAAAGCTGAACCCATACTGGAATTCCCTCAGCTCAAAAGAAAGAGCCTCCACAATCACTTTGGAAAAAACACACAAAAAGTGCTTAACATATTGATTCAAAGATTAGACATGTAGTGGTTGCTCTAAACTCTGAATCAGAGTTGGGATTCTGGCTAACATGAATAGCTCTTTGGAGGGATACTGTTACTATAACACAGGATGCTAAACAGCTGTTCCTGATCTTCCTTTTAAGGGGTTTTTATCCAAATTCCTACTTCCGGATTTACCTCAGCTCAGTTTATAGCTGTGAATGGACCTGTTTGTGTGTCCTCTGCTTAGTGTCTCATGTTTAGAAGATTGAGTAACATTTTAAGGTAAAGGGACACGCAAGTATTTAACTCGTTCATAAAAATGCATCTGAGACTATTAAAAGAGAGATGTCAAGAAGGTGAGGGGGTCTACGTGACACAGGCTGGGTGCTGGATCTAGAAGATGGGCCAGTGAAGCTGTCACACCAGGACTTTGCGGTTTCTCTCCTCCCTCCACCAGAAGGGTGGAACTTTGATCGAATGTAAAAACATTGATCAGATGACCCAGGATGCAGAGCTTTCACTGTACAGAATAGAAAGTGTAAGAAGTTTAAGGGCTTCTGAATTCTGTGTTGTACTCTGCCTGGTGTCTGCCTTTTGGTTTCTTGACCTTCAGTCCCCTCTGGGGACCAGTTCTCTGTTATATTCTCACATGGAGGTCTGAGAACCATGGCCTGGACCTCTCCCAGCACTGGAGGTAAGGGTGCCTCGGCACTCAGACCTGTCCCTTGAGGAGCTGAGGAGGCCTTGGGGACAGGGGTCCAAGCCTTAAAGAGAAGCATCATTCACTGCCTGGCTTCATTCCTGGTGTCTCTCTCTTGGCTGTGGTCCCACGAGAGAAGCAGCGTGGGGCTTCTGGCATTCACGAGCATAGTCATCTCCTAATCTTCTAGCAATCCCTTCTAATTATTAATTGGCAATGGAGATTATAACATGACCTGCCATCTATCTATATTTCTATTTGGTTTAGTGTAAAACCTATAATCTAAGTTATCTTGAAAAAAGGCATTCTTTCAGTAGGCTGGCTCATGAAGGTATGAAGTTATAAATATTATATTATTAGTACCTATAAAGATTAGGAATTTGATACTGTAGACGAAACAGAAGTATTCATCATCTCAGCAAGTTTTTCCTCAAATACTCACACTAGGTTGCCTAGGCCAAAGATTCTCACAGGGCCCTGAGAACACTTTAGGGGATCCACAAAGGCAAAAGTGTTTTCATAATAACAGTAAGACAACATTTGCCCTTTTCACCCTCATCCTCTCACAGATGCACAGTGATTTTCCAGGGACAGACAGATATGAGAACCTCAATGTCTTCTAATAAAACTCTAGAGAAATTGCTAACAGTGTAAAACAATGCAGGGGTGTCTGGGTGGCTCAGTTGGTTAAGCACCCAACTCTTGATTTCAGCTCAGGTCATGGTCTCAGGGTCCTGGGATCCAGCCCATGTCAAGCTCCTGCTGAGTGTGGAGCATGCGTGTCCCTTTCCCTCTGCTCCTCCCCATGCTCTCTCTCTGTCCTTCTAGAATAAATAAATTTTTAAAAAAATCTTAAAAAAAATGTAAAACGATGCCAACTCTCCTCACAGATATAACCCACAGGAACAAAAGCTCCTTGGGGTTCTCAACAAATTTTGAAAGTACAAAGAGCTCCTGAGACTAAAAAGTTTGAGCACCACTAACCTAGGCTATGGCATGCAACTGAGCAATCAAATTTTTAAAGCTTCCTAGAATGTATTCGACATGGATGGGCAGAGTCAGGCTTCTGCAATGGTGCTGTGGCTGCTACAAATGATCCGTGAAGGATCTAACTTTTTTTTGGAAGTACAGTTGACATGATGTTATATAAGTTTCAGGTGTATGACATGGTGATTTGACAAGTCTATACATTACGCTGTGCTCACACAAGTGTAGCTGCCATCTGTCACCATACAACACTATCACAGTATCACTGACTGTACTTCCTGTGCTGTCGCTTTCATCCCTGTGACTTACTCCATAATCGGAAGCCTGTAACTTTCACTTCCCTTCACCCATTTTGCCCGCCTCCCCACCCTGTCCCCTCTGGTAACCACCATTTGTTCTCTGATTTGGGGTCTTTTTCTGCTTTGTTTGTTCATTTGTTTTGCTTTCTTAGATTCCACACAAAAGGGAAATTATGAGGTATTTGTCTTTCTCTATCTGACTTATTTCACTTACCATCACACCCTCCCTGTCCATCCATGTTGTTGCAAGTGGAAAGATCTTTGTCCTTTTTTAATAGCTGCATAATATGCCATTGTGTAGCTGTGTGTGTGTGTGTGACACAACTAGAGCTCTAACTGAGAGTTCCTTATGGCTAGCCACAGTGCTAAGCGATTTACAGGAATTTGTTCATGTTACCCTTGCCTTGCAACAACTTCTCTCCACATCTTCCAGTTGAGGAAACCGAGGCACAAAGCAGTTAAGGAATAGGTTCAAGATTCCACACTCAGTAACAGCTATTTATTGAGGCAGTTTGGCCCTGAAGTCTGTGCTCTTAACTACTATATGCTGTTTCTCCTCTCATTGTCTTTAGATTTAACAAAGGAATTTTAGAATTAGCTTAAGAAGAAAAAGAACCAGATACCTATCTCATTGTTAATGAAATTAAATATTTCCACTGAAACATGAAAAAAAGGAAGTCTTTTGTATGTTTCAAGTACAGAATCTGCATAATGCTTACCTTAGTATAGAGGTGAATCCGGTCCGTATTCCTACTTGCACAGAACATTAAGGTTTCATACACTGGCAAGTTGTCTGAACTCTTCAACTGTTCTAATTAAGAAGATAAAAAAGGACCTGAAGGCTTACCTCTCCTTTAACCAAAATAGCTTATTTCAATCTTCTATGGGTTAGAATGATGAAAGAGCTATATAAAATGTATCACCATATTTGACAAAGAACACGTGTCTGCACTTAAAATAAAACTGTGATGGCAGGCCACCTAAGACCACACTGGCTTATAAAGAAACCAGTTGCTTTGCACTTTTGCTAATGACCCTACAAGAGAGAAATAAATTCAGAATTAGCTGAAAAGATAGGAGTTAGGTATGAGAGAGAATTTCCTGCCACTAAGAGTTCGTACTGGTCTTAAAGGAGTCTAGAATCTGGGCTTCCCCGAGAGTGGTTTTAAGTTGGGACTGCAGGAGCACCATTTTGGTTACCAGCAGCAATGCAGCCTGTGAAATCCCACTTAAATGCCAGATTCCCTATGACCCGGTGCTTCACATTCACCAAAGGGGATATGTGGACAAGCTTTTTTTCTGATAATCTTATTTACCACTTCTCAGTCTCACTGACCAATATATATGGAGAGAGAGAGGATTGTCACAGTGGATCTAAATAATAATTATGGTTAACTCCTATCAAGTATTTACAATGTGCCAGGCACTTTTCTCAGTACATACATTAACAGCTCTCAGAAATAAGTAGTGCATTTTACGGAGGAGAAAACTGAGGCACATTAACTTGCCCAAAGTCACACCACCAGTAAGAGGGCTTCAGACCAGTAATGTGGCTACAGAGCCTGTGCCCTTAACCTCTGCCACTGTTCCTAAATGACTTTCATCATCATCATTATTTTTTATTTTTTATTTTTTCTTCAGTGACCTTTTAAGGTGTTTCCCTAGATCTAGAAGTCTATGATTTTTCACTCTACTTGGCAACCTTATCATATTTTAATTTTTCTAATCAAGCCACGGTCATTTTACAAACTTGGGACTATTCCCATATTTCATAAGTTCAAAAATGTCAGTTTTTTTCCATGCTTTAACATCTCAAAAATTGGCATGTTATACAGCCAATAATCGTGCCATTTTATAATCACTGTTGGCCGGGTGGCAGTTGTGAAGTGGTTGTCATTGCCTGAGCACACATGAGCGTAATCATAACTACAATACCACTGTACAATACTTCAACACCACACTTGAGTCAAATGTGTTGTTTGTTACTACATGAGTTGAATTTAATTACCTCTAAAATGTCTTCAAAATATTTCACTATGATTTGTTATTGATATAAAAAGTCAACATTCATACCAAAAAATTTTGCACATAAAGCAGGAGAGCATAAATTTGATATTAAAGAAGTAAATATGTATCACTGGAGGAATAATAAAAATTTTTTTTATATTCTTGCAAAGGAATAACCAAGTGCTTCATGGAACCCAAGGAATTCCAGTTAGAACAAAACCAGAGTCCCTGCAAAGCACATGCCACTGCAGTTCTAGAAGAGTTTATGTGCACAGAATAAACATTTTCATATAGTGTGCCCCCTCTGTCATCCTTCTGTTTTTTTTTTTTTTTTCCCATGGAAATCCATGTTAGTGGGGAGAGGTGAACATATCACTTGCATGGAATTCTCAGCCCAGTGATCTCAGAAGTCAAAGAAAGGAAGAGAGGGAAGGTATGGGGGAAAAGATGGCATTGTCTTGAGTGGATGAGACCAATGCAAATTTCACTGGCAGAACAGAATTTCTAAAGGTCTAGAGATTTTTGAAAAGTACGTTTAAGTAAACCTAGCATCTGCCTTCATCAAGGAACAAATTTCCAACTATCAAACCAGAATTTCTCTGCCACACATGAGGAGACTCATGGCCCATAAGTTGTTTGTTCTCAGTCAGATGTTCAGTCCAGTGAGCTACATGTTGTCCTACAACAAGGGCTTCATCAGCACTTGAAGGAGTGTCAGAGCAGGAGGAAGGAAAGCCCCACCTGAGACTACACCATATACCCAAAGACTGTTAAAATTAACACATCTGTAAGAGGGTCCATTCCAAGATATTATTTGATAAGACCTTGAGGCATTAGAGGGAAGGAAGGCTGAGGGAAAAAGAAAGGAGGATGCCCCGAGCTCAGGAATTCTTAAATGAACATTTCATTTTAAAACTATGAATCTGGGGCGCCTGGGTGGCTCAGTGGGTTAAAGCCTCTGCCTTCGGCTCAGGTCATGATCCCAGGGTCCTGGGATCGAGCCCCGCGTCGGGCTCTCTGCTCAGTGGGGAGCATGCTTCCACCTCTCTCTCTCTGCCTGCCTCTCAGCCTACTTGTGATCTCTGTCTGTCAAATAAATAAATAAAATCTTGAAAAAAAAAATGCCAAGACTTGACTTCTTAAAAAAAAAAACAACAACTATGAATCTGACTCTGAGTTATATCTGTGTTTAATAGCAACTGATTTAGAAGAAAAACTTTAACTGTCCCATCTCAACAGTTTTGGTGTTGTTATAATGAGAACATCAGTCTGTGGGTTACTATGGTCACTAACCGATAAACAAAGAAAATAACCCCAAAGTAGTCATGAACTCCAGCTCTGGCCACACATAACAACAGTGATGTGTGACCTATGGGCGGGTATGCACCAACCATCACAGCTTGAAGTAATGGATGGAATCAACCAAAGAATAAATAAATCCAAACACTACATGGTTGGCTCCAAGTGCAGTCATGATTCCTATAGTCTTAAATTTATGTACCTTAAGAACGTTTTCTTAAAAAAAAACCACCCCAAATTTAAACTAGGTCAATTAGCTGTAACCATTTAAAAGAAATTCGTGGGCAAACAATTAATGATCTGTTAAGTAGCTGTTAACATGCCAATCTTAATATTTTGTCCTAAAGAACCTCCCAAGTGTCAAAACCACACCCTCACTCGTGGATAAGCCCTACCTGCATGAGGCTGGGCAAGCAGCCTGGGGGCAGCACGGGCAGAGCTACGTGTCAGTTCTGCTGCGTTATGTCTGAATGCGCACAGCTCTGCTCTTCCAGCCATCTGGTATTTCAGTGTGTGCTTCCAATTGTTGGTATGTTTAATATAAATCAGAATACAAGGAACCTGGAATGGGGTACTAGTTGCAAGTCTATCCACAGTGTTATCTATCTACATGCAGACTTAGTATCTGAACACTGGAAGTGGAAACCAGACTTACCATTGCCTGGCTGGGGTGTGAGTGCGTCTTCTCTCTTGATTTCTGATATTGCTTCCTTGCTCTCAGCCAACGGGTTAGGATCTGAGGGTGCAAGGACTTGTTTTTCACGGTCAGAACTAGTCCAAACGTTTTTGGAGGTGTCTTTCCCAGGATCACCTTTCTTGTTTTCATTTTTATCTTGGGTAGAGCTGTCTATTTGTAGAATTATGAAAATCAAACAAACAATTTACACACAAATTTAGATAAAATCATTATTTACTCTAAGGCCAGTTTTTAAAAAGTTACAGCTAGGTCTTATAAAAAGAAACATGGTTGGGATGCCTGAGTGGCTCAGTCGGTTAAGTGGCTGCCTTCGGCTCAGGTCATGATCCCAGGGTCCTGGAATGGAGTCCTACACTGGGCTCCTTGCTCAGTGGGGAGCCTGCTTCTCCCTCTCCCTCTGCCTGCTCCTCTCTCTGCTTGTGCTCTCTCTGTCAAATAAATAAAAGTCTTAAAAAAAAAAAAAAGGAAACATGGTCAATAGTGTTTATTCATTCTCTGCAAACACCTGTTGGGAGTCACTAAATGCCCCATGTGCAAATGATGGGGTGCCGGACAGGCAGTGAGGAATGAGATAGACAAATCCCTGCTTCCTAGAGTTTCCATTGTAAATATCAGAAACAGATAATCACCAAGGAAACAAATACATCAGAGAAAGAGAATAAAGGCCAATGAATAAAGAAAAGGGGAAGTAAAACATGAAAATAAAACAAGGTTTCGTAATCAGGGGTTGTTGGGGAATAAAGGTCCACAGGGCCAACCTCTGGGTTGAGTTCCATTTGAGCTGAGGGCTGTTTGGGAATCTAGAAGGCCCAGCCCGAGGGTCTGTATTCTCAAACTGGATTATAAATTTAAACGAAGCCACTGAGGGTTGTAGACAAAGGAATGGAATCATCTGAGTTTTTTTTTTTTTTTTAAAGATTTTATTTATTTATTTGACAGACAGATCATAAGTAGGCAAAGAGGCAGGCAGAGAGAGAGGAAGGGAAGCAGGCTCCCTGCTGAGCAGAGAGCCCGACGCAGGGCTCGATCCCAGGACCCCGGGATCATGACCTGGGCCGAAGGCAGAGGCTTTAACCCACTGAGCCACCCAGGTGCCCCTCATCTGAGTTTTTAAAAGCTCACCCTGGCTGCTTGTACTGAAGGGCCACAGGGGGGCTAGCTGCGAGGCCAGTGAGGTCTGGGGGAGAAAATGGTAACTTCCAGTAGGATGATAGCAACAAAGATGACATGGCCAGAATTGAGATAGACTTTGGAAGTTATGCTGGCAGAACCTGACAAATCAAGTGTGGGAGAAGAGAAAGGAATCAAGGACGCTGCCTGGGTTTCTAGTATCATGGACGTATGATGAGAGAAGATTTGGTGTTAGATGTGGTGGTGAATCAAGAACTCCACCGTGGCCATGGTCACCTTGAGGCACCCATCACATGAGCAGGGCAGATAAGGCAGAGGCATATGCACGAGCTGCGGTTCAAGCAGGCGACAGAAATATGGGCCTATGAGCTGTAAGATGGCAAGTATGAGCTACGTGCACGTTAGGAACAAAGCACAAAGAGGGCACCTGGCTGCTCAGTAGAGCAAGCAACTCGACATCTCAGAGTCATGAGTTCAAGCCCCATGTTGGGCACAGAGATTACTTAAAACAAAAACAAAACCAAACAACAACAAAAAAAACAAAGCACAAGGTAAGGGTTACCTATTGACAAATATTAGTGTTCAATATATACTATACCAAATTGTACCGAATGTACTAAACGTCCTGGAGACTGTATTAGAAAACTTTATAGGAGTGTAATTTCCTAATATTGCTCCTTTTTTTTTGTTTTTAAAGATTTTATTTATTTATTTGAGAGAGAGAGAGAGCGCGCGTGAGCACACGGGCATGGGGAGTGGCAAACAGAGGAAGAAGGAGAAGGAGACTCCCTGCTGAGCAGAAAGCCCCATGAGGGGCTTGATCCCAGGACCCTAGGATCATGACCTGAGCCGAAGGCAGCCGCTTAACTGACTGAGCCACCCAGGCGCCCTTCTCCTTTAGTTTTCTGGATTCCGTTTCCTCAAAGTATTGTATGGCAAACACTGATTAAAAATTTTGGATGAATTAGAATTAATTCTGCTTTTCAATACTTTTGGGGGTATATCCTAAATCAGGGTTGGAAATCATTATGCCAAGTCCAATAATATTAACCTAATAAATATAACCTTTTGTATACAGTAGTATCACTATTACATATATGTATTTCTGTTAAATCAGACTTTCAAAGTCACAAAAAAAGTTTCATTTTTCTTTAGGTTGCTTGAGAGTTTGCTCATTAAATCAGGGGTCTAGAAATTTTTGCTGTTGCTCTTGGTATCACAAAGAAAAATCAGAACTATAAAATCCTATTAAACTATGATTTTCATTGCTAAATCACTCAACTTATACTTCTATGTGAACTGGCATTATCCTGTAGTCATGAGATACTTTATTTTTATGACCCGGAGTAGTCGGAAATTGAATGAGATAATGCAAATTCGGAGAGATATTATATGGGATAAGCTTGTGGTTCCAATTTCGTTCACAGACAACAGGTGTCCACGTTACAAATATAACCACCCAGATGGCAGACTTGTCATTTTTGTAGGAACCCAGGATTGAAAGAGGAAAGACTCAGCTACTGATGACATTTTCTTTCAGATTAAAACTAAGACACAGGAGAACAAGAAAGACAGGAAGGAACCCAAGCAGAGCCTTTATCTTAGCGGACTCTGTTAATGCCATTTCTCTAACGACACGAAAGGAGATGTGTACAATTATTACAAATGATAAAATAAAGTGATTTCTTCCAGCTTCCCAAACTGTCAACTTGGCCTTCTGAGTTGCCGTGAAAATAGTCTCTAAAACTGGAAACAAAAGAAATACTAATGATCTTTTTTCTTAAGACAACCTCAGTATTAATCATCATTTCAAAAACAAAATATCAGAATAATACCATGCTATAAAAACATACTCTGAGGTATGTTTATAATTTTTACTTTTAAAATAGCAAGTTTTGGAAAAGAATAAACTCAGAAAACAGATGCCAGTTTGGTTCTCCAAAGACCTACAGAGGAATTTTTATGATTTGTCATGCAAGAAACAGGACACAATGTCTATTTTACTAGGCAAAGAAGCTACACTGGATTATTTTGCTATTTAAACAAAAATAAGCTATAATTTCTTTAAAAACAAGTATTATCTACAGGAGAAAAAAAAACAGCAGGTCTGTGACTATAAGGCATATTTGCTGCCATAGCAACAGAGCTTCTATTCCTGCCCGCTGAATTCACATCCTGCTGGCATTAATGAGAAATGTCCATTTGTGCCAAATTAATGCCATGTCACAGACGCTCAGGGATATACATTCTTGACAGAACTGGGAGCTTTCCACATTCCACCGGGGGATAAATTCAGTCTTCACTATGTAAAGTTCTTACTCTAGCTCAACAGCTAAAGTCAGTGTTGAGTCCCACTAACCCGTGCTAACAGCAGTTGCCTCTAAAAACACAGACCATGTGAAGATGATAACGCCAGCCCCCTCCCAGGGGCCACGCTCCATGTACTCACCAGCTCTGCCTGGAGGGTTCTCACACATTTCACAATAAGGTAACACCGAGTTATTGATATAGGTGCAGAAACCACACTGCCAGCCCTTTCCAGGAAAGGGTGGGCTGGCTGCCTGGGCTAGGGCCGTGGTTTGTCTGGGCCAGGATGGTTTCTCCTCTGGGGCACTGCAGTGGTTACTGGTGGTGACCGACTTCAATCTTTTAGCTTCAGGTTCAACATTGCTTTCATAATCAATGATATGTCTTGTGGCTCTTTCTCCAGGGTCTGCTGGCACGACAGTATTTTTCTCTTGGAATATTCCTGATTCATCGCAGGAGGTCACCAACTGTCTTTTTTTAGGTTTTAGTAAAAAGAATGATCGAATATCATGCTGCTTCTCTTTTTCAAACTAGGAAAAACAAACAGTTATCAAATTAAAAAGCCATCTAATACGTTTTTCCTAAATGAAACAGATTAACCAACTATTTTCAGTAACCATATTCCTTTATCTTTTGAATACCTTGTTGGAAATGAATTCAATTATGCTATGACTCTTCATATATACATATATGCAGAATATCATTAACACATCTATATACTTCCTGTCTTTTTTTTTTTTTTTTAGCACTTACAGTGTGCCAAGCACTTTACATAGATTAACTCATTTAATCTCTGTGAGACAGGTACTAGTTTTCTTCCTGTATTTTACATGAGGACACTAAAGCTTTAGAGATGTTAGGTAACGCGGCTACAGAATTTATGTAATAAAATTATACTTCATCAACTATCTGCTCTAGAGGTATGTCAGGGAAAGGAAAATTGTGTATTTAAATATTTAAATATTCCAAGAACCTACCAAAATGGTTTCATGCCCAAACTATAAATACAGTGTTCATAAACAACGTTTTTCATATTAAAATGTTTTCTTGACTAGGAAGCATTTTTTCAAATAGCATTAAAGCGATTAATTAGAGCTGCTTCTTTAACAGACACATCTTAATAATTATCTTGCTTTCAAGAAATATATTTCCCTTTTCTAAGAAAATCTCCATCATTATCTCGTGTTTTTTGTTTTCTTTTCAATATGTGAATCTCAACTTCCTTATTAGAGAAAGTGGGATACATATCTCCACAAGTGATTAGCTAGCAGTGAAGGAAGATAAGGACTCAATTTTAGAGAATTCCTGTTAGGGGTACCATGGTGGATACACACTGCATTTCCAAAGATGGTCACACCAGTTCTTATCCTATTTGACATGCTCTTCTCACAATGTGACACCGACACGCTACATTTAGAGGTGGGGTCTGTGTTCCCCTCCTCTGAACCTGGGTGAATCTTTCTAACTGTCTCAATCAATAGAATGCAGTGAAAACGACACTGTGTGACTCCTGAGGCTAGGTCACTGAAGATTACATGGCTTTCACTTGGTTGCTGGCATTCTGAATCTCTTCCTCTTTTTGTCTTGGGTTGTTTGCCTTTGGAGCCTCACCACCATGTTGTGGGGAAGCCTAAGAGAGAGAGCAAACCATGTGTGGTTGTTTAAGTTGACAACTCATGGTAGGCCCCTAGGTTACAGGACAGCATCAACTGCCAGACTCGTCACTGAATGAGCCTTGAGATGTTTCCAGATCTCAGACTTGGGGTCTTCTACCAAAGGCCCCAGTCATTGTGGAGCAGAGACACATCATCTCCATTACACCCTGGTTACACCCTGGTTGAATTCCTCACCCACAGAAACCATAAGAAATAATATGTGAATATTGTTGTGTGAAGACACTAAATTTTGGGGTAATTTGTTATGTAGCGATAGATAACACTGACAGACTCTACAGATAATGATAGCAAAGTATATTGTAAAGAAATACTTTATGTAACATATCTTACCTGCACTTCTTAGCAGTGGTGCATAATAAAGCAAGATATAGCAAATCCATAGAGAGAAGGATTAGTGGTTACCAGGGGCTGAGGGAAAGGGAGATGGGTAGTTATTGCTAAATGGTCACAGAGTCTGTCCGAGGAGATGAAAGTTTTGAAAATAGTGGAGACAATGGCACAACACTGTGAATGTGATATTAAGTAGTATTACAACTGAACTGTACACTTAACAATGGTTAAAACAGCAAGCTTTATGATTATATGTTTATAAATATAATCACAAATTTTTAAATAAAAAAAAAAAAAAAAAACGAAGGGAGGAAAGCCGGAAGATTTAGGCTGTATCCGTATTGGTAAAATTAAAACATAACAGGAAAAAAATCATCCCCCCAAAATGTACAGCTTCTGTTTTCTGTGGCTGCTATTTATACAACCTCATGTATTATAAAAAGTTATCTTAGTTATGGAAGTAACAGAATTTAAATAAAAATATAAAGAAGGAGATTATTAACCATGAGACAAGATTTTTAAAACAAGGCACAAGGGAAATTCTAAGAAAAGGGTGAAGAAAAGCAGAGAGATTAGCAGACTAACAGAGTTTGGTGTTTAAAAAAGTAACAAACCAGAAAAGATAGTTAAATATTTAAAGAAAATGTTCTATTCCATATAATAGGATGGCCAAGAGGGCTTTCAGGATTTTGAAAATAGTAGCAAATGTTCAGAAAACATGAACAAATACCATCAGCTATTTCTAATTAAAGCATGACCTTCTGAGTCCTTGCATGTCTGGAAATGAACTGATTTTGTTTCTAACCCTTAGTAGTTTCGCTGGGCATGCAATTCTTTTCAAGTCCTTAAAGACATTGCTCTGCTTCTTCCAACACCGGACGATGCCAAGGATGTTCCCTCATAGGTTGCACTTTCCCTTTGTTTTAGAGGCTTTTAAGACCTTGTCTTTATCCCTGGTGCTCTACAATTTCACAATAATCTATATTTCTGTATCTGTGTCATTTATATCTATCTGCCTTCTGCTCAGCAGCCAGGATACCTTAATTTTGAACGGCACTCAGTAGCTTTAGCTCTTGCAAATTTCCACTATTCTTTGATAGCTTCTTCCTCTTTATTTTCTTTTTTTGTGGAATTACTGTTAGCAGAATGTTGAACTAGACATAATGTCCTATCTCTTATTGTCATATTTTCCTTCTTTTTGTCTTTTTACTCTCTAAATTCTTAAGAGTTTTTCTCTAATTTATCTCACAACCCTGACTACAGAATTATTTTGACAGCCATATTTTCAACATCTAAAATTTCCTTTTTTGTTTCTTGTTCCTTTGTCATAGTCTGATTTTATTTATATTTGCAGTAGCATCTTAAATGTGAGGCTACTACTTTGAGTTTTTAAAATGTTATCTTTAGGGTTAATTCTTCTATCAGCTTTTTTTTTAAAGATTTTATTTATTTATTTGACAGAGAGACAGAGAGCACAAGTAGGCAGAGAGGCAGGCAGAGGGAGAGGGAGAAGCAGGCTCTCTGCTGAACAGGGAGCCCAATGTGGGACTCGATCCCAGGACCCTGGGATCATGACCTGAGCTGAAGGCAGCGCTCAACCGACCGAGCCACCCAGGCGCCCCTATCAGCTTATTTTTGTTCTCCTTTTTCATGCTATAGATTTCCTCCCCAAACACACAATGACCCTGCTTGTCCCTGCATACATGTGAATGAAAGAACAGAAGGATTTCCTGGGAATGTGGGACACACAGGGCTTATCACCACGAAGATCTAAAAAGACATACTGGGTGTTATATGCAACTAATGAATCATTGAGCACTACATCAAAAACTAATGATGTACTACTATATATTGGCTGGTTGAACTTAATAAAAAATAAAAACATAAAAAAATAAAAGAACATACTGATTGACTACAAGAGGTCAGGAAAATGGAGGGGCTCAGGGTGATACTTAAACTCCTATATTTCTGACTTGCAACACTGTAGAAATGGTATTTTCCTGTGATAGGGAATACAGGAAAATACTGGGCTCATGAAAAGACAAAAAGAGAATAGGTAAGGAAATAAGTTCACTTTTACACACTTGTGAGGACTACTGGGTACCAGGGTAGAGAGTCCAGGAAGCAGGTCTGGAGTTCAAGAGAAAGAAACAACTAGATTCACACATCTGGGAACCACTAACATAGAGACGTTGGTTAAAGATATCAGACTTGATGTCATGATACATGAAGGGAGAAGGTAGTGAGAAAAGGTCAAAGTCAAAGACAGAAAGCACAGAAACAGCATTAAGGGTGTAATGAAGAGATACTAAGGAAAGATACACAAAAACAACAGTAAGAAAGGGAGAAAATCAGGAGAGTGGTAGCTTTATTGGGTGTGTGCATGTGTTTTGGTTTTCCACTCATTTATTAGGTGTTCGGTGGGCACTTTAAAACAGAAAAACCCACGTCCTTCAGTTCTAGGAAATTTTCTTATGTTTTCTTCCTCTGTTTTTTCTGTCTTCTCTTTGTGGAATTCCTATTAGGCAAAAGCTTCTGGATTGATCATTTGATTTCCTTCAACTTTTCTCACACTTTCTGATTGCTGTTTGTCCTTCTTTCTTTGTGAGTGCCTCATTACCTTATTTCCCAGCCTTGCTGAATTACTATTTTCTGATATGACAGGTTCAATTCTAAGAGCTTTCACTTGTCTAATTTCCTCTCCTTGTTTTGGTTTCATGGGCACAGTATTTTCTTTCACTTCTCTATGGACATTAGTAATAGTTTTGGGGTTTCCTTTTAAAGTCTTCCTCAGTTTGTTCGATTATCTCTGCTTCTTCTGATCTCTTTCTTGGCTTACATGATTGTTTTGGTCTCTGCTTTTCAAGTGAAAAGCTTTCCCCCAGGCCTGGAGGCCTTTACTGTCCATTCATATTAAAGAATGAGACTTAATAAGCATTAAGAATAAAATGTGATGGCAAGTTTCATGTGGGGGACTTCACTGAGATCACCAGTGACTGCCAGGAAAACCCTGTCAGTCTCCATAGTCTTCTCGTGGTCCAGTCTGGTTCTCCGAAAAGGAGTCCTTCAATTTCCTGCCTGAAGGGTACAGTACTGGCTACCAGTAAACCGGGAGCTGATTAGGAGAAGGGTGCTAAGGATTCTATCATTACCTAAGGAGGCTTTGACTTAATATGATTCTTTTCAATTTATTGTCTTACCCCCTCTCTCAACTGGCTCTCTTCCTAGACATAGGTTGAAATACATTTTTTTTAAGATTTTATTTCTAAGCAATCTCTACACCTGACATGGGGCTGGAACCCCCAGCCCTGCGATCAAGGGTTGCCCGCTCCACCGACTAGGCCAGCCAGGCACCATTTAAAAAAGAGCAAATAAAACATTTAAATAAATACATAAAATATAAAAAATAGGAAACAGAAAACACAAAAAATAAAATGAATAAAATGTATAATAACAGGCCACTGTCACTTACATGAAGTAATGTTTAGATAGTATCAGACTCTTCTATCCCATTCAACTGGTAAGGAATTTATTTCTGTAAAAACATTTTAATCTCGGGCGCCTGGGTGGCTCAGTGGGTTAAGCCGCTGCCTTCGGCTCAGGTCATGATCTCAGGGTCCTGGGATCGAGTCCCGCATCGGGCTCTCTGCTCAGCAGGGAGCCTGCTTCCCTTCCTCTCTCTCTGACTGCCTCTCTGCCTACTTGTGATCTCTGTCTGTCAAATAAATAAATAAAATCTTAAAAAAAAAAAAAACAAAAAAAAAAAAACATTTTAATCTCTCCATCTTCCCACAAAAAAAAACAAAACAAAATACTTTTAGATTTGTTTATAAAAAAAGCAACCCTCCCAACACAAAACAAAAACCTAAGAAATCTTTCAAAAAAAAAAAAAAAAAAGAATTCTCAGGGCCTTAAAGTATCAGCTTTTACAGTTGATCTCTTTAATTAAGATATTTAATTAAGCTGTTTTTAAAAGAACATCTTTCACTATTTAAGTAATGACTAATTTTAGAAATTAACATGCGAGAAATTCTCGTTAGGTGCCAGAGGCAAGTCACAGAAAGGTTAGCAATGATTGACAGTAATGAGAAACTGATGGCTACCTCTGCCGCTATGAGGGCTAACTTATACTCGGGAGTAAGCAGTATAGGTGTTATTTTGAAACCTCAGCTTCTTGGGTTATAATAAATTGAGACTTGAGTGCGTAAAACCCAGAAAAGGAGTGTGTGGGTGTAAAGGGAATCATTTTACATAATTTTGGGAACCAAAGGATCCACTCAGAGTATAATTTTAGAAAAATGAGAGGGCAAGATTAATTAGTAGCAATGACTTTAGTTAATGTTATGACGGCTACAATGGACAATGGTGAATGTGGCTATAGGTAGTGAAGTTAGCACTGTGGCCATGAGGCTGCCAGAAGCGGTAAGGGGCAACAGAAATGAAGGCTTCCTCTGGGGTAATCAGTTACAAGCCGTATCTATGTTAACAGTTATGTTTTCTGAGTGTAGCCTCTGAGCAATCAGGCAGGAGGGTAGTTGATGCGGTTTCTTTGCTACTTGGCAGCTAGGAGTGATAAACACAGGTGGGAAAATCTCTCTGACACAACCTCATGATAATCACACATGTTGGCTGGAACAGAGAAGGGCTGCAGGTTTACTGAAGTTCAGGTGTTCTTAACGTGGGAACCGTGGGCCTCTCACAAGACCTAGGATGGCCTGATTAACTGTGGGCCTGAGAAACTCCTGAGATGGTCTATAAAATGGTGTCTGTATCGTATGTCTATTTTTGGAGAGCTTTACCCTCTCCATGGTCTCAGAGGGATTAAGGACCAAAAAAGGTTAAGAGCCACTGGACTAAAATAAATTAGCTGAACGTGAGCCTGTGGTCTGAGGAGCTCCGTTTCTTTCCTTCACTGCCTGTAAGACAGATTGAAAGTTCCTATGTGAGTGTACATAGGGGGAGTGAACTAACTCTTTTTAAGGAGATAACAAAGAAAGAAATTCCCTAAACACTTAAGGAGAATCCCTCTAGCTGTTCTCAAATAGTAATTTTTCAAAAAATGGAGTAATACCAAAACAAAGTAACTTCTGTGCAGGCACAAAACAGGCTCACTCAGCTCCTCTGTCCGTCATGGTAACTGAAATGACATGGGAGTGCCCGGCTGGCTGGAGGGAAGAAAGCTACTGAGGAGGTGAGTGAGCAGAGGCGAGTGCAGGAGGCGTGAGCGGAGCAAGTTAGAGCAGAGAATGCTGTGCTGACAGGACTCACTGCTGTACCGTCACGCCGGTCAGCTGGAAACAATACACACTATCCTTGATGTTTTGAGACAGGGACATATGACCATCAGCTCCTCATGGAGACCCCAGCAGGTTCCTGGGCTATGTCTGATTAATGAAAGAAGGAAGTGATCTTTAACAAGATCTGTAGACAAAGACACTAAAAGTGAATGCAAAACTTCTATATCTGTAAGATGCTTCTAATTCCTTTTGTTTTGTCCTTTTTAAATTAATCTTTTATAAAGTAAATGTGGGCCTACTGATTAAAGCACCCGAGAAAGGCAGTAAGAAATAACTAAACAAAATGCTTCTTAAAAAAACATATTTTCTAAAAATATTAGGTTTATTAATAACAAGACCCCCTATAGGAGCAAGCTTTATTGGTCTTACCAGAAGAGACCAGAATCCTCAGGTTACAATAGCCACACTGATAGTTAAATACTCAGTACCCATCCTGTCCTGGCAGGTCTATATTAGGAAAATTACCGACCTTATTAATGTTATCAGCATTTTTCAGAGGTAAAGATAAGCAGGAACACAGGAAGACAAAATATTTTTTATGGCCTAGGAAAGCTTTGTTCCTTAAATAGCACAATTAAGCTAAAAAGGTTTTTTTTTATTCTTTCATGGCTACATTCTTGCATTTAGAAGAGATTTACTAGCAAATTATTGACAAAGATCCTAACTCATCATGACTATCCTTGTAAAGAAAGAACTATATTAAGTGACCCCTTTAATATGTGATAAATAAAGAACTTAAATGTAGGTGTTTGTAAGTAGGAGGAATGATCTAAGCTTATAGTAATTTTTACCACAAGGCTTTGGGAAAAATATAGTTAAGTCAACATGCCCATGTCGTAAGATGTGGAAAATAGAAGATACTCCTTTCTTCAGTTATTTAGCTGACACTCGGTTATTGTGTTCCTGACTTTTGTTCAATATTGCTTTTGAAAAAAAAAGAAAAAATACTGCTTTCAGTGAGAAGTGCAGGGAATAAAAACTACAAAATGCTTAAGGTGGCAATACGTGTGTTTTTATCTGTAAGGTTCAGGGACCTAATATAGTTGCTCTGTTTTGCACCATGGTAAATTACTGTTCTTTAGAGACAAATTTCTTGGCCATGATGACAGGATTAAAAGTCAGTTATTAGAACTGAAGGAGAGGAAAAGGAAATCTTGTAAAACTCATGAAAAACAAGAAAGCACTTCAAAGCCTGGTGCTGTTCCTGCGCAGCACACACCACCACCAAAAGCACCGATGTCGGGTCTCGTAGACTTTGATCAAAGGGCAGCTCTGGTAGGAATCATTACTGTCTCATGTCATCTGTCTCCAGTTCTTAGAAAAGTGAACAAAACTGCTGTGATACAAATGGGTGAACGGCAGATGAATGATGCTCGGAACTGGAACTAAAGAGCCTTCACTAACATTTGTAAACAAGCCAGAGGATACAGAATGACAAAAGTACCATCTTAATCATCTAAGTAAAATGAATTTAAAAGAAAAGTTATTATTTATTTTTAAAGATGACATCAGGGATGCCTGGGTGGCTCGGTCAGTTAGATGTCTGCCTTCAGCTCAGGTCATGATCCCAGGGTCCTGGGATCAAGCTCTGCATTGGGCTCCCTGCCCAGCAGGGAGCTCGCTTCTCCCTCTGCCTACTCTCCCCCTGCCTGTGCTCGCTCGATCTTTCTGACAAATAAGTATAATCTTAAAAAAAAATAAAGATGACATCAAAAGTAGTGAAAGCAAATAAACGTCTTTGGGAAGAGCCATCTCTTCTAATAAGGTCAATAAGAATGTATAGGAAAGCTCTGCATAATACACAGGTGACTAGAATGTGACTCGGAAGAATGTGACTGGAATGTCACCTACTCACATGCCTCTGGTTATGGCATCTCCCCTCTCCTCCTCCTGCACAGGCCACTATTAGACAGAATTCCTCCCAGGCCCTACTATGTTGATACTACCTCCTCAATGTCTGGAATTTTTCTGTTCCTATTACCACTACCACGGTCAGGAGCTCAGGGTGGCGTTAAGTGCCCCAAATTCCATCTGGGAATCCCTTGAAAAAGCAGCTTTCTATACAGTAATAGCCCTAAGAATAAAAACAAACTGACTTTACTAATAGACCTGTACATGTCAAATATTACAAGTAAAATTTTGGTAAAAGGTGTATTACAAAAACCAGCTAAAACCCAAGGCCATAATAGGACTTCCTACTTCTCAGCCCAAATGCTGACTGTAGGGCCTGCCAGGGAGACACAAGTGCAGGACAGGTATGCCTCTGGGGAGCTCAGTAACACATTAGCCCTCAGCTGTGGTCCAGCCAAGTGCTCAGGCTCTGAAAAATCATATCCTCAGGGATAAGGGGAGAAAGCCCTGAGACAGAGTGGAGACAGAGTATCTCTTTACTATAGTTTAAAATGAGATGGGAGGGATGGCAGACATAATCCCTTCCCCAAATACCACTGCCTCCAAGGACCTCTGTCCCTTCTCCCTCCGATTCATTTCCCACACTGCTACTAGGATCATCTTTTGAAAACAGAAATCTGATCATGTCATTCATCTGCTTAAAAGCCTCTGATGATACTACATTATTTTCAGGATAAATCCAACTTCTTGGCATTACACGTGTGGCCTCCTCTCCATCTGATTGGGGCCAAAGTTTTGGGGTTCTTCCCGTTTGAACTGCGTCTTACGTGCCCTATGCTCATACATTCACGTGAAATTCCCATTTTCAGAACAAGTGATAACTGATCTTATCACTGTGCTTTGAGAAATGCTTTTAGTGTTCCTGAGGGCTGGCTGAACTAGGACCCACTCCTTCTGAACTCATCCTTCATAATCCAGCTCGGGTGTTTCTAAAGGGAAACTTTCTCATAAGCCTATGTAGTTTATTTATTCTGTTCTGTGATCCCACAGCCTGGTTTACATATCTCTATTTTGACATGCATTATATCTCATTAAAATGATTTAATTATAGTCATCTCTCCCAATTAAAGAGTAAGTTCCAAAGGAATGTTAGCAGTTTTCTATATCTTTGCAACTAGCACATAGTCTTTTAAAATTAGTTGCTTTATTGAGATATCTGTTTATGTACCATAAAATTCACTCTTTTAAAGTATCTGATTCAGTGACTTCTAGTGTATTCAGAATTATGCAACCATCACCACTATTTAATTATAAAACATTTTCATCACCCTTGAAAAGAAATCCCATACCAATTAAGCAGTCACTCCCTATCTCTCCCTCCTCCCAGCCTCTTACAGCCACAATTGTACTTTATTTCTTTATGGATTTGCCCATTTTAGCTAATTCTTATAAATGGAACCAGACAATATGTGGCCTTTCGTGTCTGGCTTCTTTAACTTAGCATAAGGATTTCAGGATTCCTCTATATTGTAGCATGTATCAGAACTTCATTCCTTTTTATGGCTAGATAATATTTTGTCATGTGAATATACCACATCTGATTTATCCATTCATCAACTGATGGATGTTTGGACTGTGACATTCATGCACAAGTTTTTATGTGGACATATATTTTGAATTCCCTTGAAACTGAATCTGCAGGATCATATGGTAATTCTATGTTTAACATTGTAAGGAATCGCCAGACTGTTTTTCAAAATGGCTGTACCATTTTATATGCCTACCAGCAATGTATGAGTGTATCAATTTTGCTGTATCTTTGCCAATACATGTTGTCCATCTTTTTACTTTTAGACATCCTAGTAGGTGTGAAGTGGAATCTAACTGTGGTTTTAATATAACCTTAATAAATGTTTATATAATAAATAATCTTTACTTTATTTTTCCTTTTTAAGATTTTATTTATTTGACAAAAAGAGAGATCACAAGTAGGCAGAGCAGCAGGCGCGGGAAGGTGGGGGAAGCAGGCTCCCCGCTGAGCAGAGAGCCTGATGCGGGGATGGATCCCAGGACCTGGTGATCATGACCTGAGCCAAAGGCAGAGGCTTAACCCACTGAGCCACCCAGGAACCCCAATGAATGATCTTTAAATGCCCTCTACATAATACACATCACATAAACACTAACTAAATCAAATTGAAGTGTTTCAATGTTCTATTCATTCCACAAATAACTAAGGTTCCTCATTGTGCTAACTCTCATGCATCTGGTTTAGTCTGGCAAGGTCATGAAGGCAGCCTGGGAGGGAAAAAAAGGCCTGAGTTTAACCCCAGCTCTGCCACTTATTGGCTGCATGAACTTGGGCAGATCATTTAACCTTTCTGAGTTTTAGGGGGGCATGGTTGTAGTATCTGCCTCTTGGTAGCTATGAAGGTTAAGTAAAATTATGTGTTTTAAGGGTTTAGCACAGTGGCTGCATGGAATAGCCACTCAATACACGTTAATTATTACTACGGAGTGAATTATTATTACTGAGTGAAGTGACGTGATGAAGACGAATAAAGACAAATGCCTAATAATAGCACTATGTGATATAAGCCATGACAGAGAAATTTATATGTCTCTGTCCATAACAATGAGGTTACCCTCTTATAATGTTTACAGAGTGGTTTGAATTCTAAAATATAGATATATAAATATTCTAATTTGAGATGTGTTAGCGTCAAGAAAGCTGTATATTCACATATTCAAAAACAAAAGATTTTGGGTAAGAAAAATTTAGACTTTATGAATGCCACAGCTCCTATGGTCAACTTTGTTTTGTTATTACCATTTTTACCAACTAGACACAATGTGGAAAACAAGGTTATTTTTCATTTGCATGAGATAATTTCTTATTGCCCTCCTTAGCCCACAAGACAAACATTTCATACAATGTTGGTATTTAATAAAAAATGCAAGGTTTGTTTTTAAATTTTGAAGGCATATTTTAAAGTTTCATAGTTGTACTAAAGAGCTTTCCTTCCCAACTATACACAGTATTTTTTGCAGCAGACCAGCAACCATCCTACACATTTTTAATGCAAGTGTGAGTGTTTAAAATACAAATTAAAAAAAAAAAAATACAAATCTGCTTTGGGTAAAGGATGTTTGAGGCTTTGAGGACAGCAGACCGGGAGACTTGAGGATGGGATGATTATGCTAGAGAAAAGCAGTGGTATGAGTCAGGTCAAAGATGCAAGTACTAAGGCAGGGTAAGAAAGGTAGGCAACCAGTTAGAGTCTAATGAGGAGAGTAAAATTGTGAGATATTGAACTATGAGCCCACAAAATGAAAACAACTGGTAAGGTAAAACACAGATCTCAAAATCAGAGACTGAATTGGGATCTGGAGATCTGTTCCAAAATGGAAAGAGAACTACTGTTTGAAGTAACAAAATGGAAGCAGCTCTGGCTTACTGAGACTTGAAGAAGAGAAACCAAGCAGAGAGACCTGCCCTAGGCAGGAGTTGGATTTGTTGCCATACTAAATTAGAGTTCCTTCTTTTGCTCACTGATCATTATGAATCACTGATGCACTAATTTTCTCCTTGGATACTTTATAGTGTATATAAAATAGATGAAAGGGACCTCAGATGTCATCCAGTGACCTAGGGACTCAAATGGCTGGGTAATGATGTTACTGTTTATCCATTAAAGGCTGCAAGAGAGAAAGGGCTCCGTAAAGGTTAAGGGAAGGGCCCAATTCCCACAGCTATTGCTCAAGAAAGGGATATCCCTCAGATGATGGAGTATAAATGAATATCAGAGAGAGTGGGAAGGCTTCCTATTAGACTACTCTATTCAGTGTATTTTATTCAGAAACAGCCTTTAATCACTTGGAAATGACAATACAGAATAATAAACTCCACATCTTTCTCTCCTTTCACCTATAAATGACCAACCTTATCACTCAACATAAGCCACTGTAGGAAAATCAAAACACCTCAAAACCAAAACAGTACTTAGATGTCATGTATACGAGAGGTAGGAAAAAAGGGAAGAAGCCTGAGAAACAGGACTGCATTTGAGGCAGTGACGCTGGTGACAGACTCTCAGACAGTACTGGTTACTTAAGGGACAGTTAACTGGGCTGTACAGAGCCATCTTTCCTCATGGTGGTGGGATGTTTTCAATGAGTTGGACTTCAATTTGAGTTACATTTTGATTGATAATTTCTTTAAAAAATGTAAATGTATTTAGGATGGGAAAAGAATTGTTACTCATTCAGTTGTGGGGATTAATTCCACGTAGGATATTAGTCAACTATTTCCCAACAGTTAAAGCAGGAGCATTAACCAGTATTGCACTGAGGCAGAGTCCAGAGGCCCCCATGCTATGCCAGATCACACGCATGGACAGAAGTCCCTGTTGAGGTGAGAGAGTACAATGAAGTGACGGAAGAAGTGGCTATTTACCGAACATTACCAAAATCCTGAATATTGCAACAACCAGGACACTTAGACCCATATATACTGGTACAGTACCAGCCCTGCTACCATTTTTTTTTTAAATCCCAATAGTTAGCTGAATTATATGACAGAAAGAGAATTCTGATTAAGAGAGGAAGGAGATACGGATAATGCCATTCTGAAAGGCAATGAATATCAGGTGAGAGAGATGGAAAGAGATACCAAAACTAAGATAAAGACTTTGTCCAGGAACATTGCTCTCATTCTTCCCCTCCTGTTCTTCGCAATCACAGGGCTTTTTGTCCCCCAAACACATAATCATATTAATATTAGGCTCTAGTTCAATTCACAGAAAATCAATTTTCCAAAAGTCCATATGCTAAAAGACAAATGACCTGAAGCCAATTCCCTGAAGACCAACTTGCCAAACTGACCAAATTTATTGGTTTTCTAAAACTCATTTATAGAGTTCACAGCATTTTGAACATGATAGATTTGCCAGGTTAAGAAGATTGGGGAGCTTGGGAGTTGGGGCCTCCTGACTCTCTCCCAGCCCTGAGTTTATCCTTTCTTTGCCCTTCAAACTCATTCTCTGCTCCTTGGTCTCCTTCTCTTTGAGTCTCTCAGTCTCCCATTCACCAGGGCTGATGGGCCAGGCTGAGTCACGTACTAACATACAACTTTGTTTCTCCCTGCAATGGAAGGTCCCTCTTCCATATGCAGCTCAAACCTCCAACACAGTCACAGGGCACTGGGACAGGTAGAAAATGAACATCTCTAAAAATGCTAACACTCCAGAAATATTCACAAACTGTTAAAAACCATCCAATTAGAACTGCTATAAACTTTTCAGATAAATAAGCTTTTGATGACAATGGGCAAATTTGGCAAAGATTGAGAAAATTGGAAATATTCAAAAAATGTTAAATGTAAGAAATTTTATTTTTAAAAAGAAGCTTTAAAAAAGGATCAGAAAGAAATTAGTATAAATAGAAATAGTCCCATTGGAAATGCTAAAATTTTGGCAAAATTCATAAGAAAAATATGTTCATCAGACTAAATATCTTGGGACCTTTCAAGAAATGGAGTATTTCCTAAAATGCATGAAGCTGGAGGGTATAAAGACAAAGTGGTAAGTAGCATGCACACCTAAACTCATTTAAAACACATTTCAGGGGCGCCTGGGTGGCTCAGTGGGTTAAGCCGCTGCCTTCGGCTCAGGTCATGATCTCAGGGTCCTGGGATCGAGTCCCGCGTCGGGCTCTCTGCTTGGCAGGGAGCCTGCTTCCCTCCCTCTCTCTGCCTGCCTCTCTGTCTACTTGTGATCTCTCTCTGTCAAATAAATAAATAAAATCTTTTAAAAAAACAAACAAACAAACAAACAAAAAAACAAAACATTTCACATCCTGGCCGGGATCCAACCAAATATAAACAAAGCAAAACCGAATCAAAACAAATGGTCTCTACATTACAGAACTCCAATTTGCAGAAAACCATGTATGCATAGAGACATGTAGTGAGGCCAGAGTGGTTCAAGATGGTAGAGTAGAAAGATCCTGAACTTACCTCTTCCCAAGTATACAAATATGTAGCTACGTATAGATTTATTTCCTCTTAAAAAGACTAGAAAACTAAGAGCTTATCTACAACAAAGGATATGAAGGCTACATTGAGATGGGTAGGAGAGGCAGAGACATGGTTTTTCCAAAAACCCTACCTTGGCCAGAGGGAGGGATATCAGCAGGTTAGCGCTTCTCCCAGGGGAGCAAGGCTTGTGTCCCATATCAGACACACCAACCCTTGGGATTTACACTGTAAAGATAAACCTCAAAATGTTTTGCTCTAAAAATCAACAGGCTTACATCCAGGAGACCCAAAAGGCAATAGGTGATTAAAGGTCTGCAGATTCACTCATCTCGGGACCCAGGGAAAAAGCAGAAGTTTGAAAAGTGTGCCAAGATTATGCAAAGGAGATTCGTTAGCTTTTCTTTAAGCATCTGCTAGAGACAAGCATCTGCTGGGGAAGGAGGTACTGGTGAGTGTCATTTCTGAGTGCTCTCTCCACCTTGTCATGCTGGCAGGCACCTCTTTGGTACTCCCCCACCCTTGTTAGCACCAGTGAGCTTGCCCTGCCCTGGCCCTGGGGTCCCCTGCAGTTTCCTGAAGCCAGTGGGCTTGCCCTAGCCCTGAACATTCCTGCTCTGCTACTGTAACCAGTGGGCTAGTCCAGCGGATGTGCTCTCCTGTTGCCCCCGCTATGGCTGACAAGATTCCCACACCTCTGCTGAAGCTGGCAGGCAGGTGTAGTCAACATAGGGGAAACCCCTATGACAGCTGGCTTTGGTGGCCAGGGTGGCCTGCGTTCCTGGGCCCCAAGAGACTAAAACAATCAGAGAGACAGTTCTTGGCAGATGATTAACACCAGGGCACAGCTCATAAAGAACACTGAAGCCAAGCCCAGTCTTCCTATGAAAAAGGCTTTGTTACATGCCCTAGAGGGTCAGCCTGAGGGACAGACTACAGATTTACCACACAGCTAGAGGCAACAGAGGAATTCTCTGGGAATGTAGGCTGCGAGACACCAGCTCTACTCTTCCCTGGCCTCACTACTACTTGCTGGTAACCCTAGTGTGCAAATGCCACCAGGGCACACCCCCAGGGGTTATGAGTACCATCCCATAGGACCGAATATATTTGCAAACTTTAAAAAATCAGCTGTCAGGGTCTGGTTTCTGCTCAGCTTGAAATGAGCTGCTGACTGAGGTCTCTCCCTTTCAAATGCTTACAGGGCTTGGCACACCATCCAAAGTGGGACTCATCAAGAATAATTCAGGCTGCTTAGACAATGGCAAAGCACTAGGGCAAGACTGAACAATAAGGTTCATCACCTACACAAGGAAAGTCCTTCAAGACTGATAGGAAGATGTGCCAAATGAAAGAACAAGATAAAACCTCAGAAAAAAATCTTAATGAAATGGATATAAGTAATTTACTTGATAAGAAGTTCAAAATAATGGTCATAAAGATGTTTACCAAACTTGGGAGAAGAATGGATGAGCAGAGAGGGAATTTCAACAAAGATATAGAAAACAGAAGAAAGTATCAAACAGAAGTCACAGAAAGATGAATACAATAACTGAAAAAAAAAAAAAAAACTGAACTGAAAATGCATGAAAGGGGTTCAACAGCAGACTAGATGATGCAGAAGAACAGAAGAGTGACCTAAACCAGGGAAGTGGAGCTCACTCAAAGGAAGGAGCAATAATGAAAAAGAAATTTTAAAAAGTGAAGATAGCCTAAGGGACTCAAGGGGAATGTGTGCATTATAGGAGTCCCACAAAAAGAAGAGAGAAAGGGGCAGAAAACTTTTCTGAAGAAATTATAGCCAGAAACTTCCCTAACATGAGAGAGGAAATAGGCATCCATTTCCAGGAGCACAGAGAATTCCAAGTAAGATGAATTCAAAGAAATACACACCAAGACACATTATAATTAAAATGTCAAAAGTCAATGATGAAGAGAAAATCTCAAAAAGCAGCATGAGGCCTGGGTGGCTCAGGTGTTTAAGTGTCTGACTATTGATTTCAGCACAAGTCACGGTCTCAGGGTTGTGAGATTGAGCCCCACGTGGAACCTGCTTTTCTTGCTCTCCCTCTCCATCTGTCCTTCCCTGTCTCTTACACAAAAAAACATCAAGAGAACACTTATTACATACAAGGGAACCCCCATCAGACTATCAGCTGACTTTTCAGGTGAAGATTTACAGGCCAGAAAGGAGTGGCACAATATATTCAAAGTCCAGAAAGGACAACACTTCCAACCAAGAATACTCTACCTAATAGGTTATTAGTCAGAACTGAAGGAGAAATAAAGAGTTTTTCAGAAAAGCAAAAGCTAAGGGCATTAAGCACCACTGAACGGGTTTACAAGAAATGTTAGAGGGACTTCCTTAAGCTGAAAAGGCATTAACTAGTAACAACAATAACAACAATAACAACAAAACATATGAAGTAAAAATATCACTGGAGAGGCAAATATATGTAATCCCTTATTAAATTAACCCCTTATAAAGCTAGTATGAAAGTTAAAAGACAAAAACAGTAAAAGCAACTCTAACTATGACAATTAGTTATGGGATACACAACAAAGAAAGATATAAACATCATATAGGGGTGAGGGTGCACGAAAAATGTAGACTTTTTATTTTTTATTTTTTAAACTTTTTTTTTAAAGATTTTATTTATTTATTTGACAGACAGAGATCACAAGTAGGCAGAGAGGCAGGCAGAGAGAGAGAGAGAGAGAGGAAGGGAAGCAGGTTCCCTGCTGAGCAGAGAGCCCAATGCGGGGCTCGATCCCAGGACCCCGAGACCATGACCTGAGCCGAAGGCAGAGGCTTAACCCACTGAGCCACCCAGGCACCCCAAAATGTAGACTTTTTAGAATGCATTCAGACTTAAGCTGCTATCAACTTAAAACAGACTGCCATATATATTGGCCATTATATGTAAACCCATGGTAATAACAAAATGAAAACCTATAGTGGTATACAAAAGATAATAAGAAAGGAATCTAAACACAACATTAAAGAAAGTCATCAAACTGCAAGAGAAGGGAGCAAAAGAAGAAAGGAAAAGAGAGGAACTTTGATAAAAGTCCGAAAAGAATTAGCAAAATGGCAATAAGTGCATACCTAACAATAATTACTATAAATAAGTGGACGATATCCTCCAGTCAAAAGACAGAATACCTGAATGGTTGAAAAAACAAGACCCATCTATATGTTGCCAATAAGAGATTCACTGCAGATCTAAGGACACAAATGACTGGAAGTGAAGGATTAGAAAAATATATTCCACAGATATGGAAACTAAAAGAATGCTGGTATAGCCACACTGATATCAGACAAAATAGACTTTAAAACAAAGACTGTCGGGGCGCTTGGGTGGCTCAGTGGGTTAAGCCGCTGCCTTCAGCTCAGGTCATGATCTCGGGGTCCTCGGATCTAGTCCTGCATCGGGCTCTCTGCTCAGCGGGAAGCCTGCTTCCCTGTCTCTCTCTCTCTCTCTGCCTGCCTCTCCATCTACTTGTGATCTCTCTCTGTCAAATAAATAAATAAAATCTTAAAAAAAATTAAAAAAAACAACAACAAAAAACAAAGACTGTCATATAAGAAAAAGAAAGATACTACATAATAATAAAGAGGTCAATCCTATAAGATGATATGACATTTGTGAATATTTATGTACCCAACAAGGGAGGACCATAATATATAAAGCCAATATTCAAAACCTAAAGGAAGAAATTGACAGCAATATGATAATCGTAGGAAATTTTAATGCCATACTTATACAACTGGATAGATTATCTGGACAGGAGAGCAATATGAGAACATTGGTCTTAAATGACACACTAGATCAAATGGTCCTTTTTTTTTAATTTTTTTCTTGAGACACAGAGAGAATGGGAGAGAGCACAAGGAGGGCAGTGGGCAGAGGGAGAGGGAGAGAGAATCTCAAGCAGGCTCCAGCACAGAGCGCCACGTGGCACTTGATCCTGCAACCATGAGATCATAACCTGTGCGGAAATCAAGAGTTGGATGCTTAACTGACTGAGCCACTCAGGCACCCAAGATCAAATGATCTTTAAAGATATAGACAGAACATTCCATCCAAAGGCAGTAGAATACATTCTTCTCAAGTACACATGAAGCATTTTCCGGGACATATCACGTTAGGCTACAAAATAGATTTCAATGAATTTAAGAAGACTGAAATCATACCAAACATCTTTTCCAATCAGAATGGTATGAAACCAGAAATATAATACAAATAGGAAACTGGAAAAATCATAAATTGGTGGATATCAAACAACATGTTACTCAACAACCAAGGGCCAATGAAGAAATCAAAGAGGAAATAAAAATGTACCATGAGACAATGAAAAGAGAAATATGACACATCTTTATGTCAATATATCTATAAATAAAACAAAATCTATAGAATGCAGGATAGGAGGTGCTAAGAGGAAAATTCAAGCAATACAGGACTACCAAAAGAAACAAGAAAAATCTCAGTCTAAAGGAACACCTAAGGGAACTAGAAAAAGAACAAACAAAGCCCAAAGGAAGGAAGGAAATAATATTAAAAGGAAGGAAATAATAAAGATCAAAGTGAAATAAATGAAATAGAGACTTAAAAAAACAAACAAACAACAACAGAAAAGATCAATGAAACCAAGAGTTGTTTTAGTGAAAAGGTATACAAAATTGATAAATCTTGGGGTGCCTGGGTGGCTCAGTTGGTGAAGTGTCTGCCTTCAGTTCAGGTCATGATCCCAGGGATTGAGTCTTGCATTGGACTCCTTGGTCACTGGGGAGCCTGCTTCTCCCTCTGCCCCTCATGCCACTTGCATGCTCTCTCTCTCTCTCTCAAATAAATAAATAAAATCTTTAAAAAAAAATGGACAAACCTCTAGCTAGACTCAAGAAAAGAAGGGCTCAAATGAAATAAAAAATGAAAGAGGAGGAGCCACAACTGTTACCAGAGAAATACAAATGATCATATGAGACTATAACGAATAATTATAGGCCAACAATTTGTACAACCTGTAAGAAGTAGATAAATTCCTAGAAACATACAATCTTCTAAGAATGAGCCATGAAGAAATAGAAAATGTGAGTAGACAGATGACTAATAATGCAGTGACTGAATCAGAAATTACAAAATTCCCAACAAACAAAGTCTAGGAAGAGATGGCTTCACTGGTGAATTCTACCAAACACTCAAGAAGATTTAAAAACATACTCGTCAAACTCTTCCAAAAACTAAAGAGAAGAAAATGCTCCTAAATTCATTTTAAGTGGCCAGCATTACCCTGATACTAAAACCAGACAAGTACACCACAGAAAAAGAAAACAACAGGCTAATATCCCCAAAGAACATAGATGCAAAAATCCTCATTAAGATATTAGCAAAAAGAATTCAGTAATACATAAAAAGGAAGATACATGATGATCAAGTGGGAATTATTCCAGGGATGCGGGAATGGTTCAATATCCACAAATTAATAATTATACTACATTAACAAAATCTAATATTCATTTATGATAAAATCTCTCAACAAAGGGAAAATACCTCAATATAATAAAGGCCACATATGACAAACCCACAACCAGCATCATACTCAATGGGGAAAAGTTGAAAAAGTTCTTCCTCTTCAGAGTGGGGACAAGACAAGAATGCCCACTCTCACCACTTTTAGTCAACATAGAATTATAATTCCCAGCTGCAACCATCAGACAAAAAAAAGAAATAAGTCATTTAAGTCACAAAGGAAGAAGTAAAATTGTCACTATTTGTAGATGACATGATTTTACACATGTAAAACCCCTAGACTCTATCAAAAAAATGGTTAGAACTAATAAGTGAATTCAGTGAAGTAGGAGAATATGAAATTAATATACATAAACACTGCATTTCTGTCCATTACTAATGAACTATCAGAAAGAGAAAATAAGAAAAGAAATCCCATTTACAATTGCATCAAAAGAATAAAATACCTATTAATTAATTTATCCATAGACAGGAAAAGGCCTGTACACTGAAAACTAATAAGATACCGATGAAAGAAACTGAAGAAGACACAAATAAATTGGAATATATTCTGTGCTCATAAAAATACAGTCTAGATGTTTAATACATCCATATCAAATCCCACTGGCATTTTTCACAGAACCAGAACAAATAATCCTAAAATTTGTGTGGAACCACAAAAGACCTCAAATAACTAGAGCAATCTTGAGATAGAAGAATAAAGGTGGAGGTAATAGGGTGGAGGTAACAGGCACCCTAATTTCAAACTATAGTATAAAGTTATAGTAATCAAGACAGTCATGGTGTTGGCATAAAAAGAGACACATAGATCAATGGATGTGATCCATTGAGAGAGCACAGATAAAAACCCACATATCTACAGTCAACTAATTTATGACAAAGAAGCTAAGTCCATACTGTGGGGAGAGAACAGTATCTTCAATAAATGGTATTAGGAAAACTGTACAATCACATATGAAAGAATGAAACTAGATTACTGTCTTATACTATACATAAATATTAACTTGAAATTGATTAAGACTTGAATATAAGGCCTGAAACCATAAAAGTATAAGAAAACATAAGCAGTAAGCTCCTTGACATTGGTCATGGAGTTAAATTTTTGGATCTGACCGTGAAGCAAAGGCAACAAAAGCAAAAATAAGTAAGTGGGACTACATCAAACTGAAAAGCTTTTACACAGTGAAGGAAACCATCAACAAAATGAAAAGGCAGGGGCATCTGGGTGGCTCAGTCATTAAGCATCTGCCTTCCACTCAGGTCATGATCCCAGCGTCCTGGGATCGAGCCCTGCCTTGGGGTCCCTGCTCAGTGAGGAGCCTGCTTCCCCCTCTTCCACTCCCCCTGCTTGTGCTCCCTCTCTAGCTGTGTTTGTCAAATAAATAAAAATATAATCTTAAAAAAAAAATGAAAAGGCAACCTACTAAATAGGAGAATATATCTGTAAATCATATATCTGATAAGGGTTAATTGAAAAAATATATAAAGAACTCAATCAATAGCAGAAAAACAAAGAACACAATTTAAAAATGGGCAGAAAATTTAAAGGTATTTTTCCAAAGACATACAGATGAATTAAAAAAAAAAAAAAAAGAAGACATATAGATGGCCAAGAGGCACATAACAAAATGTTCAGTATCACTAATTATCAGGCAAATACAAATCAAAATCACAATGAGATATCATCTCACACCAGTTAAATGGCTATTATAAAAAAGATAAGAAAAAGTAAGTGTTGGTGAGGATGTGGAAAAAGGGAACAATGTGTATGCTGATGGGAATGTAAATTGGTGGAGCCACTATGGAAAACAGTATGTTGAGTACTAAAAACACTAAAAATAGAACTACCATATGATTCAACTATTCCACTTCTGGGCATTTATCCAAAGAAACAAAAACACTAATTTGAGAAGATACATGCACCCCTATATTCATTGCAACATTATTTACAATAGCCAAGATATGGAAGCAACCCAAGTAGTCACTGATGAATGAATGTATAAGGAAAATGTATTGTCTATATATATTCACTGACTACTATTCAGCTATAAAAAAGGAACTCTTGCCATTTGCAACATGAATGGACCTTGAGGGTATTATGCTAAGTGAAATAATTTGGACAAAGAAAGACAAATACCATACGATTTCACTTATGTGTGGAGTCTAAAAAACCAAATCAAACTAAACTAAACCAAGTTCATAGACACAGAGAACACATTGGTGGTTGTTAGAGGGGAAGGGAGTTGGGGCATGGCTGAAAAGGGTAAGGGAGGTTAATTGTATGGTGACTGTGGGTAATGAGACTTACTGTGGAAATCATTTTGTAGTGTATACAAAAATTGAACTATTATGTTGTATACCTGAAACAATGTTATATACCAACTTTACCACAGTAAAAAATTTTTTAAAATATTTGCTGTTAAAAAAATGACATGCATTGAAAAATCTGTGCAAGGTAATACTAAAGTGTGAAAGAAAAACATTTGACTCATGAAAGAAAGGTAACTGGGTGGGTTTTTAAAAAAAAACTTTGTACATAGATACATGTTTTTCTTCAGATACACTTAAAAACAATAAACATGTATATTTGTGGGAAGATATAGTTCAAATTCTTAATACTATCTTAAAAATGAACCCTTAAACGTAATTCAATAGTTTGGAAATTTTAGAGAACAGCTACAAATTATAATTTTAGTTATGTATTTTTAAAATATCTAGGATTTTAAATACCTATTGATTTTTTCAATAGACCAAAACATAGAAACACTACCAAAAGGAAAGTTGTTTTTAAACAAAAGAAAAAAGTCTTAGAACTAATCCCTCTCTCTTTTTTAAGCAGTATTTGACAGAAAACATTCTAGTATCCTTAAAAAAAAAAAAAAGTACTAGCTCTAAATAAGATACAGAAAAAAATTTATTAAGATTTCACATAAAAAACATTGTTTCTTCCTATGGAATTAAACTTTCCAGACTTTACTTTTATTTCTATAATATATAATCAATTCTTTAAAAAATTAAAACTAAACTCCCCATACGGAATGAATAAGTCACAAGAATAAAAGGCACAGCATAAAGAATAGTCAATGATACTATAATAGAAATGCCTGGGGACATCTAGTAGCTACACTTGTGGAGAACATAGCATAATACATAAACTTTTCAAATCACTGTTTTGTATACCTAAGACTGTATTTTGTACACATGTAACACTGTGTGTCAACTATACTTAAATTTAAAAAAAATTTTTAAACTCCCCCTAACTTTCACACCACATTGCACCAAAAGGATTAGGAAAAAACCCAGACATTCTGAATGACTAAGCTTTTCTAATGTACAATTTCTTATTCGGTTATATATGGACTTTGATAGTATTTGGTATTATACAGAGACATACCACCATTCAAGATTTACAAATACTAATATTGTAAGGTTTACTTCCTATTCTTTTTTAAAATAAAATATTTCTGTTGAAGTTGCCATTACATTTTTTACTCTTCCCCAGAACCATTCTCCTCCTTCCAGATAAAATCAATATTACAAGTATATGTGATTTTCCAATCTAGGTTTATATATTTGATTAAATATACATATATAAATACCTAATATTATTTGTGTGTGTATGTTTGTGTACTGTGCATTTTAAAAATAACATTATGCGGGGCACCTGGGTGGCTCAGTGGGTTAAGCCGCTGCCTTCGGCTCAGGTCATGATCTCAGAGTCCTGGGATCAAGCCCCGCATCAGGCTCTCTGCTCTCTAGGGGAGCCTGCTTCCTCCTCTCTCTGCCTGCCTCTCTGCCTGCTTGTGATCTCTCTGTCAAATAAATAAATAAAATCTTAAAAAAAAAAAAATAAAATAAAATAAAAATAACATTATGCTTTCAAAATCTGGTCGTGTTAAAATATATAAATCTAATTCATTCATGTTAACTTCTAAATGGTATCTTAAGAATATTTAAAAATTTTTTTTAGTTTTTAAGATTTTAGTTATTTATTTGAGTGAGAGCGCAAGCATGAGCAGAGGGGAGAGGGAGAGGGAGAGGGAGAGGGAGAAGCAGGCTCCTCACTGAACAGGGAGCCTGATTGTGAGGCTTGATCCCAGGACTCCAGAATCATGACCTGAGTTGAAGGCAGATGCTTAACCAACCGAGCCCCCTAGGCTCCCTTCTTTTTTTTTTTTTTTTTTTTTAAAGATTTTATTTATTTATTTGACAGACAGAGATCACAAGCAGACAGAGAGGCAGGCAGAGAGAGAGGAGGAAGCAGGCTCCCTGCTGAGCAGAGAGCCCGATGCGGGGCTCGATCCCAAGACCCTTGAGATCATGACCTGAGCCGAAGGCAGGGGCTTAACCCACTGAGCCACCCAGGTGCCCCCCTAGGCTCCCTTCTTAAGACAATTTTAAGTAGTCATTCACCTACTGATGAATATTTTGGTTGTTTCCACTCTTTGGCATTCCAAAAACAGATTCAATAAACATCCTTGTACATGTATCCTTATACCCACGGGTAAAAATATATTACTAGAAATGGAATAGTTTGGTTGGAGGGCATTTCCAACTTTACCAGATATTGTCTAATTGCTCTTCAAAGGAATTATGACAACTTATACGCCTACCTAGCAGTATATGAGAGTTGGCATATGAAATGTTGCTGACATTTTTGGCATGTCAAGTATTTTCATTGTTGCCAATCTAGTAGGTGTAAAGTATGCTATTAGTGTAGTTATTTTAAAAGTACTTTGCATGTATGGAAGGACAGAGCCACTGAGCAAATACGATGATGAAGTCAGGAACAAGAGTTCTTGCTTGTTGGATAAGGGAAACATAAATACTTATGTCTGCATAGATATATGGCGAAGATGAAAAAGAACCTGGTGGTGTTGGATTTGAACTGGAGTATTAGAGTGAACATATGAACTAAAAATGCACATATACATACAAATACATATTAACCTATCCATGCAAAAATGTGTATATGTGTATAAATCGCTCTATACACTGAAAATAGCTCAGAAGTGATGATATCCAGAGGAATTAAAAAAAAAAAAATCCTGATTGCTAAGTATCATTCCCCAGTTAAATGAATCAGGACTCGTTAAAGAAATATCCAGCTCCAGGACTGGGGCAAAGAAAATACAAGGTCAATCTCAAATTGTTTGTTGAAAAGCTAGAAAGCACTCAGAACAATGTAGGGACTTGCATAAAAAGAAAATAAAAATGACAGTACAGACAAAAGGTTGATATCCAGGATCTATAAAGAACTTCTCAAACTCAACATACACAAAACAGATAATCATATCAAAAAATGGGCAGAAGATATGAACAGACACTTCTCCAATGAAGACATACAAATGGCTATCAGACACATGAAAAAATGTTCATCATCACTAGCTATCAG
>NW_019154085.1:95173631-95179063 GCF_002288905.1 Enhydra lutris kenyoni | reverse complement strand
GAGTTGGCTGCTCCCACGTTAGGGGCATAGATATTTAAAATTGTTAGATCTTCTTGTTGGACAGACCCTTTGAGTATGATATGGTATCCTTCCTCATCTCTTATTATATTCTTTGGCTTAAAATCTAATTGATCTGATATAAGGATTGCCACCCCAGCTTTCCTTTGATGTCCATTAGCATGGTAAATTGTTTTCCACCCCCTCACTTTAAATCTGGAGGTGTCTTTGGGTCTAAAATGAGTTTCTTGTAGACAACATATTGATGGGTTTTGTTTTTTTATCCATTCTGATACCTTGTGTCTTTTGATTGGGGCATTTAGCTCATTTACATTCAGGGTAACTATTGAGAGATATGAATTTAGTGCCATTGTATTGCCTGTAAGGTGACTATTACTGTATATTGTTCTCTGTTCCTTTCTAATCTACTACTTTTAGGGTCTCTCTTTGCTTAGAGGACCCCTTTCAATATTTCCTGTGGGGCTGGTTTGGTATTTACAATTTTTTTTTAGTTTTTGTTTGTCCTGGAAGGTTTTTATCTCTCCTTACTCTTTTTTTTTTTTAAGATTTTATTTATTTATTTGACAGACAGAGATCACAAGTAGGCAGAGAGGCAGGCGGAGTCAGGGGGAGAGCAGGCTCCCCACTGAGCAGAGAGCCCAATGTGGGGCTTGATCCCAGGACCCTGGTATCATGACCTGAGCCAAAGGCAGAGGCTTTAACCCACTGAGCCACCCAGGCGCCCCTCTCCTTACTCTTTTCAATGATAGCCTAGCTGGGTCTGTGGACAAGTTTGCTGCCAATCTAACTTTTTTACCATTGTATGTTACAGACTTTTTGGCCCGTGCTGCTTCCACTATTTTCTCTTTGTCACTAGGACTTGTAAATTTTACTCTTAGATGACAGAGTGTGGACATATTTTTATTGATTTTGACGGGGGTTCTCTGTGCCTCCTGGATTTTGATGTTTGTTCCCTTTACCATAATAGGGAAATTCTCTACAATAATTTGATCCAATATACCTTCTGCCCTTCTCTCTCTTTCTTCTTCTCCTGGAATCCCAATTATTCTAATATTGTTTCATCTTGTGGTATCACTTATCTCTCGAATTCTTTCCTCGTGGTCCAGTAGTTGTTTGTCTCTCTTTTGCTCGGCTTCTTTATTCTGTGCTACTCGGTCTTCTATATCACTAATTCGCTCTTCTGCCTCATTTATCCTAGCAGTAAGAGCCTCCATTTTTTATTGCACCTCATTAATAGCTTTTTAAAATTTCAACTTGGTTAGATTTCAGTTCTTTAATTTCTCCAGGAAGGGCTTTTATTTCTCCAGACAGGGATTCTCTAATATCTTCCATGCTTTTTTTGAGCCCAGGTAGCACCTTGTAAATCATCATTCTGAACTCTAGATCTGACATATTATCAATGTCAGTATTGATTATGTCCCCTGGTTCTTTTTCTTTTTTGTGGTGAGTTTTTCTGCCTTGTCATTTTATCCAGATAAGAATATATGAATGAGAGAATAAAATACTAAAAGGGTGGCAAAGACCCCAGAAAAATGTACACTAACAAAATCAGAAGAGACCCCAAATTGGGGGGAGAAGAAAGGGTGTAAAAAGAAGTTTAAAAAATTTTTTTAAAAAATTAAAAAAAATATATATATTAGACTGGTGAATAGAACAGAGCCACCACCTTCATTTTGGGTTTATTTTTGGTCTCTTAGAAGAACTACCTCCCAAAATTTTAAAGAAAGAAAAACACATATATACAAAAATAAGGGTAAACAATGAAGATACAGAATATGACTTAAGTTGAAAATTTAAAAAATTCTAAGAAAGGAATTGATAAGATAAGTTGGTTAGAAAGAGAAAGAAAAATAAAGTGGAGAGTATTAGCTCAGGCTGGAGACTAGAACAAAGTTGTGTGCTAGATTTAGGGTATAATTTGATCTATTAGAAGAAATTGTATCCCAAAATTTTTTTAGAAGAAAAAACCCTGTATGTATTATAATGAAGGTTTAAAAAGAATTTTTTAAAAAAGGTATTGTTAAGATAAACTAGTTAAAAAATGTTAAGAGAGGAAAGAGGAAAAGTTAAAAAAATTAGAATTAAATTGAATTAGAAAAAAATAAAATTAAGAAAAATTTAATAAAGAATTATGGGGCGAAAGCCATCAATTCCATACCTTGCTTTCCCCTCCTCTGGAATTCCACTGTTCTCCTTGATCAGTGAGCTTGGTCTTGGCTGGATGTTCTTGCTTAACTTCTGGGGGAGGGGCCTGTTATAGTGATTCTCAAATGTCTTTGGCCGAGGCAGAATTGTGTGGCCCTTGCCAGGGACCAGGCTAAGTAATCTGCTCAGGTTCGCTCTTGGGAAGTTTTTTTCCCTGAATGCTTTCCATAGAGCTCTGCAGAATGGGAATGAAAATGGCAGCCTCCCAATCTCTGCCCTGGAGAACTCAGGGTCCCACACCTCAGTGCACCCTCAGAGACAAGTGCTCAATCACTCCCATCTCCCTGGTCTCCGGTCGTGCTCTGAGCTCACCTGGCCTATGACCAAGTGTTTCTGTCTCCTGCACGTAGCCCCATTTGTAGTCTCTAAACCCAGCAGATTCCTGCCACTCTGCTCTTCCAGTGGATAAAGGTGGGTCTTCCTGGATCTGCCACTTGTAGGGTTCCTGCTCAAAGAGCAGTGGTATGACTGTGCCATGTGTCACAGTTTAAGGTAACCCCAAGCTGAGAGCTCACTCCTTGGCTCTGTCTCTGTAGCCAGCTTCCCTGCTCTGATACCTGTGAGCTCTGCTGCACTCAGACACCCTGGATCATTCTGTGACCCCGGAACCTGAGACCACACTCTCCCCGTGATGGCTCCACCCCCCCTTAGCCTCTGGAGTGATGTCCCTCAGTGGACAGACTTTTAAAAGTTCAAATTTTGTGCTCCATTGCTCCACCACTTACTGCAAGCTCGCCCTTCCCCCTGCGGTCTATCTTCCAATTGCTTCAGATTCACTTCTCTGCACATCCTACCTTTGAGAAAGTGGTCAATTTTCTGTTTCTAGAATTGCTACTCTTCTTCTCTTTGATCTCCTGTTGGTTTTGTAGGTGTTTGGAATGGTTTGATAACTATCTAGCTTAACTCCTGCGACCTGATGTCATCTCACTCTGCTACTCCTTCGCCATCTTGACTCCTCAAGAGAAAATGATTTTTTACTTCTGTGGTCTTCTTCCCAAAAGCCCTAACTCCAGTTTAATTATAAAAAAAAAAAAAATCAAACATATTACAATAGAGGAGCATCCCACAAAATACATGATAATTATTTTTCAGTACAGTCAAGGTCATCAGAAACCAAGGAAGTCTAAGAAACTGTCACAAGCAAGAAGAGCCTAAGGAGACAGGACAGTTAAACATAAAGTGGTGATGTAAAGTGGTGTACTGTATGTAATTCTGGAACAGAAAATGGACATTACATTAAAACTAAGGAAATCTAAGAATAATCTAAATCAATATTATCACTGGTGAATGTATATACAAATTTGTTTTTAGTTTTCTTTTTTTTTAACACTTTGATTTATATTCTAGTTCATTAACATACTGTGTACTATTAGTTTCAGGTAGGTAATATAACTCTTCCATACAACATCTGGAACTCATCACAGCCAAGTGTGTCCCTTAGTCCCCATCACCTCTTTCACTCATTACCCTACCCACCTCCTTCTAGTAACTAACCATCAGTTTGTTCTCTATAGTTAAGAGTGTTTCTTAGTTTGCCTTTTTTCCCCCTTTGCTCATTTGTTTTGTTTCTTAAATTCCATATGTGAGTGAAATCACATGGTATTTGTCTCTTACTGACTTATTTCACTTAGCATAATACTCTCTAGCTCCATCTATATCCTTGCAAATGGCAAGATTTCATTCTTTTTAATAGCTAATTAATATTCCATTATATATGTACACACACACACACACACACACACACACAACTTCTTCTTTATCCATTCATCGGTTGAGGGACACTTGGGCTATTTCCATAATTCATCTATTACAGATAATGCTCCTATAAATTTCAGGTGCATGTATTTCTTTGAATTGGTATTTTTGTATTCTTTGGGTCAATACGTAGTAGTGCAATTGCTGGATCATGGGGTAATTCTATTTTTAACTTTTTGAGGAAACTCCATACTGTTTTCCATTGTGGCTGCAGCAGTTTGCATTCTCAGCAACAGTGCAAGAGGTTTGTCCTTTCTCCATGTCCTCGCCAACACCAGCTGTTCTTTGTGTTGTTAATTTTAGCCCTTGTGACAGGTATGAGGTGATAGCTCATTGCAGTTTTGATTCGCATTTCCCTGATGATAATTGATATTGAGCATCTTTTCATGGATCTGTTAACTATCTGTATTTTTTTCTTTGGAAAAATGTCTGTTTGTGTCTTCTGCCTATTTTTCCGAGATCAGACGAGATCGGGTGCGTTCAGGGTGGTATGGCCGTAGACACTTCTGCCTATTTTTTAATTGGATTATTCTTTTTTTGGTGTTAAGTTTTATAAACGCTTTATATATTTTGGATGCTAACCCTTTATCAGCTATGTCATTGCAAATATTTTCTCCCATTCCATAGGCTGCCTTTTAGTTTGTTGTTTCATTCACTGTACAGAAGCTTTTAATTTTGATGTAATCCCTATAGTTTATTTTTCCTTTTGTTTGCTTTGCCTCAGGAAACATAACTAGAAGTTGCTACAGCCTGTAGTCAAAGAAGTTACTGCCTGTGTTCTCTTCTAAGACTTTATGGATTCAGGTCCTACATTTATCAAATTAATTTTATATTTATTTTTGTGTCTGATGTAAGAAAGTGGCCCAGTTCCGTTCTTTTCCATGTAGCTGTCCCGTTTTCCCAATACGTTTTGTTGAAGAAAGAGTTTTTTTTTCCCCCTTGGATATTCTTTCCTGCTTTGTCAAAGATTAATTGACCATATCATTGTGGGCTCATTTCTGGGGTTTCTAGTTTGTTCCCTTGAACTATGTGTCAATTTTTGTACTGGTACCATACTGTTTTGATTACTAAAGCTTTATCATATAACTTGAAGTCAGATATATGATGCCTCGGGGCACCTAAGTGGCTCAGTGGGTTAAACTTCTGCCTTTGGTCAGGTCATAATCTCGGGGTCCTGGGATTGAGTCCGCATCAGGCGCTCTGCTCAGCGGGGAGCCTTCTTTTTTTTTTTTTTTAATTTTATTTTTTATTTATTTATTTTTTAAACATATAATATCTTTTTGTCCCCAGGGGTACAGGTCTGTGAATCGCCAGGTTTACACATTTCACAGCACTCTTCATAGCACATACCCTCCCCAATGTCCATAATCCCACCCCCCCAACCCCCCTCCCCCCATTAACCCTCAGTTTGTTTTGTGAGATTAAGAGTCACTTATGGTTTGTCTCCCTCCCAC
>NW_019154085.1:95141695-95168631 GCF_002288905.1 Enhydra lutris kenyoni | reverse complement strand
TCTGTTTCTAGAGTTGCTGTTCTTCTTCTCTTCGATCTCCCATTGGATTTGTAGGTGTTTGCAATCTTTAGATAAGCTATCTAGCTGATCTCCCGCTACCTGAAGTAGTCTCAGACTGCTACTTCTCCGCCATCTTGACTCCTCCCCAGCGGGGAGCCTTCTTTACCCCCCTCCCCTGCCTGCCTCTCGGCCTACTCGTGATCTTTCTTTCTCTGTCAAATAAATAAATAAAATCTTAAAATAAAAAAGAAGTGTGATGCCTCCAGCTTTGCTTTTCTTTTTCAAGGTTGTTTGGTGACTTGGGGTTTTTTTGTGTTCCATACAAATTTTAAGATTGTTTATGCTAGCTCAGTGAAAATGCTGTTAGTGCTTTGATACAGAATTTGCATTTAAAATATGTAGATTGCTTTGTGTAGTATAGACATTTTATTTTTTAAAAAGATTTTATTTATTTGAGGGAGGGAGAGAGAAGCTCATGCAGACTCCAATGTGAGACTCAATCTCATGACCCTGATGAACTGAGCTAAAACCAAGAGTTAGACACTTAATCAACTGAGCCACCCAGGCAACCCTGTGTAGACATTTAAAAAATATTTGTTCTTCTAATCCAAGAGCAAAGAATATCTTTCCATGTCTTTGTGTCATCTTCAATTTCTTTCATAAGTGTTCTATGGTTTTCAGAGTATAGGTCTTTCACCTCTTTGGTTAGATTTATTCCTAGGTTTTTTGTGCAGTTGTTTTTCCTTGTTTTTTTTTTTTTTTTTTTTTTTTGTGCAGTTGCAAATGGGATCACTCTTAATTTGTTCTTTTTGCTTCTTCACTATTGGTGTATAGAATGCAACAGATTTCTGTATGTTGACTTTGTATCCTGTGATTTTAGTGAATTTGTTTACCAGTTTCAGCAGTTTTTTGGGGGAGTCTTTTGGGATTTTCTATATCGAGTGTCATGTCATTTGCAAATAGTGAAGGTTTGACTTCTTTCTTGCCAACTTGGATGCCTTTTATTTCTTTTTGTTGTCGATTTCTGTAGTTAGGATTTCAGTACTGTGTTAAATAACTGGGTGGAGTGGACATCCCTATCTTGTTCCTACTGTGAGGAAAAACTCTGTTTTTTCCCCACTGGTGAAGATATTAGCTGTGGATTTTTCATAGATGATTTTTATTATGTTGAGATATGTTCCCTGTAAACCTACTTTGTTGAGGGGTTTTATCATGAATGGATTTTGTACTTTGTCAATTTTTTTCTGCATCTTTTGAAATGATCACGTGGTTCTTATCCATTCTTTTATTTATGTAATGTATTATTTTGATTCAGTTGTGACTATTGTGAATAAACATTCACAATCCAGGAATAAACCCCATTTGATTGTGGTGATTTTTTTAACGTATTATTGTATTCTGTTGGCTAGCATTTTGTTGAGGATTTCAGCATCTATGTTCATCAGAGATAATGGCCTGTAGCTCTCTCAGGTATTTTTTTTTGTTGTTGTTGTTTCTGTTAGTGTGTGTGTGGGGTGGGGAGGGTATCTGTATCTAGTTGTGGTAGTCAGGGTACTGCTGTCCTCACAGAATGAATTTGGAAGTTTTTCTTCCTTTTCTATTTTTTGGAAGAGTTTGAGAAGAATGGATATTAACTTTTAAAAAAATGTTTGGGAGAATTTGCTTGTGAAGCCATATTTGTCCTGGACTTTTGTTTGTTGAGAGTTTTTTTCATTACCGATTCAATTTCCTTGCTAGCAATCTATTCAAATCCTGCATTTTTTTCCTGCTTCAGTTTTGGTATGTTATATATTTCTAGGAATTTATCCATTTCTTCTAGGTTGTCCAATTTGTTGTCATATAATTTTTCATAGTATTCTCTTATAATTGTTTGTATTTCTGTGGTTTGGTTGTTATTTCTCCTCTCAAATTTGTAATTTTGTTTGAGTACTTTCTCTCTCTGTCCTTCTCTCTTTTTGATTAGTCTTGTTAGAAGTTAATAATTTTTTTTTCCCATTTTTTAAAAAACCAGCTCCTGGTTTCATTGACCTATTTTTTTTTTTTTTTTAGTTTCCATATCATTTATTTTTACTCTAATCTTTTTTATTTCTTTCCTTCTGTTGTCTTAAGGCCTTATTTGTTGTTTTTTTTCCCTTAGCTCTTTCACATGTAACGTTATGTTGTTTATTTGAGATTTTTCTTGCTTCTTGAAGTCGGCCTGTATTGCTATATACTTCCATCTAGAATGGATCACTTTGGCTGCACCCAAAGGATGCAGTTGTGTTTTCATTTTCATTTGTTTCCGTGTACTTTTTTATTTCTTCTTTTATTTCCTGGTTGTCCCATTCATTGTTTTGTAGCAGGTTATTTAACCTCTGTGTATTTGTGGTCTTCCTAGATTTTCTTCTTGTGGCTGCCTTTTAGATTCATAGTGTTGTGGTCAAAACAGCTTAATGGTATGACTTCAGTCTTCTTATATTTGTTGAGGCCTGTTTTGTGGCCCAAGATGTGATCTGTTCTGGAGAATATTCCATTTGCACTTCAAAAGAATGTGTATTCTGCAGTTTTAGGATGGATGTTCTGAATATTATCTGTTAAGGTCATCTGGTTCCAGTGTGTCCTTCACAACTATTGTTTCCTTGTTGATTTTTGTTTAGATGATCTGTTCATTGATGTAAAGGGAGTGTTAAATTTCCGTAATATTATTGTATTATTATAATGGGTTCCTTTACATTTGTTATTGTTTTATATGTCTGGGTACTCCCATATTGAGAGAATAAATATTTACAATTGTTATATCTTTTTGTTGGATTATCCTCTTTATTATTATATAATGTCCTTTGTCTCTTATTACAGTCTTTGTTTTAAAGTCTACTTTGTCTTATATAAGTATTGCTACTCTGGTTTTCTTTTGACATCATTTGCATGATAAATGTTTCTTCATCCTCTCATTTTCAATCTGCAGTTCTCTTTATGTCTAAAGTGAGTATTTTTGTAGGGGACATATAGATGGGTCTTGGTTTTTTATCCATTCTGTCACTCTATTCCTCTTGATTGGAGTGTTTACTCCACTCACATTCACAGAAGTTATTGATAGATATGCACTCATTACCATTTCATTACTGGATTTCTGGATATTTTCACTGGCCTTTTCTTATCTTTCTTTTATGTTTTGCTGATTATCTTTAGTGATATATTTGGATTTCTTTCTCTTTATTCCTTGTATGTTTATTAGTGTTTTTTTCATATTCAGTTGCCTTTAGGTTTGTATATAACATCTTCTGCAAATAGCAGTTTATATTAGTTGATGATCATTAGGCTTGAACACATTCTTTTCTCCTCTTCTCCCCACATTTTATGTATATGTTATTATATTTTATAACCTCTTTTGTGAGTTCCTTGACTTATTTTTCTACAGAAATATTCATTTTTACTGCTTTTGTGATTCCTGCTTTATACTGCCACTTTGGATCTCTCGTTTCCCCTCAGAGAGTCACATTTAATATTTCTTACAGGGCTGGTTTAGTGGTCATGAACTCCTCAGGTTTTGTTTGTCTGGGAAACTCTTTATGTCTTCTTCTATTTTGAGTGATAGCCTTGCTGGATAGAATATTCTTGGCTGAAGATTTTTCCCATTCAGCACATTGAACATATCATGTCACTACTTTCTGGCTTGCCAAATTTCATTTAAAAATCTCTTGCTAGTTGGGGCGCCTGGGTGGCTCAGTGGGTTGAGCCTCTGCCTTCGGCTCGGGTCATGATCCCGGGGTCCTGGGATCGAGCCCCGCGTCGGGCTCTCTGCTCAGCGGGGAGCCTGCTTCCTCCCCTCTCTCTCTCTGCCTGCCTCTCTGCCTACTTGTAATCTCTCTCTCTGTGTCAAATAAATAAAACCTTTAAAAAAAAAAATCTCTTGCTAGCCTCATGGGTTTTCCACTGTAAGTTAAGGATATCTTTTGTCTTGCTGCTTTTAGGATTTTTTTCTTTATCACTATATTTTGCAAACTTAATTACCATTTTCTTGGTGTAGGCTGCTTTTGTTGATTTTGATTGGAGTTCTATGTGTCTCCTGAATCTGGACATCTATTTCCTTCACCAGATTAGGGAAGTTTTCAGCTATTACTTCTTCAAACATACTTTCTGCACCCTTTTTTTCTCTCTTCATCTTCTGGGACCCTTATAATATAAAAATTATGTTTTATGGAGTCACTGAGTTCCCTAGGTCTGTTTTCATTTTGCATAATTCTTTCTCTCTTTTGTTCAGCTTTATTACTTTCCTATTACTTTGTATTCTAGGTCACTAAATCATCCCTCTGCTTCTTTCAGCCTCCCATTCATTACATCAAGAGTTTTTCTAATCTCATTTATTGTATTCTTAATCTCTGATTGATTCTTTTAAATTCTTTTATCTCTGTGGTAAGGACCTCACTGATGTCTTCTATTCTTTTCTGAAGCTCAGTGAGTATCCTTATCATGACTGCTTTAAATTCTCCATCAGGCCTGTTACTTATATCTGTTTACTTGGTTAGATATCTGGCCATGGCCTTATCTTGTTCTTTCATTTGGGATAAATTCCTTCTTCTTAGCATTTCGTCTAAGTCTCTGCCTTCTTCTCAGTGTTAGAAAAGCCAGATATCTGCCCTCCTCAAAGTAATGGTCTTATGAAGAAGATGTCATGTAGTGCCCAGGGCCTGGTGGTTCAGGGAGGGCCTCCAATGTGTGCTGCCTGCTCTCTGCTCTTGTATTTTGACTGCTGTGTCCTTCAGATCAGTCATCTGCAGAGGCGTTTCTTGTAAAATATAGGTAGTGTTTCACTCTCAGCCTGAATGAGACAAGTTTTAACTAGCACTTTGCTCTGCTTATGAAATGAGACCTGTCACCCTGCAAGGCTAGAACCCACACCCTGCAAAACTGGTTGGGAGAAATGGTATGGGCAGGGGTCTGAGCTGATTTTCTAGTGGAGGGGCCTGCCACACTGGGACTGAGGCAAGCAAGACTGAGAAGGGCAGTTCCAGCAGAGTTTAGGCATGCAGGGCTTAGTGCAAGCAAATTATGCAGCCAGTGTCCACACTGTGCTGCTTCCTACAGGTGGTGCTGTGTTTATGCTGAGAGGTGGGGAAAGGAAATGGAGCATCTTTGTTCCTAGAAAGGTGTCTCCATGAATGCTGTGTCTCAGGGACATGCTCCAAGAAGAGCAAATAATCTCCCCACTATGTGCTCTAGGTGCTCTTTGGATCATTGTTTCCATGATGCACTCCCCGTGTTGTTTGTATTCTTCCTTTCCAAGAGCAACACTGTGCCCTCTGGAGTCTATCCCAGCTAAGCCCACTAACCTTTAAAACTCCAGGCTTTTAAGTGTTTTTAAGTGTTAGAGGAATTTTTAAGTGTCTTTAAGAATTAAGGAAATTCAGCCCCTCTCATTCTCCAAGCCAATGGTTAAGGGCATCTCCTGTTCCCCCAAGCTCCTCTCCCCAAGTTCTCTCTTGCTTGCCCTTTTCCACCACCATGGCCCCTTCCCCTCTGCAGCAGGCAGGATCTGCTTCTCCCCTACACCATGTGTCCATCCTTCCCACATTCTTCAGTGTGGCCTATTCTCTTCCATTAGTTTTGGATATTGTTCTCTCAATCTTCAGGTCAATTTCTGGGGTATTTAGGCTGATTCGATAGTTATCTAGTTGTATTCATGGGATGAGGTGAGCCTAGGGTCCTCCTACTCCACTGCCATCTTCTTATCTCTCCAAATCTATTTTTAGTTTTCTGATAGAGTAGGATGACCAATAATAAAAGTTGCATTTAAGTTATGATTTCTGAGGCATTTTAAGAAAGGCTATTCCCCCATGATCAAGTAAAGTTATTCATATTAACACGGGGATGCTAAAACCGAAAAAAAGAACTAAAATTATTGTTATTTTGAAGGATTAAATTATATCTTCAAATATACAAAATAGTTGGCTAAGATGCAAATTCACTCAGATCTACACAGAACATAGTTAACTTTGAATATGTTTCTACCACTTTAATGCTATCCGTAAAATTTTACTTTATCCTAATGTTAAGAACTATATAGGAAACGGACTAGTTTGTTTAGTTTTATTACATTGTATTCCTTTTTTAAAAAAAGATTTATCTATTTATTTGAAAGAGAGAGGTAGGGGGAAGGGCAGAAGGAGAGGGAGAGAGTAAATCTTCAAGCAGACTCTCCCACTGAGTACAGAGCTGAATGCAGGGCTCACTGTCACAACCCTGAGATCATGACCTGAGCAGAAATCAAGAGTTGGATGGTTAACCAATTGAACAACCTAGGATCCCCACATTGTACTTCATGGTAAAGAGTTAGTACATTATTTTCACTTCACCACATTTTCATAGTACCACTTGCAAAAGTATTCTCTTAGTGTTTTTTACTAAATGTCATTTTCCAAATAAAAATTTAACATCTGGCTATTCTATCCAACCTATATAGATAAGTCCATCCCTCATGATTCAGTCTACTAGCCAACAAATGTATGCATCATTATGGTTAAGGATTTCAGAAGAGACTATGACTGAAGATTATTCCCTTAAGTAGGAATTTGTTCTGTGTGAAATGGAAAATAATATTAGCCAAATATTTCATGAAATTATGTAGATTCAGTTTTAGACAACCAGTCGTAGCACTTGAACTAAGGCTGTGAAATATCCTCTTATCTCCCTCCACATACAAGGGTTGATTAAGAGAAACTGTTGTCCTGAAAACAACCAGAGTGAGTAGAAAACCTAAACACAACTCATGTATACTTGATTAATTTAGTGTTCAATATATGTTTGCTACATAGGTTTTCTAGAATCAGAGATTTTCAAGGAAAAGGACACAATGCCAAGAGAAGGAGAAGTAAACAAAGAAGCAAGCAAACAAACAACAACAACAGTTTTTCAAGAGACAAGGCAGTCAACATAACAAGAAGCTAAGGAAAACATAATGTTTAAAATCTAATTGGAATCCCAGGAAGAAAGGAAAAGAGTAAATTTTTAGAGAAAATGTCAAGAAATTTTCAAAAACAAAATTAAAGATATTAAACAATATATCCTAGAAACAGTGAATCCAAAATAGGTTATAAACCAACATAGACACACCTACACAAACTCACAAATTCAAATGATACCTCCAGACACAGCAAAGACAAACTTTTGAAAACAAACAAATTTTAAAGGCAATCATTGAAAAAAAAAAAAAAAACACGTTATGTACATCGGCATAAAATTATAAAATACCTTAAGAGTCACCAATAGAGACAGTGTAAGCTAGAGGATGTTGGAGAGTCATCCTTTAAGTAATGAAATAAAAAGGAAAATTCAACTTAGAATATTATACCCAGAAAGAATATCTTTCAGAACTGAAGGTGAAATTCAGAATTAGTTAAACAAATGAAAGATGAGAGACTATATTACCTGCACACTTTAACTAAAATAAATGTTAAAGAAGTTTTATGGAAAAAAGGAGTATGATACCAGACAAAATTTGGATTTAGACAAAGATATGTGGAGCTTTGATAATGCTAAAAGTGAAGTTAAAGTTAAAATATATACTTTTTACTTATTTTATTTTATTTTTATTTTTTTTAAAGATTTTATTTATCTATTTGACAGAAGTAGGCATAGAGGCAGGCAGAGAGAGAGAGAGAGGAGGAAGCAGGCTCCCCACTGAGCAGAGAGCCCGATGCGGGGCTCGATCCCAGGACCCTGGGATCATGACCTGAGCCGAAGGCAGAGGCTTTAACCCACTGAGCCACCCAGGTGCCCACTTTTTACTTATTTTAATAACTTTAAAATATAATTAACTTTCTAAAACAAAATGCAGCATATTATATGCAAAATACATCAGAATATATTACTTTGCATTTTTTAGCTTAAGTTTTATATAAATAAAATTAAGTATATACTATTTTTTAAAGATCTTATTTATTTATCTATTTGAGAGAGAGAGAGAGAGAGAGAGAGAACGTGAGTGGAGTAGGGAGGAGCAGAGGGAGAGGAAGAAGCAGACTCCCAGCTGAGCAGGGAGGCCAACTCCACCCATCTCAGTCCCATGACCCCCAGATTATGACCCAAGTGGGGCATCTGGGTGGCTCAGTAGGTTAAGCCTCTGCCTTTGGCTCAGATCATGATCCCAGGGTCCTGGGATCGAGGTCCACCTTGGTCTCTCTGCTCAGCGGGGAACCTACTTCCCTCCTCTCCTTGCCTACTTGTGATTTCTCTCTCTGTCAAATAAATAAATAAAAGCTTAAAAAAAATTATGACCCAAGTGGAAGGCAGACACTTAACCCCTGAGCTACCCTGGTGCCCCAAGTATACCCTCTTCTATGGTGGTTTCTTTCATTCAGCATAATAAAGAAGGGATTATGTTACATATGTATCTTATTTATGTTTTTATTGCTGGGTAGCATTAAGTTGTATGATTGCACTATAATTTTTTTATCTACTTACCTATTATTAGAGCATTCCTTATTTATGACTATTACAAATAAAGTTGCTAAGAACATTTCTGTACTTGTCTTTATATACACAGATAAGCTTTTATTTCTCCTGGAAAAATACCTAGTAGTGGAATGGCTGTATTAAATGGTAAACACAAAAACAACCAGTTTTCCGAAGTGGATGTGCCATTTACATTTGCTTTCTTTTTGGGGGGAGTGGGTGCTATTTATTCTTGACAAATATCTCACATCCATAATCCTCTCCAGTCAGAAGTTCTTTGAAATGCTGCCCATGACCTTTGCTAGTCAGAGGATGGAGTCATTTGACTCCCCCATCCAGCAAATGGCCCCAAAGATAGCATTGGTTTTAACCTGGCTATTGAAACTGCCTGTCACCTTGTCAACCTCAGCCACATTCATCTGGATGGACCTGTGGTCCTTGGTGACCATGATGTGGTTGTTGGCAGTACATTTCCAGGCAGGTACTGGTCCACAAACTCACAGGCAATGTTCTGCATGTAGAGGGTGCATCTGCTGCCACCACCACCACTGCAAGCACAAAAAAGCCATTTTACATTTTCACCAACAGTGTATAAGTCTTTCAGTCCCTCCATATCCTTGCCAACACTTGATATAATCAGTTCTTTTTCTTCTTTCCCTTCTCCTCCTCCTCCTCCTCCTCCTCCTTCTTCTTCTTCTCCTTCTCCTTCTCCTTCTTCTCCTTTCTCCTCCTCCTCCTCCTCCTTCTCCTCCTCCTCCTCCTCCTCCTCCTCCTCCTCCTCCTTCTTCTTCTTCTTCTTCTTTTCCAAATTAAGCCATTACAATAGGGATCCAGTGACATCATGGTTTTGCTTTATGTTTCCTTACTGATCAATGATTTTGAACATCTTTTCATATATTTATTGGATATCTATACCTTCTTTGAAGAAGCTATTTAAGTGTTTTTAGTTTTTTTTTTCTTATTATTGATTTTTGAGACCTCTCTGTGGATTTTATCTACAAGTCTTTCATCAGATACAGGATTTGCAAAAATATTATCTGAGTCTGTAGTATGTGTTTCTACTCTCCTAACAGTGACTTTTGAGAAGCAGCAGCTTTTACTCTTCACAAAGTCCAATTTATCAAATTCTCTTCTATGGAATATGCTTTTGTCGCTATATCTAAGAAATATTTGTCTAACCCAGTGTTGTGAAGATTTTCTCTTAAGATTTCTCTAGGAAATTTCATAGTTTTAGGATTTCAATTTTTATGTATGATCCAATCTGAATTAATTTTTGCATGTGGCAGAAAACATTTATAAAAGTTTTTTTAAACATAAGGATATCATAATCTCAGTAACATTTGTCAAAAAGACTATTCATTCTCTCCTGAGTATACTTTGCATATTTGTAAGATCAGTTGTCAGTGTATGTGGAAGTCTAATCCTGCACTCTCTATTTTATTGTATAAATTTTTTCATTCACCTTGCCTCCAATTCCATACTTTATTGGTAATTCTAGCTTTATAATGAGTCTTTAGAGTAGGTTGTGTTTATTCTTGTTGTTTGGACCTTTGGTTAATCCAGTTCTTTGCATTTCTATTAGACTTTTATAACCACCTTGTTAATTCCAGGGGGGAAAATCCTGTTTGATCTTTGTTTGGGAATGCATTATGTCTACAGTTTGAGGAATTTTCATCTTAAATATATTGATAGTCAATACAGAAAATTACACTGCACCTTCTTCAATGTTAAACCAACATGCCTCTGGATAATTTGTTCTTAATAGAAATAATAACAAAAGTAATGTAGCTTCCTTGCTGATAAATATGATTCCCTCTACATAACATTGGGAGTTAAGGTTTTAGTGTTAGAAGAGTAATAGGACCCAAAATGTCAATGCTCACTAACCTATGGTTTATTTTAGGAAAAAGATACAAGACAGAGATAGCATAAAGAATATACATCTTGACCAATGAGATAGCATGTATATTCTGTCATGTATTCTTTAGAATATACATCTTGACCAATGACTATACCACATATGTAAGTTTTCATTTTTCTTGCTTTCTAAGAAAGCATAATTTCTAAAGCATAATTGTCATGCTTTCTCTCTCTGGTCTGATCAGAAAACACAAGGTAGTTTTGTTTTGTTTTGTTTTTTAAATGTTATGTTAGTTGCATACAGTACATCATTAGTTTTTGAGGTAGTGTTTGTGCGATTCATTGTTTGTGTATAACACAATGCTCCATGCAATATGTGCCCTCCTTAATACCCATCACTGGGCTTATCCATCCTTCCACCCCTCTCACCTCTAAAAGCCTCAATTTGATTCCTGGAGTCCATAATCTCTCATGGTTCATCCCGGCTCTGATTCCCCCCTGCCTTTCATTTTTCCCTTCCGTCTCCTAATGTCCTCCATGCTATTCCTTATGTTCCACAAATAAGTGAAACTGCATGATAATTGTATTTCTCCATTTGACTTATTTCACTTAGCATAATCTCCAGCTCCATCTATGTTGATGTAAATATTGGGTATTCATCCTTTCTGATGGCTGAATAATATTCCATTGTATATATGGACCACATATTTTTTTTTAATCCATTCATTTGCTACAAGGTAGCCTCAAACCAACAGTAGAGCCAGGAGGCTCAAAATAGAATCTTAGCTGGAGTTTCATATCCCTTTCTAGCAAAGTAGGCATATTTCTTGCTATGTAAAAAGTGCCATAGCAGAACCTTCCAGGATTTTCAGAAAGTATAAAATTATCAGTCTAACTGCTATTAATAATAATCACTACTGCCAAGCTTAAACAAACCATCCCAAAACACAATATAGGTCCCATTGTAATAATCAGTGCATTTCATAATTTAAGCAGGTGCCAGTGCCCTTTACATACTTTAGAAAAGCTGCTCAGGTCAATTTTCAGGAGAATTAACTTGTCATGAGCCTCCCAACCCCCAGAAAAATCCACAAACATTTCTCTGTTGTACAACCTTATTCTTTGTTAATCATCAAAAACTATTGTAATTTATAATTATATATTTAATGAATTTGAAGGTTTTTCTTTTAAATTTTTGAATCCCTAAAAGCAGAACTTGAGACAAGGACTTGAGTGCAGATTTTTTTGGGGAGAGAAGGGAGTGCAGAATAGAGATATGATAGAATAAAGTGAGCAATTCGTAGGATAAAGAAAATTCTGCATGAAGATACATTATGTATTTCACATTAATAAACTATAGATACTCAATTCTATTAGCAGCCCTTGGTAATTATTCATGCTAGAATTGACTTCCTAATAGAGAGAAAGGCTAGAGCATTTATATATCAGCTGCTTTCTTCCACCCACAGGGGATTGCCTCCAGGGGCTTCAACCACCCACCCTAACCTTTTTAACAGCATGTGCTCAGAGGCTAGCATAGTTATAGTGATATTGGAGAAGACACTGAGGAAGAAATGTGGCAAGATGCTAAGTGTAGGAATTGGGAGTATTGGCACCAGGTAAGTCAGGTCTCACCAGGACTGTCTACCACAACCTACATTAACTGACGCTACTATCAGGCAAGCTAAGGAGATGCATCATAGACTACAAGAGATGTGTATATACTTGTTTTTTTGTTTATTGTCTTTTTATCTGCTAGCAGTAAGCCACACAGTTTGTGTGTGATTAGGAGCTGTGACTGTTTTATATACAATGTTCTCTTAGCCTAGAGCCTAGTGTGTAATCAACACTTCATAGATATTTTTCAGAAGGAAGGAGGAGAGGAAGAAAAGGAAAGAAGGAATGGTGATACAAGTCCAGTTTCCACACAAATGTATACATGAGTATTGGAGGGTGCTGGGGTTGCACTAGTAGGTACAAAGATTGGAGTTAGAAGTCACAGTAGAATGAAAAAACAGTGTAAAATAATCTCCATTAAGATTTCCAAGTTTAGGGATCCCTGGGTGGCTCAATCAGTTAAGCCTCTGCTTTTTACTCAGGTCATGATCCAGAGTCCTGGGATCCAGTCCAGCATCTGGCTCCCTGCTTAGCGAGGAGTATGCTTCTTTCTCTCCCTCTCCTTCTGTGTGTGTTCTCTCTCTCTCTCTCTCTCATTCTCATTCTCTCTCAAATAAATAAATAAAATCTTAAAAAAAAATTCCCAAGTTTAAGTCATTAACTTTACAGTTTTGGTTCAAGTTTACTCCAAAGACTTAATTATTATAATTTTAATATCGATTAGCAGTGTATTTCAAAATGAAACTATCACTTCTATTCATTCTCCTGGCACTTTCTAGAGCTGAGATCATTTGAATGAAGATCAAGCGTCCACTCTTTCCTTTTATTTTTAGGACACTCACTGAAATCTTTTCTGGCAACTGTCAGATTTCCTACTGCTTTGTCAAGGAGAGTGATAGGTAGGCTTACAACCCTTGGGAATGTATACATCAAGTCAGAAATCAATCCGTATATTGACTCAAAGTACACAATATAAATAGTTGGTTCTGTGTTCCCACAGAAATGTTTTCATATATTCATTTATTTTGCTGTTTAAACACACTTCATGTCTAATAGATTAGTGACTGAAAGCTTTTCGAATATTGGAATCATTCTCAATGATTTTTTTTTTTTAAGATTTTATTTATTTATTTATTTGACAGAGATCACAAGTAGGTGGAGAGGCAGGCAGAGAGAAAGGAGGAAGCAGGCTCCCGGCTGAGCAGAGAGCCCGATGTGGGGCTCGATCTCAGGACCCTGGGATCATGACCTGAACCGAAGGCAGAGGCTTTAACCCACTGAACCACCCAGGCGCCCCCATTCTCAATGATTTGAATGAAAAGATGATGCTATGTTTGCATTACATCTGTTTTTGTTTGCTTAGAGGATAAATAAGAGTAGGGTTTTTTTTTTCTTTTAATAGTCTCATTATAGATTTTGAGCTTGCATTTAGAACCTTTTGGAAATGGTTGCAACTAAACAAACAGAAGAGCAAAGAAGACAGTATCTTTAGATTGCTCTATTGTTCCTCAGATTTCATTTCTATTTGCCGAGCATTTTATGAAAAATAAGAAATGTAAATGATGACAATTTAATAATAACTGGTAAAGGTTGGTAGGATATTAAAATTAAATTAGTCACAATAGCAGTCACAATAAGAATTAGACTTTTTTTTTTAAGAATTAGACTTTTAACAAACTAATGTTAGTGTGAATTTTCTGGGTAGTCTTACTTACTTATTTATTTATTTTTTTTATTAACATATAATGTATTATTTGCCCCAGGGGTGTGGTAGTCCTTATTTAAAGGAGAAAGTGTATTTTATAGTATATGTAAAATTTAAGCATATAAGATCCTAACATGAGAAACCGTGTTAAGTAGTATATCAAAGTACATTTAAGAATATTTACACGTTGCAAGACCTAAGTAATTCAGTAAAAATTGAATCTTGGAATACTCTTAAGTGAGTGAATGAATGGATGGTTGGATGGATGAAGGAATGAATGAGGAATTAGTGAATATATACTCAAGTAAATAAATACTGTTTTGTTACTTTCAATTATCTAAAATAATTACTCTCCCCCCCCAAACAGAGAAATGATTGGCCAAAAGTCCTATCTTAATGAGTGGGTAAAATTCATTTTTTAAAACCTATTTTGAAATAAATGTAGACTAACAGAACAGCTGCAAAAATGGTGTACAGCCTTCATTCAGTTGGCTCTAATTTTAACATTTTACATTCCATTATTGAAACTAAGAAATTAGTTATTAACTAAACTATATAACTTATTGATATTTCACCATTATTATTACTAATATCTTTTTTTCACTCTGAGATCCAAGTCAGTAATAACATTTAATTTGTCATTGACTTTTTTCACCCTCTAATCTGTGACAGATCTTTAGTCTTCCCTTGTTTTCTTTATCTTGACAGTTTTGAAAAATATGGATTTAGAATTTTGTAGACCCCCTTAATTTGTAGAGTTTGTTTTGTTCTGATTTATTTTATTTTATTTTTTTACAATATAGTTGAAGTTATAAATTTTGGAGAAGAATATCACAGAAGTGATATGCCATTCTCAGTGAATGACATCAAGTGGAACATTATATCTATATGTATTAAAAAAGGAAAAAATAGTAACCCTACAGCATCTGCTGTATTTCTTCTATATGTTATTCTATTTCCATTGTAATAAAACATATATTGAGGAATGTATCTTTTAAGAATATGAAAATATTGTTTCTTCTTAAACTTTCACCCTCAAGGATTAGTATGGTTTGATGGATCTTGCCTGCAGTGATAATTATTGTGGTATTTAAGAAAAAAGATTTTGTTTATTCATTTGACAGACAGAGATCACAAGTAGGCAGAGATGCAGGCAGAGAGAGAGGGAGAAGCAGGCTCCCGCTGAGCAGAGAGCCCAATGCGGGGCTCGATTCCAGAACCCTGGATCATGACCTGAGCTGAAGGCAGAGGCTTTAATCCACTGAGCCACCCAGGCGCCCCTGTGGTATTTTTCTATTTCCTTATTATTATGTTTACTAATTGAGGTTTTCTTCAAAGAAGTATTATCTCCTTCCTCCCATTTTATCTATTTATTTAATCCTTTATATCAGTGTGTATTCATGCATGTTTATTTTATTATTTGGGTTATAATCAAATATTGTTGTTCACATATTGCTCAAATTGTTCCAACTTCGGCTATTGGGAGTGGGGGATGTTTTCAGCCCAGCTTCTCTATCTTTTTGACATTGTACTTTCCTTATTTTTTTTTTTTAAGCACTTTGTTACTTTCTGACAGGATAAGATGCTCTGATTTCTTCCTATATTTTCCTAATCTCAGCTATAGAAACAATCACTTGTCAATGGGCTTGACACACTTGAATTGTCTTTGTTTTATTATGGTAAAACATATAAAAACTAAAACCCAGCATTTTAATCCCTTTCAGCATACATTTCAGTGGCAGGTACATTGTACTATTGAGCAACCATCACCGCCATCCATTTCCAGAATTTTTCATCTTAAACTGAATCTCTGTACCCATTATATAATAGCTCTACCCTGGCAATCCTCTTTCCATTTGTTGTCTCTATGAATTTGACCCTCTAGGCACCTCGTTTAAGTGGAATTAAACTATGTTTTTTCTTTTGTGTCTGGCTTATTTCACTTAGCACAATGTCTTCAAGTTTTAACCATATTGTATTATGTGTCAGAATCTTGCTCAAGAGTCATTTTTCATGTTTTATGTGATTAATATTCTTATAAAATGTTGTTTTCTTATGATATTGGAATATCACTTATTATCTTACTTGTGAGATCATCTTATCTTTAATATTAAAACATGTATTCTCTTAAGCATTTTAGTATAAGAAATATTCTGATATTAATGTTTATAAATATTGAAATTTATAATTTGAAAACTGGCATAACTGTTTAAGAAAGCACAGCTGGAAACTCCTGCTTCCGTTAGAATACAGAAATATGCAGGGCAATGTCACTCCAACACTAAAAATGAGAACAATAAAGGTAACCTACAAACCCAAAAAATTTAAAGTCCAACTGAGATCTCTGGATGACCTAATTACCTGAAATCTGAAATATGATAAATTCTTTCTGGAAAAGACATAACACATCACTGTTTCAACTTTGTCAGTACAGTGGATGGGAAGGGAAGTCCCCATACACAGGACAGAAAGAAGCAGATCAACATTTAACAATTTTTTTCAATTTTGAAGTATAGGGTTGAATTGCAGTTTAGATTCTGTAGGAGTCCCAGAAATATGGTGAATCTGCATCCAATTACTCTATTCCCAAGACCATTTTAAATGGTCATAAAGGAGATTAGGGATTGGGTATAAAACCCCACAAACTGAGAAAGTACTCTTTTGAAACACAAGCACTCCTGCTATCATCTTACCCTGCAGCTCAGCACTGACTCCAGTGGAGACAAGCTGCACAGCCAGACCATCCATGGCCTCCCACTTCTTCTAGTGGTGGTAAGCAGCACTGCAAAGCCTTCAGGCATCCCTTGCACTGCAGCTGACCACCCCCTCCACTGGCGGGACTGTCACTGCGCATCTTCCAGGGTCTAGCACTGCAGCTCCACACTGCCTCCAATAGCCACATTCTGCACAGGCACGCCATTAATTGTCTCACTCATGGCCACCTCTACTGGCCTTAATGAACACTGCAAAACCTTCTGGAATCCCTCCCACTGCTGCTGACGACTGCCTCCAGTGGTGGGCACCGACATTTCCATTTCTTCCAGAGTCTTGCAATGCAGATCACCACTGCCTCCAGTGGCTGCAAGCTGCACTGGCACGGCTCCCAGAGCTCTCACAATGCAGCTCAGCACTTCCTCCAATGACAGAATTCTGCACTGCCATGCCGTCAAGCAGCTCTCATATTTCAGCTTTCCACCACTGGAGGCAGTGCTGAGGTCCAGTGCAACAGATGCTGAAAGATGGGGCAGTTCAGCTTGCCACCAAGGGAGGCAGTGCTGAGCTTCAGTGGGCAAGACTGTAAGATGTGCCGCCGGAGCTTCCCGACAACACATGTAGTGGACAGATACCGTCCAAGGTGTGGGAAGGAGAGGCAGTGCAGATTTCTGCCACTGGAGGCAGTGCTGAGTTGCAGTCTGAGTGATAGTGAAAGAGGTGCCAGTGCAGCTTGAGACCAGTGGTTGTGAGCTGTAGTGCGAGACACTGGAAGGCCCGGCAGTGCAGGTTCATGCCACTGGAGGGAGTGGTGATCTGCAGTATGAGAGTCACTGGAAGGCATGGCAATGCTGCTTGCCACCACTGGAGGCAGTGGCAAACTGCAGTGAAAAAAATGGAAGATAAGTGCTTGCATCTTGTTGGCACTGAAGGCAGTGGTGAGGCGCTGGGTGAGAGACCCTGAGAGGCAATACGCTACAGCTTGTTTCTATAGGAGGCAGAGGTGAGCTGTATAGTCTGTTTCCCCAGGCTCAAGAGTTGTGGTAACAACCCCTAGAGCCATTCACCAACTCATCATTGTGCCCTGTGTCCCCGGCTTGGGTTGTAATGAGCTGTCAAGATGGGGCAGGAGGGGCCTCCCTTGGGGGTTTGGAGCTTAGAGGAAACCAGACCTGACTCATGTTGCATTTGGAACCAATGAGTTGAACGTTTTTTTGGGAGAGTAACTTCGCTTCACCAAAAAGTACAATGGCATTGGTCAACTTTAGAATGAAGCTAATCACTACTTAAGAAACAAGCATGTGTAAACCCTTCTCCCAGGAACCGGAGCAGATGTGCAGGCCTTAGATTGGAGGTGCCTTCTTATCCCCACCTGACAATGCTTCTCCACTCTGCCTCCACAAGACCCTCCACAAGAACATCAGCATCTGAGTCAGTCATGCCACTCGTCATAGGACGTCAGCGTTCAGAGAAAGCAGCAGGTACGTTGGGCATAATGTCACATCCATGTCAGGACCGGAGGTAAAACTTCTCTTTAACACCAAACCTCCTGGTATCTCTAGCGGAGCCACAAAGTCAAAATGAAGCAGCCGTCAGCAATCTAGGGTGGGTGCAAGATTTCCTGAGTTTCCCTGCAGTTAGAACATGGCAGGGGGTCCCATTTTCTCCATTCATTTCTGGCTTAGAAAGGTGTTTGGAACATCTCTTTCCCAGGCAATCACTTTGATAAGAAAAAGGAAGATGAGAAGTACTCTGTGTACTTAACATATAATGTGTTCCTTCATCTAACAGTGCTTATTCCACTGGGCCTAGGTTGTGGTGGAGTGGCCAGCACCTAGAGTTAGGTGGCTTTTTGCGGTCAGATAGAGACTTGGATGATGTCTTGTCATTTGTCAAAGGTGATGTTTCCTAATATTAGTCTTTTCATCCAACGAGTTACAATGAGGGCAGAGGGAAAATTCAAAATGATTGCAAGGAGAGTTTTACGATTTAAAAGTTAAGCTTGACTTTCTAGTTTCAATAAATGGTGAAAGTCATTGGTGGTGAAGTCAGAAGGAGAGTCTTTGGGAATTATCTGGGATAGAGGCATGCTAGTGGCTTCAAGGGACTTGGTGTCAGGAACCCTGGGGTGAATTTCTAGAACTTCTTGCTTGACGCTGGGTGAGTCAGGTTATCCCACAGGTTTTCCATTAGTCCTAAGGAAATTGCTGGCAGGTAATGTGCTTAAAATGGAATCCTCCCTCACTGCTGGTGCACATGGGGGCTGCTGCAGCCACTCTGCAACAGAGTATGGTGGTTCCTCCAAAAGCTAAGAATTGAACAATCCTGGGATCCAGCAATTGCACTCCCAGGTATTTACCCAAAGGACACAAAAATGCACATTCGATGGGGTACAAACACCATGATGTTTATAGCAGCATTATCAACAATAGCAAAATTATGGAGGGAGTTCCAACATCCAATCACTGATGAATGGAGAAAGAAGATGTGGGAGATCGATACACAATGGACTAGGACCCAGCTTCACAAAGAATGAAATCTTACCATCTGCAAGAATGCGGATGGATCTAAGCACGATCTGTAAGGAAAGAGAAATGCCCACTGACTTTACTCCTGTGGAATTTCAGAATGAACATGGATGAACATAGTCGGGAGGAGGAAGGCACGCAAATGAGGAAACAGACTCAATCTTAGAGCACAAACTGAGGGTTGCTGGAAGGCAGGTGGAAGGGGTAAATGGGTGATGGCTATTAGGGAGGGTACTTGTGATGAGCACCGGCTGCTCTATGCAGGTGAGGAATCACTAAATCCTACCCCTGAAGCAAATGAATTAACACTGCATTGAAACTAACTGGAATTCAGTTAGAAAAGAAAAAGACCATGTTCTGCTTCATGAAGAGTGAGATAAAATTGGAGTGATCTTCACTCTCCTGTTCTGTAGATGATAGTTTTCAAACACACTGTGGTAGAATACACTAATGTCTTATTGCATAAGGAGTCCTTGGAAAGCTGCGATGAAAGATTCAGATCTCAGAGCATGTTCACATTCCATTGATATGTTACTTAGAGTGTGCCCAGGTAGAAAGGTAAGTGCAGAGAAGTATGACAGAAGAGGAAAGTAGGTGTTAACCATTCAGGAGATAGCCTTCTGCCTTTCTCATGAGAGCCTTGGGCCAGTGTAATTTTGGAAGGGCAGGGGATCCTGGAGCTTTGCAGCAGACAGGGGAGTTCCAGGTCTGGGTAGAGCTGACAGGGGTCCCGGAGGACAGCAGAGTGCATTCTGCAAGAGGGTGTGGGCAGGGCTGGCTCCAGGGGTGGCTGTGTGTCTCCCGTGTGACAGTTGTGACAGGTCAGGGCTGTGAGCAGGTTCCTGGCTGAGGAGAGGGGAGGCCTGGGTAGAGAGCTGGCAGAGCCCCTTCTTCTGTGCCACCAGCCTCAGCCAACACACATGAGGTCTTCATCTGTCCCTGTCCCTCCAATTCAGACTTCTCTGCGTTGCCAGGCCGAGACGTTGCTTTGGGCTTCATTCTTTGCACGTGGGTGAAGTTTCAAAAGTTCGATGGTGGAAATGACGTTCGTTAGAATATCTGTTACTCTTTTACTTCCCGCTCTTCTTTCAATCACTGAAGTGAATCAGACCTGCTAGTGGAAAGGGGCAATCTGTGTTTGTTTTTTTTTTTTTTCCCTGTTTTAATTAAACAATGAGAAAACAGACTTCTGAAATATTCAAGGAATCCTTTGGGGGGCTCATGTTTTTCTCTTCCATGAACCACTTTCTAATATTTGATATTATTTTTGAGGGGCGCCTGGGTGGCTCAGTCGTTCAGCATCTGCCTTTGGATCAGGTCATGATCACAGGGTCCTGGGATGGAGCCACGCATTGGGCTCCCTGCTTGGCGGGAAGCCTGCTACTCCCTCTCTCACTCCGTCTGCTTGTGTTCCCTCTCTTGCTGTGTCTCTCTGAGTCCAACAAATAAATAAAATCTTAAAAAAAAAGAAATTATTTTTTAAAGTAAAGCACAGCCTCAGAGGTGTAAACTGGGTGCAATGCCCTTTGTGAGGGGAGAAATGGAGGAGGAGTGTAGGTTGTTTAGGAGCCCAGGGAGTGGCTCATTGTGTTCCCAGTGGAACACAAGCCCCTGTTAGCCTTCCTTGGCAGCGGGGTGGGTGTGCTGCTCACCTGGTGGCCCATCCTGGGCTCTGAAACCTGACCCAGTGAGTCCCTTGGGACTAGAACTGGGGAATTGATGAGGAAAAGAGAATGAACCCTGGAGGGTGCCTGCATCCTTTGCACTCCAACAACTCCATGGAGCAAAGGAGCTCATCACCCGTGAGGCATGTCAGGATCCCATGAAGGCTTTGCTTCATGGGGAGAGGGTCTGTCTTCATCTTTATCTGAACCAGAACCATGTTTTCTGGTTTTGAAGACCCAGACCTTTACGTGACTGTGCCATTATTATTCTTGTTATTTTAAGAAAGCCATCTAGACATTGACTTCGAGATGCAAATATCAAAAGGAAAACCATAAGGACAAATATATTATAGGATGACTGCACTCGTGGTGCCTCTTATTAATATGGGTGATGTCGGGCTGCCCGTATGAGAAGGAACATGGAATTCTATTTGGATAGAAGTGTGCTGTGCCCACGTAGCATTTTATTCTATCCTTTTCCTTACTTCTCCGAAGGGAAAATAGAGTGGTGACTGGAGCTTGGTTTCTGAGTTGAAGGAATGGGAGACAAGAGATTTGAAAGAGCAGTGTTCATGCTGACATGGTGCTCTATGCCCAGTGAGTGAGGGTTCGCAGCTTGGACTTGGAAGCACTGGTGTTCAGGGAGGATGTGGTCCAAGTTTCCCACACACAGAGTCGCTCGGCTGGTCTGCCTAAATGGACCTGTTCTGCGTTTTGAAGGGCAGCTGAAGGTGGCTTGAAAACCAAGGGCACTGGAGGAATGATCTGGAAGGAACACCTGGGTGGGCCAGTGTAGACAAATCCAGGAAATTCCAGAGCTAACGCTGAACATGTTTCTGAGCCTGGAGTTTGCTTCTCTGTGAGCAGCAGTGAGCTGGGGTGGAAAGCAATCTCTGGGTCTTAGGAGTCACCGTGTCAGCAGGTGTGACCCTGGCAGGGCAGTCAGATCAGAGAGCTGGGAGACTGTGAGGCCATTGTGGTGGGCCTTCACTCTTGATGCACAGGCCAGCTTGTTCCAGGGACAGGGCTCTACTCCCTGGCCAGCCCTCCTGATGCAGATGTGATAGATAACTTGCTTCCTGTTTGGTTCCCCAGCCCTTGTCTCATCAGGGGGCTTGGTGGGAAGCAGCCCACAGGTAGCATTATGGATTCTTGCCCAGTGTGCCCCTTGCTTCCTCAGACGAGGCACCACAGGGTTCCTCTGCCTGGTGTCTGTGAATTCAGCCAGCAGAAGCACTTCTTCCAGAGCCACACCCCTGAGAATCCTCCACTTTCCTGTGCTGTGTGGAAGAGGCCAGTTTTCATTTGAAACTGAAATCTCAGCTCCTGCCATTAGGTTCCAAGGCCACGCAGCACACCACTCTCCTTGAAGCTCTAGTTGCACATGGGGCCCGATGTGCAAGACTGAGACTGAACCTCTGCAGCCTGCTGCTGTTGCTGCTGCTGCTGCAGGTTCCTTCCTGAAAAGTGTGCAGCAAACCTTGTTTGTGGGACAGGTGCACCATTCTGCCCAGCACAGGAGGATGCTGGACGTCAGTCACAGGTGGCTAGTGCAGGGAGGAGAGATGTCTGTTTCCCAGGACCTTGACCAGAGGGAGATTTGGACCCTGGGATGCTTCTCTGCTCAGCTTTCTCAGATGAGCACATCAGGCAAGGGGAGGAAGTATGTGTGCTCACCTGTAATCAAGGAAGGTGTCTTGTTTCAGGATTCATGTGCAAGTGGATTCCTCCTATGCCTCATTTTCCTGATGGTATTCAGGGTGCAGTAGGTGGGCCCCTTGTCCCTGTTACCCTGGCTGTGCAAGAGCTCTGGTTACCCTTTCCCCCAGGGCTCTGGACTAGGAAATCAGAGGGAGTCAATGGTGTAATATCCGTGTAGGCCTCCATTTCTCCCTTGCTGAGATGGACTGGTAACTGTGATAACTGCTCTGGGAATACAAATCAGGAGACAGGGCTGGGTTCTGAAGGGGAGCTGGCAGTGGTGCTTGCTGTTCACGTAGGGGCCAGGTGGGACTTCACTAAGAAGGTGATTCTTGAGTCAAGTTTTAAAGAAGGTGAGTGATATCACATCAAGAGCCTTCTAAATGGAAGGGAAAGCATATGCAAAGGCCCTTGGGCAAGAGCATACCAGGTATGTCCAGGAGCAGCAAGAAGGCCCTGTGGCCATAGGAGACAGCTTAGGACATGACCTCGGGGAGGTGACAGTAGGGTGACAGAAAGCCATTGCAGGCTGTGACCCCATGGGACTCTGTTTCACTTGGCCTACCTGGGTACAGTGTTAAGAATAGATGTCACAGTTTTAAGGATGGGCAAGGAAGGTCAATGATGAAGCTTTTCCAGGAACTCAGGCAAGAGATAGCCTCCAGTGTGGACCAGACAGGCTGCCTTGGAAGGAGGGGTTAGTCCTTACCTGGGTACCTATCGAAGATGGAGTTCATAGGATTTGGCAATGGGTTTGGTATTGGGAATGGGAGAAAAGAGAAATTGAGGTAACTCCCAGCCCTTGTTGGTTGTCCTGTGTGAGGCAAAAGAGGATGTTTCTGAGGATCAGAGGTAGTTCATGTTCTACCTGCTGAGGAAGGTGCCTTTCACTGTGGGTCTGCTGATGTTTGTGTCCAAGAGAACTTTGAACTTCTACCCCCTTAGCAACTTTCAAGTACAAGTCTCCCCCACTTTTATCAAACTTCATGGTAAGACACTTGGCTTTGTGGAAAGATCTATGTTATTACCCAGTTCCAGTAGCAGGAAGAAACCTAAAGAGCATTTTCCTCACATGAAAAAAGTAAAAAATTGGGCATTGTGCTCAGCATCTGTTTTGTGGGGAACCTACAGAGGCAGCATGTACCCCAACCAGCTCATTCCTGGGCACTGCTATCTGTGTCCAGCCACTGGCTCTTTGAATTGTTTCTGTGAGCATCTGCTGTGCTTTATCTCCTTATTTTGGGCATCTGTAAGGATGTTGTTTGAGGCCTAAGAAGGGCCAAAGACAAGGAAATCTTCGTGTCTGACCATGCTCACTCATTTTTCTGTAGAAATGAATGGTAATTCATTTTTCAGTTTACACCATTTCTGCAATGAAAGGTTTCCTAGGAACACTGTACTTTCAAATATGGGGAGTCTGTACCCCACCCTACAAGGTTAGCTTTAGTCTCCATGCTGCACAGAACATTCCATGACTTGTGGATTTTATCACTCAAACATGGCACCGTTGACCTCCTTCTCTACTTTCCCCCCTTCCCTGAATCTGGAAACCACAAATCTGTTCTGGGTATGCATGTGTTCAGTACTTTTTGGATTCCATGTGGAATGTCCCTGAGATCCTCTGGTGTTTGTCTTTCAGTATCTGAGTTACTTAACATAATGCTCCCAAGGTTGATGTTTCTATGTCTGGTTATTGTGAATAATGCTGCCATGAACATGGGAGTGCATGTCTCTTTTTGAGGGAGTGTTTTTTTTTTCTTTTTTATTTATTTATTTATTTATTTATTTATTTATTTAAATTTTATTTTTTATAAACATATAATATATTTTTATCCCCAGGGATACAGGTCTGTGAATAGCCAGGTTTACACATTTCACAGCACTCACCATAGCACATACCCTCCCCAGTGTCCATAATCCCACTCCCCCAACCCCCCTCCCCACATCAACCCTCAGTTTGTTTTGTGAGATTAAGAGTCACTTATGGTTTGTCTCCCTCCCAATTCCATCTTGTTTCATTTGCTCTTCTCCTACCCCCTTAACCCCCCATGTTGCATCTCCTCTCCCTCATATCAGGGAGATCATATGATAGTTGTCTTTCTCCGATTGACTTATTTCGCTAAGCATGATACCCTCTAGTTCCATCCACGTCGTCGCAAATGGCAAGATTTCATTTCTTTTGATGGCTGCATAGTATTCCATTGTGTATATATGCCACATCTTCTTTATCCATTCGTCTGTTGATGGACATCTAGGTTCTTTCCATAGTTTGGCTATTGTAGACATTGCTGCTATAAACATTCGGGTGCACGTGCCCCTTCAGATCACTACGTTTGTATCTTTAGGGTAAATACCCAGCAGTGTAATTGCTGGGTCATAGGGTAGTTCTATTTTCAACATTTTGAGAAACCTCCATGCTGTTTTCCAGAGTGGTTGCACCAGCTTGCATTCCCACCAACAGTGTAGGAGGGTTCCCCTTTCTCCGCATCCTCGCCAGCATCTGTCATTTCCTGACTTGTTAATTTTAGCCATTCTGACTGGTGTGAGGTGATATCTCACTGTGGTTTTGATTTGTATTTCCCTGATGCCGAGTGATGTGGAGCACTTTTTCATGTGTCTGTTGGCCATCTGGATGTCTTCTTTGCAGAAATGTCTGTTCATGTCCTCTGCCCATTTCTTGATTGGACTATTTGTTCTTTGGGTGTTGAGTTTGCTAAGTTCTTTATAGATTTTGGACACTAGCCCTTTATCCGATATGTCATTTGCAAATATCTTCTCCCATTCTGTCAGTTGTCTTTTGGTTTTGTTCACTGTTTCCTTTGCTGTGCAAAAGCTTTTGATCTTGATAAAATCCCAATAGTTCATTTTTGCCCTTGCTTCCCTTGCTTTTGGAGATGTTCCTAGGAAGATGTTGCTGCGGCTGAGGTCGAAGAGGTTGCTGCCTGTGTTCTCCTCAAGGATTTTGATGGATTCCTTTCTCACATTGAGATCCTTCATCCATTTTGAGTCCATTTTTGTGTGTGGTGTAAGGAAATGATCCAATTTCATTTTTCTGCATGTGGCTGTCCAATTTTCCCAACACCATTTATTGAAGAGGCTGTCTTTTTTCCATTGGACATTCTTTCCTGTTTTGTCGAAGATTAGTTGACCATAGAGTTGAGGGTCTATTTCTGGGCTCTCTATTCTGTTCCATTGATCTATGTGTCTGTTTTTGTGCCAGTACCATGCTGTCTTGATGATGACAGCTTTGTAATAGAGCTTGAAGTCCGGAATTGTGATGCCACCAACTTCGGCTTTCTTTTTTAATATTCCTTTGGCTATTCGAGGTCTTTTCTGGTTCCATATAAATTTTAGGATTATTTGTTCCATTTCTTTGAAAAAAATGGGTGGTACTTTGACAGGAATTGCATTAAATGTGTAGATTGCTTTAGGTAGCATAGACATTTTCACAATATTTATTCTTCCAATCCAGGAGCATGGAACATTTTTCCATTTCTTTGTGTCTTCCTCAATTTCTTTCATGAGTACTTTATAGTTTTCTGTGTATAGATTCTTAGTCTCTTTGGTTAGATTTATTCCTAGGTATCTTATAGTTTTGGGTGCAATTGTAAATGGGATTGACTCCTTAATTTCTCTTTCTTCTGTCTTGTTGTTGGTGTAAAGAAATGCAACTGATTTCTGTGCATTGATTTTATAGCCTGACACTTTACTGAATTCCTTTACACGTTCTAGCAGATTCTGAGTGGAGTCTTTTGGGCTTTCCACATATAGTATCATATCATCTGCAAAGAGTGATAGTTTGACTTCTTCTTTGCCGATTTGGATGCCTTTAATTTCCTTTTGTTGTCTGATTGCTGAGGCTAGGACTTCTAGTACTATGTTGAATAGCAGTGGTGATAACGGACATCCCTGCCATGTTCCTGACCTTAGCGGAAAAGCTTTCAGTTTTTCTCCATTGAGAATGATATTTGCGGTGGGTTTTTCATAGATGGCTTTGATAATATTGAGGTATGTGCCCTCTATCCCTACACTTTGAAGAGTTTTGATCAGGAGGGGATGCTATACTTGTCAAATGCTTTTTCAGCATCTATGGAGAGTATCATATGGTTCTTGTTCTTTCTTTTATTAATGTGTTGTATCACATTGATTGATTTGCAGATGTTGAACCAACCTTGCAGCCCTGGAATAAATCCCACTTGGTCGTGGTGAATAATCCTTTTAATGTACTGTTGAATCCTATTGGCTAGTATTTTGGTGAGAATTTTTGCATCTGTGTTCATCAAGGATATTGGTCTGTAGTTCTCTTTTTTGATGGGATCCTTGTCTGGTTTTGGGATCAAGGTGATGCTGGCCTCATAAAATGAGTTTGGAAGTTTTCCTTCCATTTCTATTTTTTGGAACAGTTTCAGGAGAATAGGAATTAGTTCTTCTTTAAATGTTTGGTAGAATTCCCCCGGGAAGCCGTCTGGCCCTGGGCTTTTGTTTGTTTGGAGATTTTTGATGACTGTTTCAATCTCCTTACTGGTTATGGGTCTGTTCAGGCTTTCTATTTCTTCCTGGTTCAGTTGTGGTAGTTTATATGTCTCTAGGAATGCATCCATTTCTTCCAGATTGTCAAATTTGTTGGCGTAGAGTTGCTCATAGTATGTTCTTATAATTGTCTGTATTTCTTTGGTGTTGGTTGTGATCTCTCCTCTTTCATTCATGATTTTATTTATT